>NC_139713.1:4078481-4274932 GCF_964188405.1 Protomyctophum parallelum
TATATATTGGACCAAACTAATAATTACAAAGAAGATTTTTTTTTTTTTTTACCAATAAAATTATATTAAAGAAACTGTTATCTGGTTAATATGTCACTTTTTAAAGGCATAATTGTGTTTCCCCGGGGCGCTGGTTGGCAGGTATCAATACAATGTTAGACCGACATGTTTGTGCCAGCGTGGATGATTACATTTATTTCTTGATCGCCTCTTGATCGTCTTGATTGTGTATCGATATGCTCGATAACAGGCTTGATAAGCCCAAAACGTATTTATAAAATCACAGGTAATCAATAAGCTTGTTATCGGATTTTTTCGGGTATCGGTTATCGAGCTCCGTCCCTAGTCGAGAGACACACACAAATGGTAAATGGTGCATTTATATAGCGCCTTTATCCAAGGCGCTTTACAGAGATTGTGCATTACATTCACCCTAGCCTGACCCAAACAGAGACATTTCTCGTCTAGAGGGGCGGGTCGCGCCTCAGAAATGCGCGCACCCTGATTGGATCTCATCGATCTGTCCGTCACCCCCGGCCCCTCCTCTCCCCCCTAGTGCAGCGCTACGTCACATCATTTAGAGCGACGCCCACCCGGAAGGGTTGACTCCCACTTTTAGACTGGTTCAGCCCACTGCTTTTTCCAGGCTTTCATCTTTCGCGCAGACGAAATGAAAGCCTGGGTATCGAGGCTACATTCACCCATTCACACACACATTCATACACCGATGGCAGCGGAAACCATGCAAGGCACCAACTAGCACATCGGGAGCAATTAGGGGTTCAGTGTCTTGCTCAAGGACACTTCGACAGTAACTCTGGGGGAGCCCGGGTTCGAACTGGCAACCTTACGGTTACCATCCAGGCACTCTACCCCTGAGCCACCGCCCCACACACACACACACACACACACACACATGCCCCTAATTCCACCACATTTACTGAAAACACCCCTCCATAATTACCACAATGATCCTAAAAGCCTATAACGTTTACCGTTTCTACCCCCTCAGGCAAAGTGGTGGCGCTGTATTCCAGGTTTGATGTGATTGTAAGTACTTCTTTTTGAGGGGCACTAGCCCCTCCTATATACAGCTTTAATGTTTGTTTTTCAACGATGCTCGTTTAACCCATTCTGACCTGAGATCAGATTCTAAAAATGTCTATTACATCCTGACAGTTTCATTATTAACCCATTCTGACCTGAGATCAGATTCTAAAAGTGTCTTAGATTTTTCAAAAATAGCAGACCTACAAGCTCGTATCGCGCCACTCGGTGGCGCGATATGAGCTTGTAGATCTGCTATTTTTAAATAGCTAAAGCATAACATGATGCTGACACCAAAATGGGTTCCCCGTTCAGAATGGGTTAAGGAAACGCCTCATAGACAATAAAGATAAATGTAACGTTTGTGTTGAGGACTAAAACAAACATTATGTTGTAATTGATGTAAGATGATAAGAGCGCCCCTCACTTCACACGGGTGTGATTTTTATATATTCTGTCACGCGTCGTTAAAGGGATATTGCATTTAGAAAATCACACCTGTGTGAAGTGAGGGGCGCTAATATATTAAAGTCTAACTCAAGTTGATTAGGTGATGTAATGGCGATGTTAAAACAAACGGTGCCGACACAAACATTATAAATAAAGAGACAATAGATCCCGATGCATTCCCGGCAGATATTGGAGATACAGTCCCTCCAACTGTAAAAAATATTATATCCACACTTGTAGTCTCATTCTATAATAAAATTATCTATTGGTGAGTTATACCTGTAAATGCTTGTATCTGGTCAGAAGAACCTGGCGGCCCCAGAAGACTGAACTGTGAGATTAGCTGGACAGAATCTGAACTAATAAATGCTTGTTTCTGGACAGAACCTGGCGGCCCAGAAGACCTACAACGACCTGGACGTGAGCATGCAGGAAGTGGTGAGGAGGAGGAGGGGCTGCTTCGTGGAGGGAGTCATCAAGTGTTACCCCGACGAGACGCTGGAGACGGTTCTGGAGCGCATCGTGACCGCTGAGGTGATAAACCCATACCCCTGGCCCCTATAGCCATAATCCTATACCCTAAGGTTTAGGGTTTAGGGCCTAAACCCATAACCCTATACCTAAACCCACACCCCCAGGGACGTCCACACCTTTTCCATTTGAAAACATCGTTGCATAACGATATGAATTATGAGGAGTGATCTAGTGTTATCCTAGCCTGGTTAATAAACCAGACCGAATCAGCCGTTGGCAAAAATAAATTGCCTGCCGGCGGATTTCGGTCTGGAGAGGCTCAATTGTATACGCCCATTTCCTACACCAGAGAAATGGGGCGGCCAATCGGGACACGGTATGCAATATGGGCGGGCTTTGGTACAGTGACTTTCAATGCTTGAGACCTTTGACTGACAGTAGCTCTGACCAATTGCGTCAAAGAGAAAATGTTTCCCTGGAAATGAAATCCAAGCTGAGCCTCCCCAGACTAATATCCCGCGGATCCGTGCGATATTAGTCTGGTTTATTAACCAGGCTAGTGTTATCCTGACGAGACGTTGGACAGATCTTTGTCTCCTCATACAGGTCCATTACAATTTACAATTTACAATTTACAATGTAGGCATTTAGCAGACGCTCTTAATCCAGAGCGATTTACATTAAGCAAGAACAAAAATGCATGGGAATACATCACATAAAAACATTTATCATGAAACATGCGTAAGCTAAGAAAGTAACAGTGGAATATCTATATAATTAAACTATACATATATACTATACTATGCTATATATATGTACTATGATGTGCTATGACTAGTAGGGATGTCCCGATACACTTTTTTCATTTCCGATCCGATTCCGATCCAACAATTTCTGTGTTAGGCGATACCGATACTGAATACCGATACCAGAGTGCTTTAAGTTCACTTCAAACAAGTAGGTAGGCAGCACAATTTAAGCAGCTGTACAGCAGTGGTTCTCAACCTTTTTTTAACCAAGTACCACCACCAATATGTCCAGCATTAATGTTAAAATACAATGTTAATATTCAGCTATATCACACAGGAGGCAAATTCATTCCTAATAGGGATTTATTTTTTCCACAGATGTGAGCTACAATCGTGCTGTGCAAAACTGGCACTTTAACTCTCTCTCACTCTCTCTCACACACACACACACACACACACACACACACACACACACACACACACACACACACACACACACACACACACACAGTAATTGCTATAATAGCATTGTATGTAGTCATTGACTACATACAATGCAATTATATTGCTGTCTACATAACATGCTATAAGTCTGTATCAAATGCTATATCTAAGTCTACAGAAATGCTATCTAAGGGGGTAGGGTAAGTGCTATGGGCCATGATGGAGTCTGAAAAGGTGGGTTTTCAGACTACGGCGGAAGATTGGGAGTGATGCTGCAGTGATGTCCATCATCTGGTTCTGGTGGACAGACAGTAATGTCAGTCATACAGGTCCACAGTAATCTTGTTTGACGGTGATCTTTGTGTCTCCATAAAGGTCCACAGTAATCTTGTTTGACAGTGATCTTTGTGTCTCCATACAGGTCCACAGTAATCCTGTTTGACGGTGATCTTTGTGTCTCCATAAAGGTCCACAGTAATCTTGTTTGACAGTGATCTTTGTGTGTCCATACAGGTCCACAGTAATCCTGTTTGACGGTGATCTTTGTGTCTCCATACAGGTCCACAGTAATCTCGTTTGACGGTGATCTTTGTGTCTCCATACAGGTACACAGTAATCCTGTTTGACGGTGATCTTTGTGTCTCCATACAGGTCCACAGTAATCCTGTTTGACGGTGATCTTTGTGTCTCCATACAGGTCCACAGTAATCCTGTTTGACGGTGATCTTTGTGTCTCCATACAGGTCCACAGTAATCTTGTTTGACGGTGATCTTTGTGTCTCCATACAGGTCCACAGTAATCTCGTTTGACAGTGATCTTTGTGTCTCCATACTGTATATGTATCTTTTCTCTTTTTGCTTCCTATATGAATTCCTGTTCTGTTCTTTAACTACATAGAAGTGTCTATTTGTATGTCTCTAAGGCCCCTTTTCCACTATGGGGTGGAACCAGAACCAGAACCAGAACTTTCCAGGACCCAGAACTACCAAGAACCATGTGTAGTTCCAGAACCAAGTTCTGCTTCCGTTTCCATATAACCAGAACCCCCCCCCCCCCCCCCCTATTCCCCCACTGCTGAGTAGCTCGGCCGGCAGGGACCCCCCCCCCCTGGCACGGCCGGGGGGGTCCCGGAATACAGAGATATTCATGTTTAAATAATGACTGGTTATTATATTCAACAGTGGTGGAAAGTAGCTATGTATATAGTATTGTACTTAAATACATTTCGGCCATTTGAAAATAGACAATCTACAAGCTCGATGAGACACATGTGAGCTTGTAGATTGTCCATTTTCAAATTTATTTGCTTTATTGTACTTTTCTAAACCAATAATGTGAACATATTTTTATATGCCACATGTCACATATGCCACAGCTGTGGCTGCCACATGCCACAGCTGTCACATATATTTCCTATACATAATACATATACTGTATATGCACATACTGTAGTGTATGGACATGGATGCAGCATACATTCTGCATATAGGCTATATTTGCCCCATGTGGGGAGTGGGAAAACAGTAAAACACCCGTATTAAATGCATTAGACCAGTTGTTCTCCAACCTTTACCTGTCTACAATATTTTGCTTAAACTGCAAGAGAAAAATAAATCTCGTATAGCTCATATGATGCTAAATGATAATCCACCTTTTGAATATAGCATTTAACATGAGTGTGGGTTGCAATTATAGTGCCTCTTGAGCAGATTGTGCCATAACATCCAGTCCAGTTGTAATGTCAATATCAAGAAATATGCAAATACAAATCATTTAACCGTTGTGCTAGTTGAATTTAATTATTCCAATGTGTAGTATTGTGTACAGCACATTTCTAGTAATGATATGCCTAATGCCTTGCCCTGAAAAAAAGTCTAGTGCACACTACTGTCCGTGTATAAAACAATATACTCTACTAATCTCCAGTAGCATTAGCCTCATAGCATTAGCACTCATTGTGCTTCTGTTCTGACAATTTAGAATAGATCATGGCTCTCTCCTCGCACACACACACACACACACACACACACACACCCCCGACCCCTCTCTGCAGTTAGCCTAGCTGTTAGCGGTAGAACATAGAACAACAACTGCAAGCAAACTCGTCGCGACAGCTTTATGGCTCTCTCTCTCCCTCACGCACACACACGCTCTTTCTCTCCCTCTCTCGTGGCCATATAGTGTTTCTGTGTGCTTTTCCAGGTTATTTTTCTGTGTGTCCGCGCCCCTGTGTCGCACTCAGAAGTTTAAAATGTGCGGTGTTGTGTTGTGTGGCTGACTGGCTGTGCGCTTCGCCTCGCTCCGGTCTCCTCAGTGTTGTTGTCACCTCAGCTCAACCAAACGAGAGCAGCAGCGCTGCTCGCCCCGCCCATAGGTTCCCAGAACTCAGTGTTAGTACTACCTCAAAAGCAGGGCCGAAAAAAGGTTCTGAGAACCTGGTCTGAAACCGTGCCGTACCGCGCTGTGCGCTGTGGAAACAAACTCAGAACTAAAAAAAATAGGTTCAGGTTCTGGATAGTTCTGGTTCCACCCCATAGTGGAAAAGGGGCCTAAATGTTTTGATGAATTGAACAATGTGGACCCTGTTGTAAACAAGTGTAATGCTTAATTGGGTCGTCCACTCACAGTTAACAGTCTTTGTATTGAGTTTGTGCTTGAAATGTACTGTAATTCTGCAAACTGTTAATAAATATTTCAATCAATCAATCAAGGTCCACGGTAATCTTGTTTGACGGTGATCTTTGTGTCTCCATACAGGTCCACAGTAATCTTGTTTGACAGTGATCTTTGTGTCTCCATACAGGTCCACAGTAATCCTGTTTGACGGTGATCTTTGTGTCTCCATACAGGTCCACAGTAATCCTGTTTGACGGTGATCTTTGTGTCTCCATACAGGTCCACAGACTGGTCCTGGTGGACAGAGGGACAGACATTGTCAGAGGCATCGTCTCTCTGTCTGACCTGCTGCAGGCCATGGTCCTCAGCCCAGCAGGGGTCCAGGCCCTCAAGGACTCCTAAAACGACTAATTAGCATATTCTTTGGGCCCGGCCTGGTCGCGTTCGGGCAGAGTTCGGGCGAGTGGCGGTGCTATGAGCTTGTAGATCTGCTATTTTTCAATAGCTAAACATACCATAATGCTAACACCAAAATGGGTTCCCGTTCAGAATGGGTTAAAGCAATTTGGCGCCCTATAGGGGCTGTTTCAAAGGGTCATATATATATCCTTTTCAAATATTTTCCAATGTCTTAAGGAACAATGCATCATTATGAAAGCTTACATTCTGTACGTTTCATAATCAAAGCAGAGAAAAGACCATGTGGCCTCTATGTACGAGCCAGCCCTGCTCCTCCCCAGGACAGGTTGATCTGTTCCAGCGCCAGGTGGGTTTTGGGGCCTAGTAGTCCCAGGTTTTCTTTTGCCTGGTGGTGTCCATCTTAACCCATTCTGAACGGGGAACCCATTTTGGTGTCAGCATCATGTTATGCTTTAGCTATTGAAAAATAGCAGATCTACAAGCTTGTAGGTCTGCCAGCGGCAGATCATCGCACCACACGGCGTTCGGACACAGAGATCATCGCCGCTGGCCGGCACTCGGAACGTGTGTGTGGTAGGCTCAGCGGTGATATATATATACAGTATATATATATATATATATATATATATATATATATATATATACCACATGTAGACCTGAGGACGATTCTATTTTAAAAGTCGTCTAAATTGTGACAGTTTTCTGAAAAACCTCATGTCAGTCGTTCTCAAACGTTTTCATGTCAAGTACCCCCAAACATTATATGTATTTTGGCAGCCGACCCCCATCTGAAAATATGTTGTTCCATGGACCCCCCCCCCCCCCCCCCCAGGGACCCCCGGCCCCATGGACCCCCCGGCCCCAGAAGCAAATATTTGAGTTAAAAACGTTCGCTCGGAAAGAATATATATATATATATTCAAACATTTTCGCCACATTTGCACGATATTTCAAAAATAGCAGATCTACAAGCTCAAGCTCTATGAGCTTGTAGATCCCAGAATGATGTAGGTAGGGAGTAGGGACCCCCAGAATGATGTAGGTAGGGAGTAGGGACCCCCAGAATGATGTAGGTAGGGAGTAGGGACCCCCAGAATGATGTAGGTAGGGAGTAGGGACCCCCAGAAGCAAAGACTTCAGTTACAAATTCGGTTCGGTTTAAAGAATTGCAGATTTGCACACATTTTCCAAAAAAATCCTTTTCATGTTCATTTCTTTATCAATTCACAATGTTCCCAATTTTCCTTTTAACCTTTCCGCCAAATCTCCAAATTATCTGAATTTCCATGATATATTATGATATAATATTTCAATACCTTTTCATGCCTTGTTTACATTACATAAACAGAGACATATTTGGAGACAGTCTGTTATCATCTTATTCTTCAGAGTAAAAGCCAATTGTTCTGTTCCACAAAAAACATCTTGTTTCTTCTGCTTGCCTTTACCGTGTATCATGACAGCCCTGCTTGTTTGTACAGTTAAAGGAGAATTCCATGCTAGAAGGCTTTCTTACATTTATTTGTAGTTGTTACATCCCCAACAAAAGCGCATTATTGGCTATTTCCCCTACCATAAGCCCTCAATGAATTACATTGAGTTGCATTGAATTTAATGGGGCATTGGGTTGTTGTGCTAATTCGCTTATTTCTTATTTATTTTATTTTTGTATATATATCCTCTCTTCTTAATGTAAATAGTATCCCAAGCGGCACACTTTACTACTTATTTAGATGAAAATTAGCACAAAAACCCAACCCCCATTGAGGGCTTATGTTAGGGGAAATAGCCAATAATGCACTTTTGCACAAAATAACACCTGGACCTCTTTGGTGGGGACGTAACAACTACAAATAACACCTGGACCTCTTTGGTGGGGACGTAACAACTACAAATAACACCTGGACCTCTTTGGTGGGGACGTAACAACTACAAATAACACCCAGACTTCTTTGGTGGGGGACGTAACAACTACAAATAACACCTGGACCTCTTTGGTGGGGACGTAACAACTACAAATAACACCCGGACTTCTTTGGTGGGGACGTAACAACTACAAATAAAGGTAAGAAAGCCTTCCAGCATGGAATTGCTCATCTACAAGCTCACAGCTCTACAAGCTGTTTTCAACAAATAATGATCTATTTTTGTTGATGTTTTCACTGTGATCCTTTTGTTGAGGTCTACTGTACTTGCTTACCTATAATGCTGTGTTGTTGAGGTGTACTGTACTTGTTTACATATAGTGCTGTGTTGAGAAGACAGTGTATCAGATGATGTATTGAATTAAAACATTATTTTTCTAACTTCTTCATTAGCCTTCATAAAGCTCTACTCACGCCAAAGGGTGGAGGCGGTTTTACCGTTGTCCCTGCGGTGTGATATGTCTTGTTGCACGTTGATCCTATAGTGATCCAACACTATTCAATGGCCCAAAACCACACCAAAAGGTCCAGGCGGTTTTAGCGTCAACTCCTTGCAACCCTTTGGACCCAAGGAGGAGTTGCATGGTGACCCTTTGGTGTGGTTGGGGCTTTGTTTAGACCAGCTGATTCCCAAACAGTGGGTTGGGACCCATTTTTTCTAATAAATTATTTTAAAAAATGAATTAAGTAGTAGTGAAAATAGCCGATCTCACAAGTGTGAACCGACACGTTGTTCGCTTGTAGATCTGCTATTTTCACTAGTTTGGGTCCCGGGAAAACGTCTCGACCTGAAATGTTTAGCCCATTTAGGCCTGATGTTGAAATCTGTTTTCTGAAATAACTGTTTCTATATCAGTGTTTGTCAAGGAGTCAAGGAGCCCACAAAGTATATGTAATTGGCCACAGATCTACAGAACGCTATATTTTTCAATAGTATAAACACAATGCTTAACGCTAAACGCAGTGACAGGCCTTAAAACTGGTATTGAAACCTCGCAACCGACTCATATCGTTTTTTTTGTCTTTTGCCTGTGGGTGCTCAACCCCAACCCACAAAGTAATGAATTAAAGGACCATTGGACCGACATAATGAAAGAAGGCATTTATTGATGATCTTACAAAAGATATATACGTGCTACAAGCACTAGCAGAACGCTTATATAACATGCTTTTCATGTTTCAATTGTCTCACTGTCTCAGGCGAGGGTAGTATGTAACCTCCTAGTCATACAAGACACAAGGCACACGCTTGTGCAGATTTTCAGTTCAAGTAGCAAAAAAAAGGAGACCATCAAATACTTCAAATGATCAAAAGTAAAATGAATCAAAGTGTTATAAAATAAAAAAAACAACAAATGATTTTAGGTCAAAAATAAAAATAAATGCATTTTAAACATGGTTTTAACTCAATATAATTAACAAACTAACACTCTCCAAGTGTTAGGCGTGTGGGGTGGGTGGTGGCTCAGCGGTAGAGTGGCTGGATGGTAAACCGCAAGGTTGCCAGTTCGAACCCTGTGGGCTCTTCCCCAGAGTTAGTGTCGAAGTGTCCTTGAGCAAAGACTCTGAACCCCTAATTACTCCTGATGTGCTGGTTGGTGCATGCAGGTTTCCGCCGCCATCGGTGTGTGAATGTGTGAATGTGTGTGTGAATGGGTGAATGTAATGCACAATGTAAAGCGCCTTGGAGAAAGGTGCGATATAAATGCACCATTTATCAGTGACAGCTCGTATTAGCATGTTGTCTCAAACTCCCTCAGTCTCTCGTTGGCTGTGCCTGCATGGAGTCGGTGCTGCTAAAAATGAAGAAAGAAAGAAAAAATATTACAACCATGAAAGGATGTTGACAGAACACATCAGAACTGACTTTTCTATCGATCTCACATAATATTGCAAACAACAAAGAGTTCTGATACAAACTATCGTTAATACACAGTGCATTTATAGATTTGTATTTCACTTACCATTCAGGTCTTCTTCATGAGGAAGGTGTTGTTACCATTCAGGTCTTCTTCATGAGGAAGGTGTTGTTACCATTCAGGTCTTCTTCATGAGGAAGGTGTTGTTACCATTCAGGTCTTCTTCATGAGGAAGGTGTTGCGTCTTGCAGCTGTGCGGTTGATGAACGTGTTGGCGATGGCGTCCAGGTCCAGCTCCCTCGCCACGTCCATGTGACACCTTAACAGAGCAAGGTGATTGGTTCTTCCCCCTCGCCCCATTGCGGATTGCAGATACTCTCCGAGTCTCTCCAGGCCTGAAATGGACCTTTCTGAGCTGCATGACGTCACCGTTACAGGGACGCTCAGCACTTGTTTCACTAGTTTAGTGATCTCTGGTAATATACGATCCCTTATGTAGCCCTGATCGCCTTTCAAGAACTCGACCACGTCGTGAAAAGTGGACAGGCGGACTCCTTTTCGCTCTGCCACGTCCACGCACATGTCACGGTGCAGTGTCAGCCTGACTTCATCAAAGTCGTTCCCGTAGAACTGCACTATGCGTTTGCAATCGCCCTTTCCGACCACAAAGTCCTCGACGTCTCGCATGTGTTTGAATACAGAAGCACTCAATCTGCAGTTCAGGGATGCTGATGCCGTGTCGATGACGTCAACGTATTGCTGTCTGTACATTTCTTCTGGTGTCTGGAAGGTGCGTGGAGGCGGAATACCGCCGTCTTCCAGTCGCTGGCGAATCTTTATCGGTAACGGTGTCAGCAGAGCTGGGCTCTCCAAGTTCAGGTCGTTTGCTGCTGCGGTAGTGCTCTCCCAAAACGGTTGAAATCCTTCACGGAGAGACGCGACGTCTTCTCTGAGCGTGTCCACCATCTGTGCAGCTTTCTCAAACTGCAAGGGGTGGTTTTGGAGTTCGGCATTGACCGTTTCCATGCGCGAGAACGCTTTGAGCATGAGTTGCAACGAGAAAAATGTGCTGAACTCCGCCAGTTGCGAAACCAGACCTCTGGCTTCACGCCCTGCGTCACCGGTGTCTTTAAAAGACAGCTCGTCGAGAAAATCCAACAGCGCACTGTAGTTGGAAGAAATGGACTGCAGCAAGGCCGTGTCCATGCCCCAGCGCGTGCGGAACAGGGGTCTCAAAGGAGGAGGCGTGTCTTTGGGCGACGACTCAAACCAGGCGGGTCGCTCTGGCGAATCCTTGGTCAGTGCCATAACCGTCATGATGTCACGAACGACTCCCATGAAGCCACGGCACGCGGCGACGTTATGGGCGACGTCCCGAACGACCAGATCCAGAGCCTGTGCGGCGCAGTGCGTGTACAGCGCTCGGGGCTCCAGTTCCTGCATGCGGGCTTGTAGCGCGGTTTGGATGCCGGAGAGATCCGCAACGTCGTCGTCGTAACACTGTCCTCTGCAGTTACTGATCGGCAGTGAGAATCTCATCAGGACGACTTTCAACAGCTGGAACAGTGAGTCTGCCGTCGTTTCTGACGTCTGCTGAAAGCCGACGAAAAGCTCCTCCGTCTCCAGCTGTTCGGTCACAAAACGAATGCAGACGGACACTTTTATCTTGTACCAGTCGCTGTCGTCTACCTCCTCCATGATCACAGAGAAACAACTGGCAGACCGCACCTCTTCAAGGAGTACTCTCAGCACATCATCAGCCATCAGTTGTGTCATTTCGTCAAGGATGTCGGGAGAAACCCATTGGCTGTCCTCGCGGTCCAGCCACGCTTGCAGCTCTGGGATATCCGCCGCGATCATTTCCAGAAACGGGGTCAAATTGTCACCGTCGGCACGGTGTTCGTCGTCTGGTTTTCCGCTGATGGGAATCCCCTGGCATGAAAGGTACTGAAGAGAGGACAGGATGGCCAGCAGAACTCGTCTTGCGTCGGCCATCCGCTGCAGTTCTCCAGCAGATGGTGGTCCTCCCGGCGCCGGGCTCTGCTCTTGTACGTCCTCGGCAGATCCTCCCGGCGCCCGGCTCTGCTGTAGCGTCTTCATGGTGAATCTCCTCTTAGCTGGTGGTGCTGCCATCTTGTAGTGTTAGTACAGTGTTAGTACAGTATGAAGTGCTGGCATGCTCCTCTCTGGGTCCCTTTTCTACTGTACCTGCCAGCTGATGGCCCAATGAGGACACAGAGACAGACATCATTTGCATGCCTATAGGGTGAATAATCCACTGAATGGACACGGTGGTGATTGGGCTGCCTGTTCCGTGATGTGATGGACTAGGAGCCCAAGTATCTATTGTTGTCTGGGGGGAGGGGACCTACCAACACGTAGGTCAGGGGTGCCCAAAACTAGACTTAGATAGCATTTTATATAGACTTTAATTAGCATGTTACGTAGACGGCACTAGAATTGCATTTTATGTAGTCATAGCACTTTATAGTATATATATCTAGTATAGTAGGCCTATGTATAGTTTATATGTATAGTTTCATTATATAGATATTCCACAGTTACGTTCTTAGCTTACGCATGTTTCATGATAACTACTTTTTATGTATGTGATGCATTGCCATGCTTTTGGTTCTGGCTTAATGTAAGTCACTATGGATTAAGAGCGTCTGCTAAATGCCTAAATTGTAGACGGATATGATATGCACCTAAAGAATATATATAGTTTAAATGTAAAAAACTATTTTTGGCAACTGCCTCTTAAATGTATAGGTTACTTAAACTTTGTGGATTGACACCTAAATTGTCAGCTCAAACCCACAATGATTGCATTGTGGGTTTAGAAAAAATCTGTTTGGCCAGAGAGAGCAGAACGCAATACTTTGTTTGTTGTACAAAGTTATATATCAAAAAAAGAAAACCACAACCCCCCCCCCTAGCTATTTCCCATTCCAAATGTCTTATATGTAACGGCAACACCGCTATTCCAAAGCCCCCTCAGCCTGAGGAAATAGAAAATAGTTAAATAAATGTATACCTGAGGGCCTCAGGTACATTTATTTAACTATTTTCTATGCTTTAACTTTGTCTGTGGACAGCATTAAAGCAGGGAGCTAAAACAGACGTAAGGCTCCATCTTGTGCCTAAACTAATTTGCAATGTTTTACTATTAAAAAAAAAAACACATTTAAAATAGTTCAACTACATCAAGACATTGTGAGCTTGTAGATCGGCTATTTGAACTATTTTAAAAGGTTTTTTAAAATAGAGAAATAGAGACACTATTTTAAAAGGTTTTTTTTAAATAGAGAAATAGAGACACTATTTTAAAAGGTTTTTTTTTTTTAATTGTAAAACAAGGCAAATTAGTTTAGGGATAAGGGGTGGTGCCCAGTGGCTATTAAGAATATAGCTGAGGTTATTTTTGTGCTAATTATGTCTACTATCTAATAACTAAGTGATGAACACATCCAAAGATACACACACACACAGACACATCTTTTTTTAGTATCTATACAGTCAATCAAAGTTAAATGGCCCAACCCAGGAGAAATTACAATAGTAATGCGTCATCGTTTTTCTTTTTTGCAGAGAAAAAGAAAACAGGGGTCTTGTAAGCTTTAATAAGGTGCTTCTAGGATCAGACAGTGGGAATGTAGACTTAAAAAGAAAATATGGAGGAGAGGAAATAAAGTTGAAACAAATTTAATGTAGTTTTTTATCAATCCATTGTACGGTATATTAAGTTTGCCTTCGTGGTAGTTAGTCGAACACACTTTTGACAAAGAGTGCAGGGTCTGGGTAAAATGGTGTTAATTATAAGAATTATATACAACTATGAACTATCCTAAAATATTGAGTGGTCAATCTTCACTATATTCTAATTTACAAAAGATGTCTGTATTTGTGGTATAGGCTACCTACCGCTCACAGTAAAACCCCATCTCTGTCCCTTTTCCTTTCATTGTTTTGTCAGATTTGTGCTTACAGTTCGTGTCCCTCCATATGCCAAGTTATGGCTACACTGACCACCCAGTTCCTTTTTGGACCCGTAAGTACTTGACCCATAGCAGTTATATAGTTATAAAGATATTTTTAATGATAGAAAACTTTCATTGTCATCTTCATCGTAAAAGAAAAAAACATGTAACACACTCATTTAATGTATTGCCTTTTTATTAGGGTGAAAACTGTACAAATTAAAGTAATCGTTGTCAGGTCCTGGTCATGTAAAGACTGTATGACGGTGATATGACCACAACATTGAGTTACAGTGTCAGTGAATGCATGACACACATATTCTACTTACTCTTGGGTGAAGAAACACCTTCCTGGAGAATATCATTCAAGAGTTTATACATGGATAGATACTAGAGAAGATTATAGTAGTATCCTACCTTGATGACCTGACAGACATGCTGTCTCCTCCTGATGTATAACTTGTATGGCAAATGATTGAGCATATAATAATAATAATACAACTTTATTTGTATAGCACCTTTCATGACATCAAATGCAGCTCAAAGTGCTTTACAGAACATATATACACCTTGAGAAAATGCACCAATTATTAAATGGAGTTAAAAATTGACTCAGTTTCCATAACAGCAAGCACAACAACAAGCTGTCTAATTTCACAGTCAGGAGCATGTCGGGTGTTAATTGGTCAATTCATCAGAGCAAAGTCGTGCTTTGTGGTTGACATTCTTGCATCCACTATAGGAGGTCATGTTAATGACACCGATCTGCTCCATTGTGGACAAGAGCCATCTTTATTTACATTCATGCTGAATGTTGTGGGTCAATGATTCAACATCCATCGTTGACTGAATTGTTACTCTCATGCTAGTCAGATTTTTTGACGATGGGTTCTCAGATTGCTCTCGTGCAGGCAGGGCACACACACACAGTCACACACACACACACACACACACACACACACACACACACACACACACACACACACACACACACACACACACACACGGCCCAAGTGACTTGGGGCAATTTATCATTGCATATAGTGCATCTGGTAGACTTTTCCACAATAGTAAATACAGTCAATGTCCCAACCCAGGAGACCAACAGGGTGCTCAAATGTCTTGAAAGCTTTATGGCGCTTCTAGGATCAGTGGGAATGTAGACATTTAAAAAGAAAATGTTCCCAGCATTCCAAAATAATGGAGAGGAAATAAAGTTGAAAGAAAAAACATGTTTCGACCGGTTATCAGGGTGTGGGAATGTTCCTGATGAACGTAACCAGATCTCAGATCTGTGTGTGATAGTTTTAATGAGTCCACTGTACTGTATTAAAAGTGTGCCTTCATGGAGTTAGTGAAACACACTTTTGCACAGGAGTGCAGGGTCTGGGTAAAATTGTGTTAATTATAAGGGTAGCTATCCTAAAATATTTGGTGTTTGTGATGTCAATCTTCCCAATCAAATATATTCTAATGTCATATTTATGTAGATCACAGTATACTGCTGCAGTACGGCCCGCTCTGCTTTTCTCTTTTCTTTTTTGCCAGATGTGTGCTTACAGTTTGTGTGCTTAGTTTGTTCCTGAAGAGGATATAAGGGATCGAAACGTTGAGTCAAATAAACCAGTGGAGCTGAGTTTTTCATGCCAGTGTTGCAGACTCTACAGTTTGTCCCTCCAGATGCCAAGTTATGAATTTGCTACATCTGTCTCACTGACTGTAAGAGCCATTTCTTCTCTATTCATTTTATTTCTATGTTTTTTTTTTATGTCAGCCAAAGGGCTTTGTCAAGGCCAAGGTTGGCCAGGTTATTTAATGAGACCTGATTGAATGCTCTGTTGTTTTTCTGATGTGATTGTGAAGGCAAACAGTTTGTTTTACAGTGAGACACAGGCTGGTGATGGTTTTGACACTCTTTTGCTTTATTTATTTAATACAAGTTACAGTGAATAAATAACATTTTTTAACTTTAAGTCAACGTTTGGACATCAGTCTTTTTTATCACACGTCTGAACTATAGATCCTCGGCATCGGGCAACCAGTATAGCCCAAAGTAATAGGACTTTGACGCTACATTTTAGTCAAAAAACCTGCCTGTTTAATCAGTGTCAGTGTGTGTATAAATATCATTTATATCATCATATAATCATCATATTTTTACCTCCTCTATGAGGACTTAATAATGATGAATTGAAAAGGGTGGACCCTCTTATAACCAAGTCATGTAATACTTTATGGTGTCGTCACAGTTGACAGTTTTTGTACTGAGTTGTACTTTGTATAGGCTACACTCTCAGAGTTAAATTTACATTGATTTTACAATATAAATTGGGGGTCCCAGAGATAGAAATGCCATTAAATGGGGGTCCGTAGGCTATAGACTATTTTAGTCTACTCAATGTGAGGGCCTTGTGTCCACCCACTACCACTCTGTAGGCCTACCCTAGTCTACTCAATGTGAGGGCCTTGTGTCCACCCACTACCACTCTGTAGGCCTACCCTAGTCTACTCAATGTGAGGGCCTTGTGTCCACCCACTACCACTCTGTAGGCCTACCCTAGTCTACTCAATGTGAGGGCCTTGTGTCCACCCACTACCACTCTGTAGGCCTACCCTAGTCTACTCAATGTGAGGGCCTTGTGTCCACCCACCCACTACCACTCTTTTTTTCTCTCTCTTTAGTGTCCGTAGCTCATGTCCTGTCCGTTCCGATAAAGGGTTAGGGAGAAGCCATTGGCTTGTCGGGCCCTACCCCTGGAGTCCATTTGTGCATGTGTAGCAGACCGTGCCTGCCTAGTGCATACATTCATGTTGTCCTTAGGTATACATTGTAGTGTTAATTATAAGGGTAGCTATCGTAAAATATTTGGTGTTTGTGGAGTTAAGCTTCCCAATCAAATATATATTCTAATGTCATATTTATGTAGGCCACAGTATAATGCTGCAGTACGGCCCGCTCTCTACGCTTTTCTCTTTTCTGTGTGCTTACAGTTTGTCCCTCCAGATGCCAAGTTATGAATTTGTTTTCACAGCTTGTAGAATGGGTACAGTTCACACATGGGTCAATCAATGGCTACGATATAGGCCTGTATAGTTGTCTACACCACCTTTGTCCATTTTTAATTCACCAGAACATTTAAAGACGTACAAATATACACTTATATGAAAATAGGGAAATCATCATGTATAAGTTAAAGAAAGTAAGAAAGGGAAAATCATGTACAGTATACTAGAGAAGATTCTAGTAGTACGATGATGCCCTGACAGACATATAACTTATTCATTTTATTTCTATGTTTTTTGATGATGTCAGCCAAAGGGCTTTGTCAAGGCCAAGGTTGACCAGGTTATTTAATGAGACGACCTGATTGAATGCTCTGTTGTTTTTCTGATGTGATTGTGAAGGCAAACAGTTTGTTTTTTACAGTGAGACACAGGCTGGTGATTGATATGGTTTGACACTCTTTTGCTTTATTTATTTAATACAAGTTACAGTGAATAAATAATTTTTTTTAACTTTAAGTCAACGTTTGGACATCAGTCTTTTTATCACACGTCTGAACTATAGATCCTCGGCATCGGGCAACCAGTATAGCCCAAAGTAATAGGACTTTGACGCTACATTTTAGTCCAAAAACCTGCCTCTGTTCCACGCCACGCCAATTGGGAGGCAAGTGGAAACAACGGGGGTCGTTTGGAAGGAGAACACAACACGCACGGATCGTGTGTTGTTGCATCGGCGGAGCCGCGGAGGTGGACGGGACCGGGAACGGATCATCGCACGGCGGCGGACACGGCTGCACGGATCGACCCAGAGGCTCAGTCTACAGGGACGCTCATTGGGGCACATCGGCAGCACTACCGGGCCGCCGCAGCTGACAGCAGCAGATGGGGTCGGGACCGGACCGGACCGGACCGGACCGTCATCACACGGCGATAAACACCTGGCTCATCACCGCCGCTCAGCGTGTGCATGTAGGCTAAGGCTTTAGCAGCGCAACGCCGACATTAAAACAATGGCCATTGTATAGGAAAGGTTAGCCCTGGTCCAAGGCTTACAGCGAGCCTCTCTCTGACGCCTTGTGTTCTGTGGAAGTCCCTTCCACAGCCCTCTGGTCATATTTACACTCCCGTGCGCTGTTTTTCTAATACCAGCAAATAAACAAAACGACGTAACCACTCACCGAAACAAAGCCTGCTAGACCTTAAGGTAAAAGTTTATTCTCGAACCTGGGAAGCGTCTCAGGTCCACAGTTTCTCTCTAAAATGCACTATTTTAATCATTAAATAAAATGAATCCAACCAGATCGGCGCAGGCAAAACCCGGAATTGCCATTGTAGAAGAAATGACTCTGCCCGGTAAATTCAAGGTACATTGCGTTATTAAAATGGCACAAAGTGCATTTTAGAGAGAAACTGGGGACCTGAGACGCTTCCCAGGTTGGAGAATAGACTTTTACCTTAAGGTCTAGCAGGCTTTGTTTCGGTGAGTGGTTACGTCGTTTTGTTTATTTGCTGGTATTAGAAAAACAGTGCACGGGAGTGGAAATATGACCAGAGGGCTGTGGAAGGGACTTCCACAAGGCGTCAGAGAGAGGCTCGCTGTAAGCCTTGGAACAGGGCTAAGGAAAGGTGTGCACACAAATAAGTAAAATAACAAACCCAATGCATTGGTAAAAGGAGCGCCACTTTGAGCACGGCTTATTATTGTTTGAAGTTGAACAACAAGTACTTTATTGTGTTGAACTCAGTCTAAGGAACTTGACATTTGTTTTTTGTTTTTTTTTATTATGGATCAAAAGGAGGCCGCTGGTGACAATGTGGTTAAACCTTAGTCTGTGGTTGAACTTGAGTCTGGTGGGGAAGGGGCTTTGGGAAAACGTGTGGTCAGATTGACACCCAAAGCGTTGGATGAAAACATCGACAGTTTGCAGAGAGAGAGAAAGGTTAAACTGAGCAAACTGTTAAAACTGAAGGAAGTGGTTTACGAGCTTGTATATGTCTGCTATTTTTTGGGGAAAAAGTGTAGTAAAGCACCTGGACCCACTTTGAGAACCACTGCTATGGGGACTGGTTGCTCTGTGGGGGGCCTCGGTCAGGCTATGACCGCCTATGAGCACTCTGTGGGGGGCCTCGGTCAGGCTATGACCGCCTATGAGCACCAATGAATCTACAACACCATGTTGTGGAATCTGTAGACATTTCGTTCTCTTGTTGTACAGCAGTTTGGTCGGCCGTTTTTAAATGTGCTTTTATAAATCACATTGGCTTGACTTGTTTTGAATACTTCAGTAGGCTATAATATAATATTGTGAAAACGTAGTAACTCCGTGTTGATTTCGTCGACTAAAATTAAGACGAAAATTGTTCGTCGACTATACCTTTTTCCACTGACAAAAACTAAATGGAAACTAAATGAAAACTAAGCTGTGATGACTAAAACTAAGACTAAATATAGGCTACTGACAATTTAGTCAACAAATAAAAACTAGACTAAAATGTCTAGTTTTACTGAGATCCAGTATCCATAAGTCATTTTACACTTTTCAGCAAGTGTAAAAACAGTAGACAGCATCAAGGCCCGCCAAAACACATTTTAGTCGACTAAACTAAACACTAACACATTCCAGGTGACTAAAATGTGACTAAAACTAAATGAAAACTATTCAAGAGACTATAATTATGACTAAAACTAAAGTAGAAATGTGCTGGCAAAAACAACACTGGTAGTAGGCTAGTAGTAGCCTACTGCTCGAAACTGTCGGTTTGCAGATTTTCTACTTTTGGTACTTAATTAATACTGAAGTAGGCCTATCAGCATTTGGACTCAATTAAGTAGCCTACTGTGGTTGCGTACCCCCAACACACACACACACCTTCTGGGGGTCATGTATACTGTATAGTTCATGGGCAGATACTTAATGATAACAATAGACAAGACCACACCCAACCATTTGCATTATAAGGTCTTCAACGACCCTCCCTGGTTCCTTCAGCCATGATGAGTCCGTTTCCTCACATTTATATGTGTGGAAGTGAGTATAAAGTGACGTCCTGTGGCAGATACCTGCTTTACAGAACAGGTGTGTGTGTGTGGTAGGCGTAGGCCTATAGTTATAGTATAGTGTATTCTATATGTGCATGTGTTTTGTAACTGCGTTGTATGTTTTACCATGCAAGTGAAGAAACGCAGAGGCCGGGTTATAATCCGCTTGTCCGCGGCAAAGTCGGTCGAGCGTTGGACCGACCCAGACGGACCAGTACCAGTCCTCCTGGGCCTCCAGAACCTGCAGGGTTCTGCTGACGGAGGTGTGGAGACGGCAGGATGCAGCTGTGTTGCCGCAGCGCAGGCTCCATCGTGCTGCGTTCACGCTGCTGCGATCTGGATGGTAGGCTATGTGTGTCTTACTGTTTAACCAGTGTCAGTGTGTGTATAAATATCATTTATATCATCATATAATCAATAATCATCATTTTTTTTTACCTCCTCTATGAGGACTTCATGTTTTTTTGGCTATAGGCCTATAGAAGTGTATATTTGTACGTCTCTAAATGTTAATGATGATGAATTGAAAAGGGTGGACCCTCTTGTAAACAAGTCATGTAATACTTTATGGCGTCGTCACATGCAGTTGACAGTTTTTGTACTGAGTTGTACTTTGTATAGGCTACACTCTCAGAGTTAAATTTACATTGATCTATAGCCTACGGACCCCCATTTAATGGCATTTCTATCTCAGGGACCCCCACTTTATATTGTAAAATCAATGTCAATCGATGACAGGGACCCCCAATTGGACAAGCATTTAGCCACTAAATGCTTGTCCAATTGGGGGTCCCTGTCATATCTCTTCAAAAAGGGGGGTCCGCGGGGCTAATGAGTGTCGATTTGGGGGTCCTTGACATGAAAACGTTTGGGAACCACTGTTCTAAATCAGTAGAGTCCTCACACACACACACACACACACACACACACACACTCACACACACACACACACACACACACACACACACACACACACACACACACACACACACACACACACACACACACACACGGTATAATAGAATGCTTTCTCTGTTTTAATGGGCAAATTGATAGAACTTATGGCCAAATAACCTAAAAATGTAAAAATGATATAACACTAACACGATTCCTAAATGTAAGGACATATGGGCCTACAATTATCCATAGATTAGCATCCAAAACAAAATGTAATGACCAACATTTTTCAATAAACAGAAATGAACTTCAATCCCTGCAGTCCTATAGAATCTTTTTTTTTTTTTTACACAAACCACAACAACCCTTTTCATGCAACCTTGTTGTAAACCCCAACCCTTTTCATGTCTAGAATAGAGCGTTGCAGTCCCGCCCACTCGAGAGACCCGGAAAATAAAAATAAATTGTAGCTGTCCCAGCAATGGGTATTTTGTAATATTTTATTGCTTACCTTTCTGAAAATGTATAATATGTGAACATTATATGTATGTTTATTTGGGTAACATAGTATTTGTATTGTGTGTCTATATTGCTCAGTTCATTATGACCTAGAAGGGCATGCAGGAGCAGAGCCCTGTGATTAGAGTGAGGCAGCATTGATTGCACCTGTGTGAGCTGAACTCAGTCACAACAAGCTGAGTCTCAGTGGTGTAAGGAGCTCTTCCCACGTCTAAAAAGAGTGTCCTTAAATAAAGAATATAAGAGAAGATAACGTAGCTCTCCTAAAATAATCTGCAGAAGGCGCACACGGTATGTTACATGTGGTTGTTTTCTTTGTCGAGTAAACAGTGTTGTAATTATGTCGATGGTTTAATTGTTTGTGTACATCTCATTGTGTTTGTTTATACATATTAAGGACATCATGATTGACTGACAACAAGGACATTCATATTTCATGTTTAATTGTGTTTAAAAAGAATGTTATGTATGTGAAATAAATAACCTCGAGATATCAGTTGGAGCGTTTGTTATTCTGCTGGATAGGAGCGGTTACAGAAATCCCCATTCATTTTCCTCATAGACTTTAAAAAAATTGTCGTGACAAATCTTTGTCAGGTCCTGGTCATGTAAAGACTGTATGACGGTGATATGACCACAACATTGAGTTACAGTGAATGCATGACACATATATTCAGATCCCAGCGCATGGGTGCAGAAACACCTTCCTGGAGAATATCATTCAAGTTTATACATGGATAGATACTAGAGAATATTGGGTCGGGACCGGACCGGACCGTCATCACACGGCGATAAACACCTGGCTCGATCATCAACGCCGCTCACCCGGCGTTCAGCGTGCTGTGCATGATGGTAGGCTAAAGGCTTTAGCAGCGCAACGCCGACATTAAACCAATGGCCATTGTATAGGAAAGGTGTGCACACAAATAAGTAAAATAACAAACCCAATGCCTTGGTAAAAGGAGCGCCACTTTGAGCACGGCTTATTATTGTTTGAAGTTGAACAACGAGTACTTTATTGCATTGAACTCAGTCTAAGGAACTTGACATTTGTTTTATTTTTATTTTTATTATGGATCAAAAGGAGGCGTCAGCTGGCGCTGCATGGTGACAATGTGGTTGAACTTGAGTCTGGTGGGGAAGGGGCTTTGGGAAAACGTGTGGTCAGATTGACACCCAAAGCGTTGGATGAAAACATCGACAGTTTGCAGAGAGAGAGAAAGGTTAAACTGAGCAAACTATGTTAAAACTGAAGGAAGTGGTTTACGAGCTTGTAGGCCTATAGGTCTGCTATTTTTGGGGGGGAAAAGTGTAGTAAAGCACCTGCATGGACCCACTTTGAGAACCACTGCTATGGGGACTGGTTGCTCTGTGTCAGGCCATGACCGCCTATGAGCACCAATGAATCTACAACACCATGTTGTGGAATCTGTAGACATTTCGTTCTCTTGTTGTAGGCTACAGCAGTTTGGTCGGCCGTTTTTAAATGTGCTTTTATAAATCACATTGGCTTGACTTGTTTTGAATACTTCAGTAGGCTATAATATAATATTGTGAAAACGTAGTAACTCAGTGTTGATTTTGTCGACTAAAATTAAGACGAAAAATGTTCGACTACCTTTTTCCACTGACAACTAAATGGAAACTAAATGAAAACTAAGCTGTGATGACTAAAACGAAGACTAAATATAGGCTACTGACAATTTAGTCAACAAATAAAAACTAGACTAAAATGTTAGGAAGGGACTAGTGGACAAGAGATCCAGTATAAGTCATTTTACACTTTTCTGTTTCTGTTTTGTAAAAACAGTAGACGGCATCAGGGCCCGCCAAAACACATTTTAATAAACTAAACACTAACACATTCCAGGTGACTAAAATGTGACTAAAACTAAATGAAAACTATTCAAGAGACTATAATTATGACTAAAACTGTAGGCTACTGTAGGCTACTGTATTATATTATCACATATATTAAAAGTGTGCCTTCATGGAGTTAGTGAAACACACTTTTTAGGAGTGCAGGGTCTGGGTAAAATTGTGTTCAGTTCAGTTTTATTTTCGGAAGGAGGACATGCATTCATACATTGCACACAGTTTCCATCTTTTTTCCTTTTTTTTCTCTCTTTAGTGTCCGTAGCTCATGTCCTGTCCGTTCCGATAAAGGGTTAGGGAGAAGCCATTGGCTTGTCGGGCCCTACCCCTGGAGTCCATTTGTGCACGTGTAGCAGACCGTGCCTGCCTAGTGCATACATTCATGTTGTCCTTAGGTAGCCTATATACATTCAATTGTAGTGTTAATTATAAGGGTAGCTATCGTAAAATATTTGGTGTTTGTGGAGTCAAATATATTCTAATGTCATATTTATGTAGGCCAGAGTATAATGCTGCAGTACGGCCCGCTCTCTATGTATTCTCTTTTCTGTGTGCTTACAGTTTGTCCCTCCAGATGCCAAGTTATAAATTTGCTACATCTGTCTCACTGACCACTGATTGAAATTTGTTTTCACAGCTTGTAGAATGGGTACAGTTCACACATGGGTCAATCAATGGCTACGATATAGGCCTGTATAGTTGTCTACACCACCTTTGTCCATTTTTAATTCACCAGAACATTTAAAGACGTACAAATATACACTTGTATGAAAATAGGGAAATCATCATGTATAAGTTAAAGAAAGTAAGAAAGGGAAAATCATGTACAGTATACTAGAGAAGATTCTAGTAGTACGATGATGCCCTGACAGACATGGGTGCAGAAACACCTTCCTGGAGAATATCATTCAAGTTTATACATGGATAGATACTAGAGAATATTGTAGTAGTACCTTGATGACCTGCCAGACATGCTGTCTCCTCCCGATATATAACTTGTATGGCAAATGATTGAGCATATATACACCTTGAGAAAATGCACCAATTATTAAATGGAGTTACTCAGTTTCCGCAAGCAAGTTTCCGCAAGCACAACAACAAGCTGTCTAATTCCACAGTCAGGAGCATGTCGGGTGTTAATTGGTCAATTAATCAGAGCAAAGTCGTGCTTTGTGGTTGACATTCTTGCATCCACTATAGGAGGTCATGTTAATGACACCGATCTGCTCCATTGTGGACAAGAACCATCTTTATTTACATTCATGCTGAATGTTGTGGGTCAATGGTTCAAAGTCCATCGTTGACTGAATTGTTTCTCTCGTGCTAGTTTGACGATGGGTTCTCAGATTGCTCTTGTGCAGGCAGGACACACACACACTTGGCCCAAGTGACTTAATTGGGTCATTTTATCATTGCATGTAGTGCTTAATTTAAATCTGGTAAAATTAGTCTTAGTATTAGTAAATACAGTCAATATATGTCCCAACCCAGGATGACTTTCAATAGTAGGCTAATGTGTCATAGTTTTTTGCAGAGAGACCAACCGGGTGCTCAAATGTCTTGAAAGCTTTATGGTGCTTTATAGGATTCAGTTGGAAAAAGCCAACATGTTTCGACCGGTTATCAGGGTGAGGGAATGTTCGTGATGAACGTAACCAGATATCAGATATGTGTGTGATATAGTTTTAATGACTCCACTGTACTGTAGGCTACTGTATTATATTATCACATATATTAAAAGTGTGCCTTCATGGAGTTAGTGAAACACACTTTTTACAAGAAGTGCAGGGTCTGGGTAAAATTGTGTTCAGTTCAGTTTTATTTTCGGAAGGAGGACATGCATTCATACATTGCACACAGTTTCCATCTTTTTTCCTTTTTTTTCTCTCTTTAGTGTCCGTAGCTCATGTCCTGTCCGTTCCGATAAAGGGTTAGGGAGAAGCCATTGGCTTGTCGGGCCCTACCCCTGGAGTCCATTAAGTGCACGTGTAGCAGACCGTGCCTGCCTAGTGCATACATTCATGTTGTCCTTATAGGTATATACATTCAATTGTAGTGTTAATTATAAGGGTAGCTATCGTAAAATATTTGGTGTTTGTGGAGTCAAATATATTCTAATGTCATATTTATGTAGGCCACAGTATAATGCTGCAGTACGGCCCGGTCTCTCTATGTATTCTCTTTTCTGTGTGCTTACAGTTTGTCCCTCCAGATGCCAAGTCATGAATTTGCTACATCTGTCTCACTGACCACTGATTGAAATTTGTTTTCACAGCTTGTAGAATGGGTACAGTTCACACATGGGTCAATCAATGGCTACGATATAGGCCTGTAGTTGTCTACACCACCTTTGTCCATTTTTAATTCACCAGAACATTTAAAGACGTACAAATATACACTTATATGAAAATAGGGAAATCATCATGTATAAGTTAAAGAAAGTAAGAAAGGGAAAATCATGTACAGTATACTAGAGAAGATTCTAGTAGTATGTTGATGCCCTGACAGACATATAACTTATTCATTTTATATTCTATGTTTTTTGATGATGTCAGCCAAAGGGCTTTGTCAAGGCCAAGGTTGGCCAGGTTACTTAATGAGACCTGATTGAATGTTCTGTTGTTTTTCTGATGTGAAGGCAAACAGTTTTTTTACAGTGAGACACAGGCTGGTGATGGTTTTGACACTCTTTTGCTTTATTTATTTAATACAAGTTACAGTGAATAAATAACATTTTTTAACTTTAAGTCAACGTTTGGACATCAGTCTTTTTTATCACACGTCTGAACTATAGATCCTCGGCATCGGGCAACCAGTATAGCCCAAAGTAATAGGACTTTGACGCTACATTTTAGTCCAAAAACTGCCTCTGTTCCACGCCACGCCAATTGGGAGACAAGTGGAACCAACGGGGGTCGTTTGGAAGGAGAACACAACACGCACGGATTGTTGCAACGGCGGAGCCGCGGAGGTGGACGGGACCGGGAACGGATCATCGCACGGCGGCGGACACGGCTGCACGGATCGACCCAGAGGCTCAGTCTACAGGGACGCTCATCAGGGCACATCGGCAGCACTACCGGGCCGCCGCAGCTGACAGCAGCAGATGGGGTCGGGACCGGACCGGACCGGACCGTCATCACACGGCGATAAACACCTGGCTCATCACCGCCGCTCAGCGTGTGCATGTAGGCTAAGGCTTTAGCAGCGCAACGCCGACATTAAAACAATGGCCATTGTATAGGAAAGGTTAGCCCTGGTCCAAGGCTTACAGCGAGCCTCTCTCTGACGCCTTGTGTTCTGTGGAAGTCCCTTCCACAGCCCTCTGGTCATATTTACACTCCCGTGCGCTGTTTTTCTAATACCAGCAAATAAACAAAACGACGTAACCACTCACCGAAACAAAGCCTGCTAGACCTTAAGGTAAAAGTTTATTCTCGAACCTGGGAAGCGTCTCAGGTCCACAGTTTCTCTCTAAAATGCACTATTTTAATCATTAAATAAAATGAATCCAACCAGATCGGCGCAGGCAAAACCCGGAATTCTTGTAGAAGAAATGACTCTGCCCGGTAAATTCAAGGTACATTGCGTTATTAAAATGGCACAAAGTGCATTTTAGAGAGAAACTGGGGACCTGAGACGCTTCCCAGGTTGGAGAATAGACTTTTACCTTAAGGTCTAGCAGGCTTTGTTTCGGTGAGTGGTTACGTCGTTTTGTTTATTTGCTGGTATTAGAAAAACAGTGCATGGGAGTGGAAAATATGACCAGAGGGCTGTGGAAGGGACTTCCACAAGGCGTCAGAGAGAGGCTGTGCACACAAATAAGTAAAATAACAAACCCAATGCATTGGTAAAAGGAGCGCCACTTTGAGCACGGCTTATTATTGTTTGAAGAAGAACAAGTACTTTATAGCATTGAACTCAGTCTAAGGAACTTGACATTTGTTTGTTTATTTTTTATTATGGATCAAAAGGAGGCCGCTGGTGACAATGTGGTTGAACCTTAGTCTGTGGTTGAACTTGAGTCTGGTGGGGAAAGGGCTTTGGGAAAACGTGTGGTCAGATTGACACCCAAAGCGTTGGATGAAAACATCGACAGTTTGCAGAAAGAGAGAAAGGTTAAACTGAGCAAACTGTTAAAACTGAAGGAAGTGGTTTACGAGCTTGTAGGCCTATAGGTCTGCTATTTTTTGGTTGAAAAAGTGTAGTAAAGCACCTGCATGGACCCACTTTGAGAACCACTGCTATGGGGACTGGTTGCTCTGTGTCAGGCTATGACCGCCTATGAGCACCAATTAATCTACAACACCATGTTGTGGAATCTGTAGACATTTCGTTCTCTTGTTGTACAGCAGTTTGGTCGGCCGTTTTTAAATGTGCTTTTATAAATCACATTGGCTTGACTTGTTTTGAATACTTCAGTAGGCTATAATATAATATTGTGAAAACGTAGTAACTCCGTGTTGATTTCGTCGACTAAAATTAAGACGAAAATTGTTCGTCGACTATACCTTTTTCCACTGACAAAAACTAAATGGAAACTAAATGAAAACTAAGCTGTGATGACTAAAACGAAGACTAAATATAGGCTACTGACAATTTAGTCAACAAATAAAAACTAGACTAAAATGTTAGGAAGGGACTTGTGGACAAGAGATCCAGTATCCATAAGTCATTTTACACTTTTCACCAAGTGTAAAAACAGTAGACAGCATCAAGGCCAGCCAAAACACATTTTAGTCGACTAAACTAAACACTAACACATTCCAGGTGACTAAAATGTGACTAAAACTAAATGAAAACTATTCAAGAGACTATAATTATGACTAAAACTAAAGTAGAAATGTGCTGGCAAAAACAACACTGGTAGTAGTAGTAGGCTAGTAGTAGCCTACTGCTCGAAACTGTCGGTTTGCAGATTTTCTACTTTTGGTACTTAATTAATACTGAAGTAGGCCTATCAGCATTTTGACTCAATTAAGTAGCCTACTGTGGTTGAGTACCCCCAACACACACACACACACACCTTCTGGGGGTCATGTATACTGTATAGTTCATGGGCAGATACTTAATGATAACAATAGACAAGACCACACCCAACCATTTGCATTATAAGGTCTTCAACGACCCTCCCTGGTTCCTTCAGCCATGATGAGTCCGTTTCCTCACATTTATATGTGTGGAAGTGAGTATAAAGTGACGTCCTGTGGCAGATACCTGCTTTACAGAACAGGTGTGTGTGTGTTCAGGTTCAGGTTCAGGTTCAGGTTTATTAGTCACATGCATATCCATACAAGTACAGACATACAATGAAATGCTTGTGCCAGGAGCACTCTTAGCCTTATTACACACAAAAACATCAATTCAACACAACAAGACAACAAATCACCCAAACAACCCCACAACAACAAAAAACCATACAGTGTAACAGTGTACAGTTTAAAACTGCGTACATGACTACCTACGTCTCGCTTTCATCTCATCGTTAAGCAACCTGATTGCTTGAGCATAAAAACTATTACTGAAACGGGTGGTGTGCGATGAGATGCTCTGGTAGCGTTTTTTGGATGGGAGGAGATAGAACAGGGAGTGGGCGGGATGACTGCTATCTTTTAAGATGTTTTCTGCCTTTTTCTTACAGCGTGTGGTATAGATTGAGTGTAGCTGTGGCAATTCAGTGCCAATAATTTTGGCAGCTCTCTTCACAATTCTCTGTAACTGTTTACTATCTTGAACAGTCATGTTACCAAACCACACTGTGATGCATCCTGTCAAAACACTCTCTATGGTACAGCGATAGAAATTAACAAGAGCCTTGGTGCTCAGGCCAAATCTCCTGAGGCGCCTCAGAAAGTACAGTCGCTGCTGCGCTTTCTTAAGGATACCTTTGGTGTTTAGAGACCATGTGAGTGTGTTTGTGATGTGTACACCCAGGAATTTGAAGCTGTCCACTATATCTACAGATGAACCATTGATGGATAAGGGACTATGATTAACTTTAGACTTCCTAAAGTCAACGATGATTTCCTTAGTCTTACTGACATTTAGAGAGAGATTGTTATTCTGGCACCATAGGGTTAGCTCTTCAATTTCCCTCCTATAGGCCCTCTCATCATCGTTGGATATTAGTCCTATAACTGTGGTGTCATCTGCAAACTTGAGGATAGAATTATTGCCACACCTGGCGACACAATCATAGGTGAACAGACTGTACAACAAGGGGCTGAGGCAGCAGCCCTGGGGCGCTCCAGTCCTGGTCAATATCTTAGATGAATGCTTGTTCCCTATTCGTACACATTGTGGCCTGCCTGTCAAAAAGTCAAACAGCCATTTGCAGATACTACTGCCAAGACCAAGACCCCTGAGTTTCAACACAAGCTTAGATGGTACAATTGTGTTAAAGGCAGAGCTGTAATCTATGAAGAGTAGTCTGACATAAGAGTTCTTTTTCTCCAGATGTTTCAAGGCAATGTGTAGTGCTAGAGAAATAGCATCATCTACTGATCTATTTGCACAGTATGCAAACTGTAGTGGATCAGTATTGGCAGGTATAATGTGCTTTATATGTGATATAACCATTTTTTCCAGACACTTCATAAGAACAGAGGTCAGAGCCACAGGGCGATAATCATTAAGACAGGCGACAGGTTTCTTCTTTGCTATGGGTACAATTATGGTTTCCTTGAAACACAACGGCACCACACACAATGACAGGGACATATTGAAAATGTCAGTAAAGACCCCCGAAAGCTGATCGTAGCACAACTTAAGGACACGTGAGGCTATCCCGTCAGGGCCTGCCGCTTTATGAGTCCCAACGCTTTTAAAAGTTTTACTCACATCTCGTTGTGTCACCTGCAGCTCCACCGCACCGGGTGTGCCCCGCACCGGTGTAACTGGGTCCGTGTTGTGAGTTTCAAAACGGGCGAAAAAGTTATTCAATTCGTCCGGTAGAGAGTCCGAGGTGTTGATAATAGCAGGCTTCGGTTTGTAATCCGTAATCGCCTGCAGCCCTCTCCACATACGCCGTGCGTCACAGCCACTGTAGTTGTTCTCCAGTTTGTCCCTATATTGTCTTTTAGCGTCTCTGATCGCCTTTCTCAGGTCGTCTCTGATCGCCTTTCTCAGGTCGTATCTGGATTTTTTGTAGCGTTCCTCGTCCCCGGATTGAAAGGCGGCTCGGCGCTCTCTCAACTTCAGACGGGTGTGGTAGGCGTAGGCCTATAGTTATAGTATAGTATAGTGTATTCTATATGTGCATGTGTTTTGTAACTGCGTTGTATGTTTTACCATGCAAGTGAAGAAACGCAGAGGCCGGGTTATAATCCGCTTGTCCGCGGCAAAGTCGGTCGAGCGTTGGACCGACCCAGACGGACCAGTACCAGTCCTCCTGGGCCGCCAGAACCTGCAGGGTTCTGCTGACGGAGGTGTGGAGACGGCAGGATGCAGCTGTGTTGCCGCAGCGCAGGCTCCATCGTGCTGCGTTCACGCTGCTGCGATCTGGATGGTAGGCTATGTGTGTCTTACTGTTTAACCAGTGTCAGTGTGTGTATAAATATAATTTATATCATCATATAATCAATAATCATCATTTTTTTTACCTCCTCTATGAGGACTTCATGTTTTTTTTGGCTATAGGCCTATAGAAGTGTATATTTGTACGTCTCTAAATGTTAATGATGATGAATTGAAAAGGGTGGACCCTCTTGTAAACAAGTCATGTAATACTTTATGGTGTCGTCACAGTTGACAGTTTTTGTACTGAGTTGTACTTTGTATAGGCTACACTCTCAGAGTTAAATTTACATTGATTTTACAATATAAATTGGGGGTCCCAGAGATAGAAATGCCATTAAATGGGGGTCCGTAGGCTATAGACTAAAATTTAGTCTATAGCCTACGGACCCCCATTTAATGGCATTTCTATCTCAGGGACCCCCAATTTATATTGTAAAATCAATGTCAATCGATGACAGGGACCCCCAATTGGACAAGCATTTAGCCACTAAATGCTTGTCCAATTGGGGGTCCCTGTCATATCTCTTCAAATGGGGGTCCCTGTCATATCTCTTCAAATGGGGGTCCCTGTCATATCTCTTCAAATGGGGGTCCCTGTCATATCTCTTCAAATGGGGGGTCCGCGGGGCTAATGAGTGTCGATTTGGGGGTCCTTGACACGAAGACGTTTTGGAACCACTTTTCTAAATCAGTATAGTCCTCAAACACACACACACACACACACACACACACACACACACACACACACACACACACACACACACACACACACACACACACACACACACACACACACGGTATAATAGAAAACATGCTTTCTCTGTTTTAATGGGTAAATTGATAGAATTTATGGCCAACAACACGATAACACTAACACGATTCCTAAATGTAAGGACATGGGCCTACAATTATCCATATATTAGCATCCAAAACAAAATGTAATGACCAACATTTTTCAATAAACAGAAATGAACTTCAATCCCTGCAGTCCTATAGAATCTATCCAGGGGATTTACATAATATATTATGGAGGAGAATTATTATTTTTAACGACAAAGACAAAGTACACAAACCACAACAAGTCTTTTCATGCAACCTTGTTGTAAACCCCAACCCTTTTCTTTTCATGTCTAGAACAGAGCGTCGCAGTCCCCCCCACTCGAGAGAGACCCGGAAAAGAAATCCCCATTCATTTTCCTCATAGACTTTTCAAAAAGTATTTATTTAAAGACGTTTACGCCGCGGACAAAGCCAACTCTTGCCGTGACAAATCATGACAATAAACACAATGTTTTGGGCCAAGCAAAGAATTAGAAAGCAGGTTACAACACTTTTTTGTTGTTGTTTTTCTTCCTTGTAATTATTTGTTTGGTCCAAAATATTGTGTTTGTTGTCATGACTTGTCACGACAAGAGTTGGCTTTGTACGACGCTTATAAGGTCTTTAAATAAATACGTTTTGAAATCTATCTATGTCTATGGGAAAAATGCAGTGGGAATAATTTCCTGGGCCTGGCATCGTCATGAAAGGGGGCGGGACTGCGACGCTCTATTGGATCTTGTGTGTTTTAACTGTTTATGCCTAAATTATGTCTTATTTATCAATATATTTTCTACAGGTGGAAAACGCTGTGAGGCGTAACGCTGCGTCCAAAGTGAAGAGTGGCGGTCAGCAGCAGCACAGCGTCAGTGTCAGCGGCGGCATCCGCTTCAAAGTGAAACGCCACAAGAGGAAGACGGTCTACAAGCCATCATCATCATCATCATCATCAGTGTCCTCTATCAGAGCTGCCTGCAGGCCCCCTGCTGGTGAGGTCACACACTACACCTCACATGAAGAGTGGAGGCAGAGCAGGCTTCGCACGCGCATGGCGCCGTTCTACAGCGGCATCAGCGACAGCCTTGTGTCCACCCACTTCCACTCTGTAGGCCTACCCTAGTCTACTCAATGTGAGGGCCTTGTGTCCACCCACTACCACTCTGTAGGCCTACCCTAGTCTACTCAATGTGAGGGCCCTGTGTCCACCCACTACCACTCTGTAGGCCTACCCTAGTCTACTCAATGTGAGGGCCTTGTGTCCACCCACTACCACTCTCTGTACCTTGTGTGTGTGTGTGTGTGTGTGTGTGTGTGTGTGTGTGTGTGTGTGTGTGTGTGTGTGTGTGTGTGTGTGTGTGTGTGTGTGTGTGTGTGTGTGTGTGTGAGAGATAGAATGGTACCCCAACTTTCAGCAGTTGTCACAAAGTTTCCCAATGGAGTTGAACAAATGAGGTGATGTGTGTGTGTGTGTGTGTGTGTGTGTGTGTGTGTGTGTGTGTGTGTGTGTGTGTGTGTGTGTGTGTGTGTGTGTGTGTGTGTGTGTGTGTGTGTGTGTGTGTGTGTGTGTGTGTGTGTGTGTGTGTGTGTGTGTGTGTGTGTGTGTGTGTGTGTGTGTGTGTGTGCTATGTCACATGTTGCATTACAAACGTAAACGTAACATGCCCATATAAAGACCTGCCGCGCCGCCAATATAAGCCTGTTTGGTGAAGCTAAGGACACATTGTGGGCAGCTTGGTGTCCGGGTGAGACTAGACGGTTCATTTAGCTTATGTCGGCCCGAGCTGCCGTTTGACGGGAGGAGCCCGTTCAGCCAAACGTAAAGGAAAGAAGGGAGCTCACTGCTGTTCGTCAAACGGCGCCGCGGAGCTGTAGAGCGCACAACGAAACCGCCGGGGGGCCAATCTACGATGGGCCTCAAGGTCAGGCAAGGCAAAGCGATTGCTTATCTGAACAGCACGTTCAAACAAAAGGCCAAATCGGAGAGCGTCCGTACGACGAACATAAAAGGACTGTACGACGATGACTCGTACATGAAGACGGACCACGTCCTCGAGGAGGACGCGGACACCAAGAGTCCGGCGGAGCCCAAACATGCCGCGGCGGCGGCGGTGAACAAAGGCGCGGCGGCGCAAGGTTGTCCGCCGAAGACGACGGCCAAGAACAAATGGACGGTCCGTCAGACGCTCGACTGGAGCACCTGCCAGGCACTGGACGAAGCCACCCCGGTGCCCATCCTGCCCAAGCCGTGCGGCGCCGTGGATGGCGTCACTTCCAGCAAGGCCTCCGGTTACCTGTCCTTGTCCGCCGCGCCCCAGGGAGTCTGGGACGGAGGCGGCGACGGCGGCCTCGACACGCACACAACGACGGGCCTCGGCACGCCGTGCGTCAAACCTCTGACTCCCGGGCAGGCCCTGAGGCAGTTCGGCTCCCAGCTGACCGCCCTGGAGCAGACGGAGATCCTCTCCTACCCGGACGTCTACTTCCCGGGAATCTACGCACAGAAGAGGCCCACCGTCGCCGGCGGCAAGAACCTGGGCTACGACGACGAGGACGCCCACTACATCAACGTCCCGCACGACCACCTGGCCTACCGCTACGAGTTCCTCAAGGTGATCGGCAAGGGCAGCTTCAGCCAGGTGGCCAAGGTGTACGACCACAAGCTGCAGCAGCACGTGGCCCTGAAGATGGTGCGTAGTACCTTCCACCGGCAGGCGCAGGAGGAGATCCTCATCCTGGAGTTCCTGCGCAAGCAGGACCACGGCGGCGCCATGAACGTGGTGCACGTGCTGGAGACCTCCATGTTCCGCAACCACATCTGCATGACGTTCGAGCTGCTGAGCATGAACCTGAACGAGCTCATCAGGAAGAACAAGTCCCGGGGCTTCAGCCTGCCGGTGGTCAGGAAGTACGCCCACTCCATCCTGCAGTGTCTGGCCGCGCTGAGCAGCCACGGGATCATCCACTGAGCAGCCACGGGATCATCCACTGAGCAGCCACGGGATCATCCACTGAGCAGCCACGGGATCATCCACTGGATCCACGGGATCATCCACTGAGCAGCCACGGGATCATCCACTGAGCAGCCACGGGATCATCCACTGGATCCACGGGATCATCCACTGACCCTAACCCTAACCCTAACGCTGAGCAGCCACGGGATCATCCACTGACCCTAACCCTAACCCTAACGCTGAGCAGCCACGGGATCATCCACTGACCCTAACCCTAACCCTAACGCTGAGCAGCCACGGGATCATCCACTGAGCAGCCACGGGATCATCCACTGAGCAGCCACGGGATCATCCACTGAGCAGCCACCGGATCATCCACTGAGCAGCCACGGGATCATCCACTGAGCAGCCACGGGATCATCCACTGCGACCTCAAGCCCGACAACATCCAGCTGGAGCAGGAGGGACGCAGCTGCATCAAAGTGATCGACTTTGGCTCCAGCTGCTTCGAGGGAAGCAATCTGTTCCAGACGGCGTACATCCAGTCCCGTTTCTACCGCGCGCCGGAGGTGATCCTGGGCTCGCGCAACGGCCTGCCCATCGACATGTGGAGCTTCGGCTGCATCCTGGCCGAGCTGCTGACGGGCTACCCTCTGTTCCCCGGCGAGGACGAAGGCGACCAGCTGGCCTGCGTCATGGAGCTGCTGGGCATGCCTCCGCAGAAGGTCCTGGAGCAGGCCAAGCGGGCCAAGAACTTCATCAACTCCAAGGGCCATCCGCGCTACTGCAGCGTCACCACGCTGCCCACGGGCAACACCGTGTTCGCGGGGTCCCGCTCCCGCCTGGGCAAGACGAGGGGCCCCCCGGGGAGCAGGGAGTGGAGCGCTGCGCTCAAGGGCTGCGACGACCCCACCTTTATCGACTTCATAAAGAAGTGCCTGGACTGGGGCCCCTCGGAGCGCCTCAAACCCAGACAAGCCCTCGAGCACCCCTGGCTGGCGGGCAGGCCCTTGGCTCCCATGCACCGCCGGCTGCCCAATCCCCTGCCCGGGGCCAACACGGGCCCTGCAGCGGCCCCCGCGGCCAAGACGTTCCCAGAGCACCACGGCGTCAGGCCGCGGGTCACCTCCTCCTCCTCCTCCTCCGGTCAGGATGAGGAGCGCTCCATTACATTACCCACCGTCCGTCCTGCCTCCTCGCTGAACAAACGACACCGCCAGGATGGCGAGGAGGAGGCCGTGGAGGAAGCCGGCCATAAACGTCAAAAAGCAACCGGGGAGAGATGACGGCAGCGACACATTATCGGCGACTTCCGTGTTTTCTCATGTTGAACCTTCTATTGGTAAAACATGTATAACAATGTTGGCATGTGTCCTGTGCATGTGTCCTGTGCATGTGTCCTGTGCATGTGTCCTGTGCATGTGTCCTGTGCATGTGTCCTGTGCATGTGTCCTGTGCATGTGTCCTGTGCATGTGTCCTGTGCATGTGTCCTGTGCATGTGTCCTGTGCATGTGTCCTGTGCATGTGTCCTGTGCATGTGTCCTGTGCATGTGTCCTGTGCATGTGTCCTGTGCATGTGTCCTGTGCATGTGTCCTGTGCATGTGTCCTGTGCATGTGTCCTGTGCATGTGTCCTGTGCATGTGTCCTGTGCATGTGTCCTGTGCATGTGTCCTGTGCATGTGTCCTGTGCATGTGTCCTGTGCATGTGTCCTGTGCATGTGTCCTGTGCATGTGTCCTGTGCATGTGTCCTGTGCATGTGTCCTGTGCATGTGTCCTGTGCATGTGTCCTGTGCATGTGTCCTGTGCATGTGTCCTGTGCATGTGTCCTGTGCATGTGTCCTGTGCATGTGTCCTGTGCATGTGTCCTGTGCATGTGTCCTGTGCATGTGTCCTGTGCACCGGCAACTCTGCATTGTATGATGGCTATAGCGCATTGTATCGTCTGATACGTCCTACTTATAGCTGGTGTGATCAAAGCGTAGGCCCTTTGTTGGTGTGATCAAACCGTAGGCCCTTTGTTGGTGTGATCAAACCGTAGGCCCTTTGTTGGTGTGATCAAACCGTAGGCCCTTTGTTGGTGTGATCAAACCGTAGGCCCTTTGTTGGTGTGATCAAACCGTAGGCCCTTTGTTGGTGTGATCAAACCGTAGGCCCTTTGTTGGTGTGATCAAACCGTAGGCCCTTTGTTGGTGTGATCAAAGCGTAGGCCCTTTGTTGGTGTGATCAAACCGTAGGCCCTTTGTTGGTGTGATCAAACCGTAGGCCCTTTGTTGGTGTGATCAAAGCGTAGGCCCTTTGTTGGTGTGATCAAACCGTAGGCCCTTTGTTGGTGTGATCAAACCGTAGGCCCTTTGTTGGTGTGATCAAACCGTAGGCCCTTTGTTGGTGTGATCAAACCGTAGGCCCTTTGTTGGTGTGATCAAACCGTAGGCCCTTTGTTGGTGTGATCAAACCGTAGGCCCTTTGTTGGTGTGATCAAACCGTAGGCCCTTTGTTGGTGTGATCAAACCGTAGGCCCTTTGTTGGTGTGATCAAACCGTAGGCCCTTTGTTGGTGTGATCAAACCGTAGGCCCTTTGTTGGTGTGATCAAACCGTAGGCCCTTTGTTGGTGTGATCAAACCGTAGGCCCTTTGTTGGTGTGATCAAACCGTAGGCCCTTTGTTGGTGTGATCAAACCGTAGGCCCTTTGTTGGTGTGATCAAACCGTAGGCCCTTTGTTGGTGTGATCAAACCGTAGGCCCTTTGTTGGTGTGATCAAACCGTAGGCCCTTTGTTGGTGTGATCAAACCGTAGGCCCTTTGTTGGTGTGATCAAACCGTAGGCCCTTTGTTGGTGTGATCAAACCGTAGGCCCTTTGTTGGTGTGATCAAACCGTAGGCCCTTTGTTGGTGTGATCAAACCGTAGGCCCTTTGTTGGTGTGATCAAACCGTAGGCCCTTTGTTGGTGTGATCAAACCGTAGGCCCTTTGTTGGTGTGATCAAAGCGTAGGCCCTTTGTTGGTGTGATCAAAGCGTAGGCCCTTTGTTGGTGTGATCAAAGCGTAGGCCCTTTGTTGGTGTGATCAAACCGTAGGCCCTTTGTTGGTGTGATCAAACCGTAGGCCCTTTGTTGGTGTGATCAAACCGTAGGCCCTTTGTTGGTGTGATCAAACCGTAGGCCCTTTCTGAAACCAGTCCCTTGACTTGATGTGCTCTCTGGAGTTTCCCTCGTCAGGAAGTGCCCCTCCAGCTGAATCAAGTTCCCTTGATTAGGGTGCTGGGTATAAAAAACTGTTTGGAGATACACTCGCCCTCCTTGTGAAGAAACAGGAAACAGACACCATGGTTACCATCATGCAATTGTGTCACCTGTTATTTTGTTTGTACAGTTATATTGCATTGCATCGTGTATGTTTGTGTGACATGTGTGGATTTCATTAATATGGAAAAAGGAAATACAGCATGACTGTCAAAAATGACATGTCATATACATCCATCGTGTTTATAAATCATTGTGTTAAAAGTTGTTTTGTTTGGGTGGGGTAAATAAAGAGCCCTTGTGAACATCAGTTGGAGGCGTTGTCTATTCTGCATCAGATGAAGATTGTTTAGGAGGAGTTTATTTATCATTTATTTGTGGTGGTACTTACATTTGTAGCTTGTATTTTTTGTCTATGATCGGCACAGACTTTATAAGCCACTTCCACTCAAGGCTGCTTGGTTTCGGACGACACTTAATATGGCACAGCCTCGCGTGAACGCGCATATCGAGGGCAAGTGCAGGGGGAGTGGCGAGGAGCTGGTTTCAGAAAGGGGGATATGCTTTGAATGAGCAAGGGCTCTTGCTCACAACCAGTGGATCACGACGATATTGTAATTTTCTTTTTGTTTTTTGATCGAGCCCACGCTTGTTTCTCCGGGAACAGTAGCTGTGTAGTTCTTTGTTGAGAGTCCAATGTTCATATAGCTGGTCCCGAGAGTGACCCCATTTAACTACCAAAGTAGCCCCCATGTCAGTAGAATATGCTCTGAATCGGGGGTGGGCAACTTTGACGATGGAGAGGGCCACTATAGTTCCACACTCACTCCAGAGGGCCACTATAGTTCCACACTCACTCCAGAGGGCCCACAGTGCATATTACTGTCGTAGCAAAAATAGCCGATCTACAAGCTCAAAATGATGCGTTTTGAGCTTGTAGATCAGCAATTTTTTGCTATATTTGAATTGAAAACCTGAATAATGTTTTGCTATTTTTTAAATTGGAATCCAAATGCATTGAATTTCAAATGCATTTAGTTATGTTAACTTGAACTGTTAACATACGGTAACTACATTGCACACAAAAAGACTAACAATTTAATACTAGTCATTAAGTACTAGTCATTTAATACTAGTCATGGAGTACCTAAAGCGGGTTTGGAATTGTAACAGCTGAAAGCAATACTATATCAGTGTTCTGATATTAACATGCGGGCGCTAAGTGAAGATGGGGGGGGCGCCCACCCCTGTCTGAATGATAGCAGAAGTAGAAGGATTTCAGGTGTCCATGACGAGTGCACAGTGATGTTTACACTGCTGTACTGCTCACCCTCCAGTGATGTTTACACCGCTGTACTGCTCACCCTCCAGTGATGTTCACACCGCTGTACTGCTCACCCTCCAGTGATGTGCACACCGCTGTACTGCTCACCCTCCAGTGATGTTCACACCGCTGTACTGCTCACCCTCCAGTGATGTTCACACCGCTGTACTGCTCACCCTCCAGTGATGTTCACACCGGTGTACTGCTCACCCTCCAGTGATGTTCACACCGGTGTACTGCTCACCCTCCAGTGATGTTCACACCGCTGTACTGCTCACCCTCCAGTGATGTTCACACCGGTGTACTGCTCACCCTCCAGTGATGTTCACACCGCTGTACTGCTCACCCTCCAGTGATGTGCTACACCGCTGTACTGCTCACCCTCCAGTGATGTGCACACCGCTGTACTGCTCACCCTCCAGTGATGTGCACACCGCTGTACTGCTCACCCTCCAGTGATGTTCACACTGCTGTACTGCTCACCCTCCAGTGATGTTTACACTGCTGTACTGCTCACCCTCCAGTGATGTGCACACCGCTGTACTGCTCACCCTCCAGTGATGTTCACACTGCTGTACTGCTCACCCTCCAGTGATGTTTACACTGCTGTACTGCTCACCCTCCAGTGATGTGCACACCGGTGTACTGCTCACCCTCCAGTGATGTGCACACCGCTGTACTGCTCACCCTCCAGTGATGTTCACACCGCTGTACTGCTCACCCTCCAGTGATGTTCACACTGCTGTACTGCTCACCCTCCAGTGATGTGCACACCGCTGTACTGCTCACCCTCCAGTGATGTTCACACCGCTGTACTGCTCACCCTCCAGTGATGTTCACACCGCTGTACTGCTCACCCTCCAGTGATGTGCACACCGCTGTACTGCTCACCCTCCAGTGATGTTCACACCGCTGTACTGCTCACCCTCCAGTGATGTTCACACCGCTGTACTGCTCACCCTCCAGTGATGTTCACACCGCTGTACTGCTCACCCTCCAGTGATGTTCACACCGCTGTACTGCTCACCCTCCAGTGATGTTCACACCGCTGTACTGCTCACCCTCCAGTGATGTTCACACCGCTGTACTGCTCACCCTCCAGTGATGTTCACACCGCTGTACTGCTCACCCTCCAGTGATGTTCACACTGCTGTACTGCTCACCCTCCAGTGATGTGCACACCGCTGTACTGCTCACCCTCCAGTGATGTTCACACCGCTGTACTGCTCACCCTCCAGTGATGTTCACACCGCTGTACTGCTCACCCTCCAGTGATGTTCACACTGCTGTACTGCTCACCCTCCAGTGATGTTCACACTGCTGTACTGCTCACCCTCCAGTGATGTTCACACTGCTGTACTGCTCACCCTCCAGTGATGTTCACACCGCTGTACTGCTCACCCTCCAGTGATGTTCACACCGCTGTACTGCTCACCCTCCAGTGATGTTCACACCGCTGTACTGCTCACCCTCCAGTGATGTTCACACCGCTGTACTGCTCACCCTCCAGTGATGTTCACACCGCTGTACTGCTCACCCTCCAGTGATGTTCACACCGCTGTACTGCTCACCCTCCAGTGATGTTCACACCGCTGTACTGCTCACCCTCCAGTGATGTTCACACTGCTGTACTGCTCACCCTCCAGTGATGTGCACACCGCTGTACTGCTCACCCTCCAGTGATGTTCACACCGCTGTACTGCTCACCCTCCAGTGATGTTCACACCGCTGTACTGCTCACCCTCCAGTGATGTTCACACTGCTGTACTGCTCACCCTCCAGTGATGTTCACACTGCTGTACTGCTCACCCTCCAGTGATGTTCACACTGCTGTACTGCTCACCCTCCAGTGATGTTCACACCGGTGTACTGCTCACCCTCCAGTGATGTTCACACCGGTGTACTGCTCACCCTCCAGTGATGTTCACACCGCTGTACTGCTCACCCTCCAGTGATGTGCTACACCGCTGTACTGCTCACCCTCCAGTGATGTGCACACCGCTGTACTGCTCACCCTCCAGTGATGTGCACACCGCTGTACTGCTCACCCTCCAGTGATGTTCACACTGCTGTACTGCTCACCCTCCAGTGATGTTTACACTGCTGTACTGCTCACCCTCCAGTGATGTGCACACCGCTGTACTGCTCACCCTCCAGTGATGTTCACACCGCTGTACTGCTCACCCTCCAGTGATGTTCACACCGCTGTACTGCTCACCCTCCAGTGATGTTCACACTGCTGTACTGCTCACCCTCCAGTGATGTTTACACCGCTGTACTGCTCACCCTCCAGTGATGTGCACACCGGTGTACTGCTCACCCTCCAGTGATGTGCACACCGCTGTACTGCTCACCCTCCAGTGATGTTCACACCGCTGTACTGCTCACCCTCCAGTGATGTTCACACTGCTGTACTGCTCACCCTCCAGTGATGTGCACACCGCTGTACTGCTCACCCTCCAGTGATGTTCACACCGCTGTACTGCTCACCCTCCAGTGATGTTCACACCGCTGTACTGCTCACCCTCCAGTGATGTGCACACCGCTGTACTGCTCACCCTCCAGTGATGTTCACACCGCTGTACTGCTCACCCTCCAGTGATGTTCACACCGCTGTACTGCTCACCCTCCAGTGATGTTCACACCGCTGTACTGCTCACCCTCCAGTGATGTTCACACCGCTGTACTGCTCACCCTCCAGTGATGTTCACACCGCTGTACTGCTCACCCTCCAGTGATGTTCACACCGCTGTACTGCTCACCCTCCAGTGATGTTCACACCGCTGTACTGCTCACCCTCCAGTGATGTTCACACCGCTGTACTGCTCACCCTCCAGTGATGTTCACACCGCTGTACTGCTCACCCTCCAGTGATGTTTACACTGCTGTACTGCTCACCCTCCAGTGATGTGCACACCGCTGTACTGCTCACCCTCCAGTGATGTTCACACCGCTGTACTGCTCACCCTCCAGTGATGTTCACACCGCTGTACTGCTCACCCTCCAGTGATGTGCACACCGCTGTACTGCTCACCCTCCAGTGATGTTCACACCGCTGTACTGCTCACCCTCCAGTGATGTGCACACCGCTGTACTGCTCACCCTCCAGTGATGTTCACACCGCTGTACTGCTCACCCTCCAGAATGGTGTCCATTTGACTTCATTGATCATAAATGGTAAATGGTGCATTTATATAGCGCCTTTATCCAAGGCGCTTTACAGAGATTGTGCATTACATTCACCCATTCATACACCGATGGCGGCGGAAACCATGCAAGGCACCAACTAGCACATCGGGAGCAATTAGGGGTTCAGTGTCTTGCTCAAGGACACTTCGACAGTAACTCTGGGGGAGCCCGGGTTCGAACTGGCAACCTTACGGTTACCATCCAGGCACTCTACCCCTGAGCCACCGCCGCCCACATCATCATGAGCTAATATGAACATTGGAATATCAACAAAGAATGTTGTTGTTGTTTGTTCCGCTATGGTCAACCTTCGTTGACACAGTCACATTACAGCGGAAACGGAAACATTTGTTTCGTCCGTCAAACAATAACCAAATATCTTCAATTTGAAACTTAGACGTTATGTTCATAATATAGCATGCATTTGTTTTTGTTCTTTTCTTCTTCTTTTTTTGCAGTTAAATCTCCTGTACATATTGCATATATTATATATTACATGTATGTGCTCTTGTGCTGTATATGTGTTGGTTTGGCTACATTATATTCCATTATATAATTCTATTATTCTGTATTTCTAATCACAATGAACACCTTTCGTCCATTGATATTTTCCTCCTATGACATGTGAATGGTGTACGAAGTCTACCCAGGTTCATTTATCCCATTCTGACCGGGCACCCATTTTGGTAGTAGTCTTTGGACTGAAACTTCATTTAGTTTTAGTCACATTTTAGTCACCTGGAATGTCTTAGTGTTAGTCTAGTTTTAGTCGACTAAATGTCATAAGATTTTAGTCGACTAAATCTACAGTTGATTTAGTCGACTAAAATGTATTTTGGCGGGTCTTGGTGCCGTCGTAATGAGTGTTTTTACACTTGCCGATATATATAGCCGATCTATATCGGCTATCGGATATATATAGCCGATCTATATCGGCTATCGGATATATATAGCCGATCTACAAGCTCACAACACGTCGCGTTGCGACGCGTTGTGAGCTTGTAACCATGCAACCAAGTGTAAAATGACTTATACTGGATCTCTTGTCCACTATAGTCCCTTCCTAACATTTTAGTCTAGTTTTTATTTGTCGACGAAATTGTCAGTATATTTAGTCTTAGTTTTAGTCATCGTAGCTTAGTTTTCATTTAGTTTCCATTTGTTTTTGTCAGTGAAATATAGGTAGTCGACGAACATTTTTCGTCTTAGTTTTAGTCGACGAAAACAACGCTGCAGGACACAAGTGTGTCTTGCGTGTGTTGAGATTGAAACCACACTTGCAATTTCCAGGAATTACACCTTTCTAGTTCACTAGTGCTCTGCCCATCGAGCATAGCATCCCTGTACTGTAGTTTGTGTTTGGAGGGGCGCTATAGCCCCTCCTATATACAGCTTTTGTCCCCACACGTCTCATATTTTGCCATTGACAATGAAAGGATAAATTCGGTCATATGTGCCTCAAATATTATGTACATTTGTGGCAACACAAACATTAAATGACATCATAAATTTAAATACATTTACGTCATATGTAGACTATGGTCATTTGTTTTGTTTATGAATAAATAGATGATTAAATCATTAAAACAAAGTACTTCCCCCCCCCCCATAACAATACTGAACTGGCCCTTTAGTGACATCGCCAACAGGAATATGCAGTCTACAAGTATTCTGAAAGACATGCTACAGAAAGAGGCCAAATATATAAATGCTTCAATGGCATCAAAAAGTATTCATCCCCCATGCTGAGTAAATTAGAGTAAGTGCTGATTCGTACTTTATAATACTACAACATGAAGTCATAACAGAACCATCTAAATACTACAACATGAAGTCATAACAGAACCATCTAAATACTACAACATGAAGTCATAACAGAACCATCTAAATAGTAAATACTACAGCATGCAGAGGAGAAGTCATAACAGAACCATCTAAACACTACAGCATGCAGTCATAACAGAACCATCTAAACACTACAGCATGCAGTCATAACAGAACCATCTAAACACTACAGCATGCAGAGGAGAAGTCATAACAGAACCATCTAAACACTACAGCATGCAGTCATAACAGAACCATCTAAATACTACAGCATGCAGAGGAGAAGTCATAACAGAACCATCTAAACACTACAGCATGCAGAGGAGAAGTCATAACAGAACCATCTAAACACTACAGCATGCAGAGGAGAAGTCATAACAGAACCATCTAAACACTACAACATGCAGAGGGGAAGTCATAACAGAACCATCTAAACACTACAGCATGCAGAGGAGAAGTCATAACAGAACCATCTAAACACTACAGCATGCAGAGGAGAAGTCATAACAGAACCATCTAAACACTACAGCATGCAGAGGAGAAGTCATAACAGAACCATCTAAACACTACAGCATGCAGAGGAGAAGTCATAACAGAACCATCTAAACACTACAGCATGCAGAGGAGAAGTCATAACAGAACCATCTAAACACTACAGCATGCAGAGGAGAAGTCATAACAGAACCATCTAAACACTACAGCATGCAGAGGAGAAGTCATAACAGAACCATCTAAACACTACAGCATGTAGAGGAGAAGTCATAACAGAACCATCTAAACACTACAGCATGCAGAGGAGAAGTCATAACAGAACCATCTTTCTTTTTTTTTGTATTAAGTAGGCCTATAGGCCTACTTTATACTCACTTTATATTGTACTTTTTACTCCACTACAGTTATTTGACCACTTAAGTCGATTATATTTTATTCTTCACCTATTTTGTGTAGATCAGTGCATTGTGAGTGAGCTTATAGATAGTAAAGGGAGTATTTTGAACCAGAAATCATGTTATGTTGCAGTTTATTCAAGGTCTTTTGGCGCCCCCTGCTGCTCAATGTTGAGAATGAGAACCAGTAGTTGGACTCCTAATGCTAGTAGTGTGAGTAGTAGTATAGTAGGCTTGGCAGGTGTGTTTGGATTTTGGACTCAGAACTCCCCCCTCCTCTCTATCTAGTCTCCTCTCTCTCTCTGGTGCCCCCCCCCCCCCCACACACACACACACACACACACACACACACACAGTCACACACACACACACACACACACACACACACACACACACACACATACATACACACGTTTGTTACACTTTACAAAATAAAGTCATGTGTGTTAATGTAACACACATGTAGGCTACATCGAGTAGCGTCTTCAGTGTTTTACCAGGCTCATGGTGAAGACAGACAGACAGACAGACAGACAAGTCCCCCGGCCATCATCCTACCACCACACCCAGGTGAGTTCCTCCTCTGCAGGTATTAGCTTAGCTATTTAGCTGCTTAGCATTATGATGGAAGGAATTGATGTGTATAATGTACAGTGTCATTTCACTTTGATGTGCCTTCCTTGGTAAGGCAGCAACAAGTCAGTCAGGATGAAGCATTGCTGTGTGAAGTTAATTCTCTGTTTCATTATTGTGATGTTTATATATGCAGGCCTAGACTCTAGTCTGTGGTGTAAACTGCAGTGGTTCCTAAACCTTTTCACGTCAAGGACCCCCAAACCAGCTCAGTGGCCTTGTGGTTAGAGTGTCCGCCCTGAGACTGGGAGGTCGGGGTTCAATTCCTGGCCGGGTCATACCAAAGACTCTAGGCTCCTGCCCTATGGGCCTCATGGCTACAGAAACAGGAGATAGGCTCCTGCCCCTATGGGCCTCATGGCTACAGAAACAGGAGATAGGCTCCTGCCCCTATGGGCCTCATGGCTACAGAAACAGGAGATAGGCTCCTGCCCTATGGGCCTCATGGCTACAGAAACAGGAGATAGGCTCCTGCCCCTATGGGCCTCATGGCTACAGAAACAGGAGATAGGCTCCTGCCCTATGGGCCTCATGGCTACAGAAACAGGAGATAGGCTCCTGCCCCTATGGGCCTCATGGCTACAGAAACAGGAGATAGGCTCCTGCCCCTATGGGCCTCATGGCTACAGAAACAGGAGATAGGCTCCTGCCCTATGGGCCTCATGGCTACAGAAACAGGAGATAGGCTCCTGCCCCTATGGGCCTCATGGCTACAGAAACAGGAGATAGGCTCCTGCCCTATGGGCCTCATGGCTACAGAAACAGGAGATAGGCTCCTGCCCCTATGGGCCTCATGGCTACAGAAACAGCAGATAGGCTCCTGCCCCTATGGGCCTCATGGCTACAGAAACAGCAGATAGGCTCCTGCCCCTATGGGCCTCATGGCTCGGCAAGGCTACTTACTTACCCCCAAATTGACACTACTCCGACTAGTCAACATTGTAACTGAATGAACTGGAAACCGACACATAGTAAACACTTTTACTCCAATTATCTTTATTAATATACATCCCTGAGATACTGTAATTGGTTGGCAAGAGGTCTTCTGTTCTTTTAATAACACAGAGACAGTTTAAATGACACTTAGATTCACAATAATAAATTGGGTTGGCTATGAATCCAGGATTACAGTGTCCTGTCAATGCCGGTTGTTTGTAATCATCTCTCTTATCATGATATGATGACTCGCTGTACGGCTGTAGTGCATGTGTGTATGTGTGTGCACTGCTGTACTACCTAAATAAATAACTCATTTTTAGGGGTTAGGGCATTGTAAAAAACGCTAAAATAATAAAATAAAGGTTAAAAAGTCGCTCGCCAAGCAGTCGCACCCCCTGGCGTCAAGTTCAAGCTCCGCCTATGATCAGGACCAGAGAAAAGCACACATGAGTCCCTCCTGGTGTCTGTCTTCTCTGTCCTGACACGGTGCTTAGGCGGGGTTCACACCTGGAGTCTCCTCTTTGCAGAGCAGCTCTGTCCTGACACGGTGCTTAGGCGGGGTTCACACCTGGAGTCTTCTCTTTGCAGAGCAGCTCTGTCCTGACACGGTGCTTAGGCGGGGTTCACACCTGGAGTCTCCTCTTTGCAGAGCAGCTCTGTCCTGACACGGTGCTTAGACGGGGTTCACACCTGGAGTCTTCTCTTTGCAGAGCAGCTCCGTCCTGACACGGTGCTTAGGCGGGGTTCACACCTGGAGTCTTCTCTTTGCAGAGCAGCTCTGCCCTGACACGGTGCTTAGGCGGGGTTCACACCTGGAGTCTTCTCTTTGCAGAGCAGCTCTGTCCTGACACGGTGCTTAGGCGGGGTTCACACCTGGAGTCTTCTCTTTGCAGAGCAGCTCTGTCCTGACGAATACTGGACTACTCGCCCCGGTGCTTGCCCGTTTTTCCTCCCGGAATTTTCCCCAGTGAGGGGGATAACTTTGTAATATGCTATTGGCTGTTTGTATTCTTTTTGGAAAAATATAAAAAGATACTCCTGTGCAAAGGCTATATTATTTGACTTATATTGAACCTATAAACAATTTAGTATTATTTAGTATATGTAAGGTTTTGCCCCCTTAAATGGTACCTCGTCAGATAATCCCCACATATCCTACAACAACTTCTGTGAACAGACTTCACTGTAGTAGCTTTTCATAAATTATATTTGTACTTAGGCTGTCTGCTGTCATGAAAGTTTATAGTTAGAGAAATTCAAAGTCCAGCCGTCTGCTGGCCAGCCTCTCCCACCCCTCACTGGGGAAAATTCTGGGAGGAAAACAGAAACGGGGCGAGTCTTCTTGTTACCGTCCTGCCACGGTGCTTAGACGGGGTTCACACCTGGACAACAGGGATGACAGTTTAGCTTTCGTCATAATAATAATAATAATACTGCCGTCGAGTTAGTTTAACTTTTGTAAAAAAAAATCAGACCTGTGGTGCTGTACTGTCCAGTGTTGTTTTTGGCAGCTCATTTCTATTTTAGTTTAGTCATTTAGTCTTTGGACTGAAACTTCATTTAGTTTTAGTCACATTTTAGTCACCTGGAAATGTCTTAGTGTTAGTCTAGTTTTAGTCGACTAAATGTCATAAGATTTTAGTCGACTAAATCTGCAGTTGATTTAGTCGACTAAAATGTATTTTGGCGGGTCTTGATTACGTCTTAATGAGTGTTTTTACACTTGCTGAAAATAGCCGATCTACAAGCTCACAACGCGTCGCAACGCGACGCGTTGTGAGCTTGTAGATCGGCTATTTTCAGCATGCAACCAAGTGTAAAATTACTTATACTGGATCTCTTGTCCACTAGTCCCTTCCTAACATTTTAGTCTAGTTTTTATGTGTTGACGAAATTGGCAGTATATTTAGTCTTAGTTTCCATTTAGTTTCCATTTAGTTTTCGTCAGTGAAAAAAGGTAGTCGACGAACATTTTTCGTCTTAGTTTTAGTCGACGAAAACAACACTGGTGCTGTCCCAACCATAATCGTCGTTTTCGTTTTTTATCAATGCCAATCGTAGCTAGTAGGCTCCCAGACTACATGCAGTAGGTCCATAAGATCGGCTCGATAAGTATAACCTACTAGGAATTATCGCTTGATACCTTTCGAAGCGGGTTCGATTACTGACAAAAGGGCCTTTCAGACGCAGACGCTCGACACAATCCAGGTCTGCTCAGTCGTGTGCATGAAACAAGCACGTCGTGCGGGCCAATTTCACGGGAAAAATTTAAATTAGGCTTGCGTTGTAGACCCTCAGCTTAACCCATTCTGAACGGGCACCCATTTTGGTGTCGGCATCATGTTATGCTTTTATTGCTTTAGCTATTGAAAAATAGCAGATCTACAAGCTCATATCGCGCCACCGAGTGGCGCGATACGAGCTTGTAGGTCTGCTATTTTTGAAAAAAATCGAAGAACGACTGACATTTTTTGAATCTGATCTCAGGTCAGAATGGGTTCGTCAGACCAGTGTGTGTCCAGTGGAAACCTCGTGTGAATCTGATCTCAGGTCAGAATGGGTTAAACGCAGGGCTCTCATTGAAAATATGAATTATTACGGCGTGTTCCAGTGTTGTTTTGAAACGTCGGCTAAAAACGAAGACGAAGAGTGTTTGTCGACATAAACCCGATGCGAGTGACGCGTCGGGTTTATTAAACGAGGAGGAGATTGCATATACCGTAACTCCAGAAAGACATCGGCCTGCTGTAGATTAGGCTACAGTATATAGGCTACCCATGCATGTTGGGACTCTCCGCAGCTGCATTGCACTATAGGCTACTTTCCAACGTCATGGAACTATTCCAGCACAGACAGCCCAAATCCTCGCATGCATGCGCTCATGCAAAACACTGTTTAAATGGCTTAAATCAAGCGCGATTTTAATTGTAAAGTTGGAAAGCTCCTACAAATTTCATATGACACAAAGACACATCTTGTAGGTCTATTCCTTTTTTCTTTTCTTCTTTTTTTTATTTTTATTTTTACATGTAGCCCATATACATACAGTTTTATATTAACATTTTAGGAGTGAATACATATGTTTCGATGCCTTTGGCAGCCTCTCAGCTGGTCAGACAATGCTGCTCCGCCGTTCTATAGGACAGAAAAACAGGTGAGGACAAAGCGTACGCCAGCTCCCGAGCAGACATGCGGTTTTGAACGTTGTCACGTTCAATTTCAAGCTTTGCCGGAAATGTTAAATGCCGAAAATGTCGGTAATTTCGGCGTGCGCCCATATTTTGGCGTACGCACGGTTGATAAATGAGGGCCTATATGACTAAAACTAAAATAAATATTTGCTGCCAAAAACAACACTGTGGTGTTCCATTGCTGCCCATCTGAAAGGACCTTTAATATGCAGGTTAGGTGGTAGAGTAGAAGATGGATACACACCTGGGGATAGTTAAACTTCAACCTTCTCCTTCTCCTTCTCCACCTATAGACAAACAGAAGATATTAGCACAGCTCTTTAATAGTTTCCCCTACGCAGTCAGACTGCTAAACGAAACCATGGATCACTAAATGAGCGTTGACTGTCCCCTCATTATATGCATCATGCACTCTGACTCTATATTGGTTCCTTTTTCATCCATCATGCACTTTAACCCATTCTGACCTGAGATCAGATTCATACGAGGTTTCCGCCGGACACACACTGTGTCTGATGAACCCATTCTGACCTGAGATCGGATTCTAAAAAAATGTCAGTCGTTCTTCGGTTTTTCAAAAATAGCAGACCTACAAGCTCGTATCGCGCCACTCGGTGGCGCGATATGAGCTTGTAGATCTGCTATTTTTAAATAGCTAAAGCATAACATGATGCCGACACCAAAATGGGTGCCCGGTCAGAATGGGTTCAATATCACCATGCACTTGACTCTGTGTTGTATGTTACGTGTATATGTTAGTGTTTTTATGTAGCTCCCCAGAAATGTCGTTGTATGCTCAGTGTATGCTTTGTGTGCAATGACAAATAAAAGACTATTCTATTCTTTAATAGTTCTTATAGCTGTAGCAATCCCCCCCACCCCCCCCCCCCCTTTTTCCCCCTCACTGTATAAGTTTATTTTCCCTTTTTACCTCCTTTATGATGAAATCCTGTTCTGTTCTTTGACTATAGCCTATTATGGTGTGACAGTGTCTATTTGGCTGGCCAGGTGGAGGCAGTTTTAGAGACCAGGATTACTACTGCATAATACTACTAAATAATTAATACTATACACATTAAGCTAGTGATTTAGACCTAGAAGTAATTAAAGCGGGTCCTGTTTTGCAAATCAATAATATATCAGCATTCTGATGTTAACCTGCGGGCCACATTAATCAGACCATAGTGTGTGTCCATGTGGAAACCTCGTATGAATCTGATCTCAGGTCAGAATGGGGTAAGTGAAGGCGCCGGCCGCCGTTTGCCTGTGTACTGTATATATATGCACTACTGTATATCATGTATAAAACTAAAGTAGTATCACAGGAAACTACACACAGCTCAGCTGATGCTGCAGACAATGGAGCCGTTGTTCCCTATGAAATGACCCCTATAGCCATGAATAAATAAAAACATTATTCTGCTTGTGGTGGAAAGTACTTTTACTTAAGTACTGTACTTAAGTACAATTTTGAGGTATTTGTGCTTTACTTGAGTATTTCCAATTTCCAGTACTTTCACTTCTACTCCACTACATCTCAGAGCCAACATTTGTACTTTTACTTTACACTACAATTATTTGAAAACTTTAGTTACTTTAGTTACTTTGGCGATTCTAATTTTGATTAGAAAACATACATTAACCACTTCAACCCAATACATTTTGGCTATTTTCAATAGACTTTGTACACATTTTGAATGTGGGACATTCTGCAATATGATTACTTTTACTTGTAGTACTTTAAGTACATTTTGATGCCGATACTTTTGCACTTTTACTCAAGTACATTTTCAATTCCGTACTTTTGCTTGTAAAGGAGTAGTTCTAAATTGCAGTATTGGTACTTTTACTTAAGTAAAACAATTGAGTACTTTTTCCACCACTGGTACAGTATACCCACCTTGTATATCCACTTGCCGTTCTCGTTCTTTATCAGTTCTCCGTATTCCTCTCTGTAGTGCTTCCTGAAGTGCTTCCCGAGGATGTAAAAGACCAGGGCCAAACCGACGCCAGCCAGGAGGCCTATGCCTGCCCACTGGGACACAAACACATGCACAGTGGAACCATTAGCATTACCATTAACCATACCATAACCAAACCATACCATAACCATTACCAGCCAGGAGGCCTATGCCTGCCCACTGGGACCAGGGGGGCAGTCAGCCAGATATTTCGTGAAGCCTCATTTGAAATCGGTAGTTCATATAATGGCCTGTTGTGGCGCTGGACTGGACCCAAAAAGCCCCATAGCTCCATAGAGGCCCATGTATTTTGGCCCAACTTCACCTAGACTGTATTACCTTAATAAACATGGTCATGAATACTTTCTTCTTCCAGTCACTAGTTTAAAGTCTCATTTCTAATGTCATAATATTCTTTTTGGAAAATTATGGTCCCATTAATTAAAAAAATGACCATAAAGTCGCGTATGTTCTGAGGGGCGTGGCTACCGTTACAGTCTATGATCGGGATTCCCCTCCCACTCAAGAGTCTTCTCCTCCCACTCGAGTCAAAATAAAAACCAACGGAGAAGAAGGGGGGAAGTCCCGCCTCGTTGTCTGGGCAGCCAATGACCAGCTGGTCCAAAACGGAGCCAGCCAATGGCCAGCTGGTACCAAACGGATCTAGAAAGATGGCGACTTACATCAGGAATTAGCATATTATTACAGGCTTCATGTTACGTTCATGTTAGACCCGGCGAACGCTTTGTCCATATTTTTTACAGTCTATGACTGGGACACACACACACAGTGGAACCATTAGCATTACCATTAACCATACCATAACCAAACCATACCATAACCATTACCAGCCAGGAGGCCTATGCCTGCCCACTGACACACACACACACACACACACAGTGGAACCATTAGCATTACCATTAACCATAACCATACCATACCATTACCATAACCATTACCAGCCAGGAGGCCTATGCCTGCCCACTGGGACACAAACACATGCACAGTGGAACCATTAGCATTACCATTAACCATACCATAACCAAACCATACCATAACCATTACCAGCCAGGAGGCCTATTCCTATGCCTGCCCACTGAGACACACACACACACAGTGGAACCATTATACCATTCTGGCAAATAGGAAGAAAAAATATTTTTGTATTGTCCAAACTATAGAAACAATATAAAACTGATAAGGCGTCAACATTGCAACGTGTAAAAAGGGTTTTTCTATATACTGCATATAATTCCGGTTCTCAATACCCTCCCCTATTCAAAGATTTGCACCACATTTTCACGATAATAAAAACAAAATAAAATAAAAAAAAGAGCTTGTAGATCTGCTATTTTTCAATAGCTAAAGTAGAACATAATCCTTAACCCATTCTGAACGGGGACCCATTTTGGTGTCGGCATCATGTTATGCTTTAGCTATTTAAAAATAGCAGATCTACAAGCTCATATCGCGCCACCGAGTGGACACGAGAGGTCCTTACCTGTGACGTTTCTATCAGGACATGAGAGGTCCTTACCTGTGACTGTCCTATCAGGACATGAGAGGTCCTTACCTGTGACTGTCCTATCAGGACATGAGAGGTCCTTACCTGTGACTGTCCTATCAGGACATGAGAGGTCCTTACCTGTGACGTGTTCTATCAGGACATGAGAGGTCCTTACCTGTGACTGTCCTATCAGGACATGAGAGGTCCTTACCTGTGACGTGACCGTGAACCCTTGCGACTTCAGCATGCACTCTTCCCGCGTGCCTATCCTGGGGTGTTCTCCTCTCCTCTTCCAGCATGGTACGGTGGCGTTCGCGGGGGGCTCGCACCACTTCTGCGGCCCCGAGCCGTCGATCTCCACGAAGTGCCCCTCCCAGTCCGTCATGGCGCACGCCAGGTAGCGCCCGTCCAGGAACAGCAGCACCAGCCAGATGACGGCGGGGACCAGGCTGGTGATGAGGTTGCGGAAGACGGACGCCGGGTCGCAGCACATGCACTTCCGGATCTTCACCACCAGCATCAGGAGGAAGGCGAGGAAGGCGGGCACGAGGAAGAAGAAAGACGCGGACAGTCTGTTCCTCTCCGCGCTCTTGCAGGGACACTCGAACTGCATCGCCAGCAGCCTCTCGATGGCCATGAGGACGAAGCTGAACAACACGTTGGCCGCCACGGGACTCTGCGTCAGCTCGTCCACCAGCTTCTCCAACAGATCTTCTCTGGTGTCTTTCTTCGCCTTCTCTGCTTTGGCCTTGACGGCCTTGACGCTCGGCTTGGGAATCGGTTCCACTGCTCCTTTTTGGGATGCCATTCTGTTAAAGTATAGAAACTAAAAAGGAAAATAAATGATGCCTCGATCGCCTCAATGGAGAGATTATGAAGCCTCTATATGCCTGGCTATATAGCTCATCTGTATATAGACTATGCTTTCTGCGACTGACTGCAATCTGTCTGGATTGACATCCAGCGACTAAATGCCACAAGCGAGGAGGAGGAGGTTGTGCCGTCTGTTATAACTTGGTTCCATGAGTGGTTCCAGATGGGGTATAGCGGGTTTTGGGGGGGTGGAGTAAGACAACGGTGACCACAGACATACCAGCCCTTTTCCACTTCTTCTGCAACATGAGAACAACGTTGGTATCAGGCCTAGAAGTCCAAGGTCCTCAGATGATTACATTAGCCTGATGTGCAACAGTGCTCTCACTCAACGGTAAACAAACCAAGTACAGTATTAGTGTAGTAGGCTACAGGTAGTTATAACTTAAATAAATCATTCCTTAACTTAAAACAAACATTAAATTAATCATTTCAGTGGACTTAATATATATAGTATAGCAGTGTTTTTCATTTGATCACAAATGTATTCCGGCCCAGTTCTGTATTATGTTATATGAATCAAAATGTTTCCGGTCAATTTATTTCCTTTTTGTCCTTTGTTTTTAGTTTTCTTTTTCTCTCTTCTGTTAGTTTTATCCCCCCCCCCCCCACCCCTTTGGTCTCTCAAAAACAATATGACGAAATGAATGCATGTAATGTTTATGCTATATGACCAAAATAAAACTGGAAAAAAGAGAGGAATCCGACAACAGAGCTGACAAGACTCACAACGCCTCGGGATCCCCCCCAGGGGAAGTCACTAATGTTAGATAGATAGATAGATCTTTATTTGTCATTGCAACGTGTACAACGAAATTAAAAGTGCCAACCAATCAGTGCATCATATCACAAAACAACATACAAGCTAAAACAAAACACACATGACTTCTTGTTATATTGCACAACCCCTGTAGCACTAAATGCACAAACATTTTAGCTGTTATCGCACAACAAACCCTTAAGATATAGCAGAGAAAACTAAAATGTGTCGCAGCAACAGATCATTTTTTTTAGCAGCATTGAGTGCAACTATACCGCTGTGGGATAGAAGCTGTTACTGAATCTGTTGGTCTTTGACTTGATCACTCTGTACCGTCTGCCTGATGGGAACTACCCATAGATCCGAAGTCCCGTTAGTCCGAACATGCACTGCTCCCGTGCTTGCGGTTAGGTTTAGGTTTGCTCCCGTGCTTGCGGTTAGGTTTAGGTTTGCTCCCGTGCTTGCGGTTAGGTTTAGGTTAGGGTTAGAGATAGGGATAGTAATTTCGGAACAATGAACCTTCTGACTATAATGACACGGAACCCTGCCTGATGGCAACAGTTCAAACAGTGAGTGAGCGGGGTGTGGGAAGTGTCTTTCATAATGTTCAGAGTTCTTTTCATGACAGCGGTCTCCGTGTAGTTCTTCCAGTGTGGTGGAGAGGGCAGCCAACGATCTTGCTCTGGAGAGGGATGGTGTGGAGCTCTCTGGTGGAGCTGCATGGTGCAGCCGACTACAGATAAGCCATTGAAGATGGATGACGGATGGCCTAAATCCTGTCCCTTTGTGCCCTCAAAACGTTTACAAGACAAGACCAAAGGCTAAGTGCCCTTTTGCCCCGGCTATAAAGACCAAGTTCCAGGCCTGCTGGCGACAACATTAACCCGTTAAACCCCCCTATAGTTCAGTTAGGTTTTCAACTTTTTGTGGCGGGGGAACATTAGCCGGAAACGGTAGATCTATACAAGCTCAAACTCACAGCGCCTCGTGCTGGACGTAGGCCCCTCAAAAATAAAGTATCTGAAATCTATGACAATGTTTCATCTGACTGCAACACAATGTTATACGTAGTGGGGGTCCCTGCTTCATCTCTCTCTGTCTCAGCTCGGGGGGGGGGGGGGGGGGTCCTTGACCTGCTAAAAAGGTTGAAGACCGGTGCCTCTGTATATTTACCCTAATCTTACTCACAAAAATATAGTTTAAAAATGCTGCGGTTCAAGTCATGAAGGACATGGGGAACATCCATCCATCCATCCATCCATCCATCCATCTTCAACCGCTTATCCGTATTCGGGTCGCGGGGGACAGATGCAGATGCATTAAAACATCCTCAGTCTGTCAAACCTGTGGATGTTCCTTTTGTTATGTTGGTGTGCGAGCATCACTGCTGTCTTCACCACAGAACACGAGTAAAATAATCACACCCGTGTGAAGTGAGGGGCGCTCTTATCGTACATCATCATACATTATCCAGTTCCGGCCAATCACAATTTACATCCTCTCACCTTCATCTTCAAGTGTTTGTGTTTACACAATGTTTATGTTCTGTTCTTTGGCTTGTATACAGTAAGTGTACATTTGTATACGTCTCTAAATGTTTTGATGAATTGAACAAGGTGGACCCTCTTGTAAACAAGTGTAATTTATGCTTCATGGTGTCGTGTCGTCCACTCACAGTTAACCCATTCTGAACGGGAACCCATTTTGGTGTTAGCATCATGTCGTGCTTTAGCTATTGAAAAATAGCAGATCTACAAGCTCAGTGTGTGTCCAGTGGAAACCTCGTATGAATCTGATCTCAGGTCAGAATGTGTTAAACATTGTGTGCCCACACAAAACTTAAAAAAAATAAACCCAGGGTACCCACGTTTTACATTCCACAGACGTCTTGGCCGGGCACCCCATACGGGGAATTCCAAGGACGTCTTGGGCACACAAGCTGTTCTTTTTTGTGGCTCTCGCCTTTATTTTATTTATTTTTTTAATAGAGGGATAGGTATACAGTAGGCTGACAGGAAATGGGTAGATAGATATGGGGGGGGGGGGGGGGGGTGACACGCAGTAAAGGCTGTCGCGATCGGGAGTCGAACCCACGGCACACTGCCAGACTGGATTAGCAGCCACGGTGCCCACACGGCTACGCCAGCCATTGTATTGAGTTTGTGCTTGAAACGTATACTATCATTCTGCAAACTGTTAATAAATAATTAAATCAATCAATCACTCACTCAATCAATCAGTTTATACAAACACTCAAAGCGGGCTGTTCATTGTCAATGGTGTTCCAATTTAGTAACTTATTTGTAGCCTGGATTGGTAATCTGGCAGAAATGTTTCTATTTGATATTAATCAATGCACATTTAATTAGTGTGGAAGGCAGCCGGACTATTAATTTTAAACTTTTTGGGGTCCCTGTGACTCAAAGCTTGACATTGTCGGTGCAACCACACTTGTAATTTCCCAGAATTGTGCCTTTCTAGTCTCTTTCTAGTCTCTTTCTAGCCCCTGCCCCCTCAGTGCTCTCTGCACGGCCCTGTTTTCAAAGTGTTAAACTAATATCCACAACCCAGAAAAAGGCAATTTCATATTGACTGAAACGCACACAGCTGAGTAGGGCCTCATTCACACATAAAGAACACATGTTCGGTGCTCTGCCTGTGTTTGATGGCCGCCTCAATGCTTTTCCAATGGGAGTCACATGGCGATTCTTAACAGAATCCTCGTGATTGGCCGAGAGCGGGGGCCAAGTTGACTCAGCCTATAAGGCCTAGACGGCATTTAGGCCTATAGGCTGAGTCAACTTGGCCCACCTGCTCTCGGCCAATCGCACGGATCCGGGGCAGGCGGCGTCATCAGCGTTCTGACGTCACGGCCTTTATACATGAGAACAGACCCCGTCCTGGGAGAGGACGCAGATACAAGCGTGTGTGTCTCCGCGACACGCATTGTGGTGAACCGTTAAGCGCATTATGAGGGATCAGGTCCTGGTGCAAGGTGCTCAGCTGAAGTTGAAGCACGTATACGTAGACCACAGTTACAACCACAACCACAACGCCAAGCCCGTTACCACAGCAACCAGCGTCCAGATCACCGGCACCATTGGTCAGTCGCAGGGCAAGCCCGCGCCCGTCGTGTCCAGCCAGTCCAAGGAGTCCAGCAGAGACGGTAGCGCCGGCTACAGCAAGGGCTCCAGCGGCGGCGACTCGTCCGGCTCCCAGGGAACTGGGAATGGAGGCGGCGGCGGCGGCGGCGCGCGCATGGGCGTCACTGTCCACAAGCACGCCAATCCTCTGACTCCCGAGCAGGCCCTGAGGCGCTTCCGCTCCCAGCTGACTCCCCTGGAGCAGGCGGAGGTGCAGTCCTACCCCAACGTCTACTTCCTGGGCATCGACGCCAAGAAGAGGCCCACGTCCGCCGCCGCCGCCGGCGGAAGCAACAACTGCGGCTACGACGACGAGGACGCCCACTACGTCCACGTCACGCACGACCACCTGGCCTACCGCTACGAGTTCCTCAAGGTGATCGGCAAGGGCAGCTTCAGCCAGGTGGCCAAGGTGTACGACCACAAGATGCACCAGTACGTGGCCCTGAAGATGGTGCGCAACAAGAAGCACTTCCACCGGCAGGCGCAGGAGGAGATCCGCATCCTGGAGTACCTGCGCAAGCAGGACCACGGCGGCGCCATGAACGCGGTGCGCCTGCTGGAGACCTTCGTGTTCCGCAACCACATCTGCATGACGTTCGAGCTGCTGAGCATGAACCTCTACGAGCTCATCAAGTCGGTCAAGTTCCAGGGCTTCAGCCTGCCGGTGGTCAAGAAGTTCGCCCTCTCCATCCTGCAGTGTCTGGAGGCGCTGACCAGACACCGGATCATCCACTGTGACCTGAAGCCCGACAACATCCAGCTCAAGCAGCAGGGACACAGCGGCGTCAAGGTGATCGACTTTGGCTCCAGCTGCTTCGAGAACCAGCCGGTCTACACGTACATCCAGTCTCGTTACTACCGCGCCCCGGAGGTGATCCTGGGCTCGCGCTACGGCCTGCCCATCGACATGTGGAGCTTCGGCTGCATCCTGGCCGAGCTGCTGACGGGCTACCCTCTGTTCCCCGGCGAGGACGAAGGCGACCAGCTGGCCTGCGTCATGGAGCTGCTGGGCATGCCTCCGCAGAAGGTCCTGGAGCAGGCCAAGCGGGCCAAGAACTTCATCAACTCCAAGGGCCATCCGCGCTACTGCAGCGTCACCACGCTGCCCACGGGCAACACCGTGTTCGCGGGGTCCCGCTCCCGCCTGGGCAAGACGAGAGGCCCCCCGGCAAGCAAGGACTGGAGCGTTGCACTCAAGGGCTGTGAGGACCCCACCTTTATTGACTTCATAAAGAGGTGTCTGGACTGGGACCCCTCGAGGCGCCTCACGCCCAGCCAAGCGCTCAGGCACCCCTGGCTGTACCACCAACAAGTGCCCAAGCCCCTGCAGCCCGCAGGGGCCAACAAGAGCCTGGGGGCCCCCATGGTGAAGAGGTTCCCTGAGCATCAAGGCACCCCCTGCTTATTCAAGCCCCAGGTAACCCCCTCCGTTCAGTGGGAGGAGGGCAATAGTATGGTCCCCATGTCGCAGTGTGACACTCGTCCTCTCTGGTCTATGAATAAACGTCGGCGTGATGAAGGCGAGGAGAGCAAGAAGGCAGAATACTTTGGGCGGCAGTGTCTCAGGAGGTAAGGTAAAAAGCAATAGCCTGGCAACCGGAGGGTTTTCCCCCATTGATGCCCCTGGCTTTTCCATGGCAAGATCAGTCGGTGTCTTGGGCTAACTGCAAGACCAGTGTGTCCGTGATGAGCAGGCGGTGCCTTGCACGGTTGCATCCACAGTCAGCATGTGAATGGGTGATGCACATTTTTATCTAGGTGCTAATCTGTCAAAGGACTTCAGAAGTGCAACCATTATTTACTTTATTTCAGATGACCCCCCCTTCCCCCTAGGCTGTGGAATAGCTTACCCCCTTCATAATCGTGGTGCTGTAGTCACTATTGGATTTAAATACTTATTTTTTCCCCTTGGCCTATAACTCTAATCCAGTGTATATCTGTGGCCCTGTGTGAACTGCTATCCTTTCTTTGTGTACTTCATTCATCATAGCATTAATTTTCTTTGTCTTTTGCTGTTCAATAATTTATCTGACTTTGGACGATCATGCTCAAATAAAGTTTGAGTTGAGATGGATACAGAAGAGGGAGACTTGAAACAATGGCAGTTTTTTTGTTTTGTTTATTGAACTCTTAATGTACATCCTCATCAATCATGTTTTGACACATTAATAGGTGCCCACGTATATGATAGGCAAACTTAGTGACTGCTCACAGAATAATTTCTTCCGGTTTTTAATTGTGTTCAATGGAAGTGTTCCGTATTGACGTTCTGCTGGAAATACCAGCATGTGTGACGAGGCACTGAGCCTATATTCTGTGCTGTACGCATTCACATTCCGGGCACAGTAAGTTGGAGAACTTTCTTCTGACCACCGTGCTCTCACTTATGGTGCGTTACACATTGTAGAATAGGTGAAGAGGTCGCGCCGTAAGTTGAAAGATTTTCAACTCGAGGGGGGAATGAAAGCGTTTTTTTAGGAGAATGTTTAAGCGTTTTTGTTTTCATTGAGTGTTTTCGATCTACTTACGCTGTGGTGGACATTTGGGCCCTTATTACCCTTACACCCTTACACCCTTATTACGGGGTCCGGGACGGCATCTTCAGAGCAGTTTGCCAGCTTTACCAGCTGGTTCGAGAGTTGATGTTTTCATTCTCTCGATCAAGCTGTTGTTCATGTTCAGGTTTAAGATGTCAGAAAATGCTTAGAGGGACTTCGTTTGTTCCTTGTTGTCTGCCACGCTGGACACATTGCAAATTTACACATCATCAAAAGACAATATCCGGAACTGTTGTGTGTGAATGCTGTGAGTGAACTATAGCTCGGCATTCAACACCGAGCCTAGAGAGATCTGCGTCTGCACCCGGCCATGGTGAGAATGGGCAGCATGCGGCATCACATCCCATTCACTGACGCTCATCAGTAGTCTTAAATAATACATGTCTGCTCTATTTGTTCCTCGGCGCCTCCAGACACTGCAGGATGGAGAGGGCGAACTTCTTGACCACCGGCAGGCTGAAGCCCTGGAACTTGACCGACTTGATGAGCTCGTAGAGGTTCATGCTCAGCAGCTCGAACGTCATGCAGATGTGGTTGCGGAACACGAAGGTCTCCAGCAGGCGCACCGCGTTCATGGCGCCGCCGTGGTCCTGCTTGCGCAGGAACTCCAGGATGAGGATCTCCTCCTGCGCCTGCCGGTGGAAGGTACTACGCACCATCTTCAGGGCCACGTGCTGCTGCAGCTTGTGGTCGAACACCTTGGCCACCTGGCTGAAGCTGCCCTTGCCGATCACCTTGAGGAACTCGTAGCGGTAGGCCAGGTGTTCGTGCGGGACGTTGATGTAGTGGGCGTCCTCGTCGTCGTAGCCCAGGTTCTTGCCGCCGGCGACGGTGGGCCTCTTCTTGGCGTCGATGCCCAGGAAGTAGACGTTCGGGTAGGACTGCACCTCCGCCTGAATAGAGTGAACTGGCCACGATCATCACTCGATACTGTGAGTGGAATCGAAGGTTTTCGTGGATCATCAAAGACATTTAGTTGCAACCCCTGCCTCAGTCTGTCCACGCTGCTATAGGCCAGAACTTCATATCATAATGCTGAACAAACAGACTAAAGGCTCATTCATAGTCTGTATTTTCGGTGGTGAGGTGACCACCGCTCCGGTGGTGAGGTGACCACCGGTCCGGTGGTGAGGTGACCACCGCTCCGGTGGTGAGGTGACCACCGCTCCGGTGGTGAGGTGACCACCGCTCCGGTGGTGAGCTGACCACCGCTCCGGTGGTGAGGTGACCACCGCTCCGGTGGTGAGTTGACCACCGGAGCTGAAATAACGTTTGAGCGGTGGTGAGTAAAAACAGAGAGAAGGGCTGGGGCGGTGGTTTGCTCTTCACCGCGGCTCGTGACGTCATGTTGTAGTTCGGTGGTCACCTCACCACCGAAAATCCAGACTATGTATGAGCCTTTAGGCATCGGTTCTGAAAGTGGGGTCCCGGGACCCCTAGAGGTACTTGAGGAGTTCCAGGGGGTCCCTAGCTAAATTCAAGATTTAGAGAGAGTTATAGGAACAAAATGGACACTTATATGGGTCTGTAACTGGGAGAGTGTACAAATGGACCCCTGGTCCCTGACAGGTCCATTTGGTTCCATTTTGTACACTGTCAGAGTTAAATTAACCATTAAATGTGGGCCGTAGAGTAATGCAGGTCAAACTGGGGGTCCTTGAGATTAAAATATCTTCTCTTGTCTTGTAGGGTGGTCCCAGGCATATCCTTTCAAATGGGGGTCCGGACTAATACATGTCGATCTGGAGGTCCTTGACATGAAAAAAGGTCTGAGAACCAGTGGACTAAGACTCGGTTTCCACAGCCAGGTCACCAAACTTCTGAAACTTCTGAACCTGCTCTCTATTCCACCTCATTCTATCACCGTATTCACTCGCGTAGATACATTACTGTAGTTGATATCTGCTTCTACATGATGTCTTGCAAAAGTCGTTTATAGTTGCGTTGCACTTTTTTGAGTACTCACCTTGTGTTGTATAATAATGTTTTGCTTTAATATTATTTCTCCCACTCTTATTTAATTGTAAACTGTAATATGTGGGGTAGCTTGTACAAAAACAATAATTAAACCCACTATATTAAACCTATAAACTGTAGTGTAGCAAATAAGTGAAGTTGGGCGATATTCGGCAAACATAACATGCATGCCTTGGCGTTTCTAAGTGGGGTCAGGCGGTGACTGTCCTGATTGATATGACAGTCTGTTTTACTTACGCTGGCTATTCTCCCCCTTATGTATTTATTAGTTGGCTCAATCTCTTGTAGCTGTTATTCTATTCTCAATTCCTCACTATTCTTTATTACTCCTTCTTTTGTCCTCAAAGTTTTTACACACTTTTTGACACACTTTCATCTAAAGCAATTCATTCATATAGTTTAAAATGTTAATCTTTGGAAAACAGCCATGAACCTTTTTTTGCATTGTTTGAAATTATAAAAACAATATTTTTTATAATAATTATAAAGATAATAATAATCTACACTGTGTGTCCTGTCTGCCTCAACGAACCAGCTGGCCCACGTACGGCACCACCGACAGCCCAATCGCCACTGCAACTTGGACTGCATCACACCGACCCACAGAACCCTCTGGTTCTGGTTCAACTTGGACCGCATCACCATGACACACCGACCCACAGAACCCTCTGGTTCTGGTTCAACTTGAACCGCATCACCATGACACACCGACCCACAGAACCCTCTGCCTGTCTCGACACACGTTGGGTTGTGATCCAGGTTGACTGAGATCATATTCAGGAACCCGTACCTAAAGATAATATCCGGTGCGCCGTACGGCTACAAATAACTTTACTGACATTCCCCGCAGGCACACCTTCGCGCACAGAGGAAGCTGGCGCCCGACGTCATTCCGGCTTTTTTAGACAGCTGGTGGATGGAAAAGAAGCTCCACCCCCTGCGGCTGACTGACGCAGAGGAGGAGGAGAGCGTTTCCGGGAATCTGTCCGTCGCGTCAGTCAGCCGCGGAGGTGGAGCTTCTTTTCCCTCCACCAGCTGTCTTAAAAAGCCGGAATGACATCGGGCGCCAGCTTTCCTCTGTCCGCGGCTGAGCGCGAAGGTGTGCCTGCACTGACAGTCAACTCCTACCTGACATCAGGGGTCTACATTTCTCAATGGGAGAGTATAGGAGACCACCACCTCCAATCACTGCTGATTATAGTTATATTGTAGTCCTGCTCTTAGGGTGACCATGCAGATCCAAACTGTTCATTTGAGGGACAGAAGTGTAGTTTGTGTGGGACAAGTGGGATATGGGACAGGGTTAGCAACTTCATTTGAAATTAAATGCCTTGATGTCATTTTCGTTTGATGTTTAAAATACATTTATGTTAGTAATTTCTTTACCACATGTACCTAAACAATAATTGAAACTGAAATTTTAATAAATCTATATTCTCTAATGGGCTTCCTATGTTTTGTAAAATGGCATATGTCTATAGGCTATATGACAGTTTTGAAGTATTCATCGTTTTTTTGTTTCTCATTAAGGTGTTTGATTTCAGTTAAGGTTTAGTTTTGAACTAAAACATAGGCCTAAGTAGCCTAGTTTTATTTGTAGGAATTTCTACTCTCAGTTTAGTTATTGTTTTAGTCTTCTTAATTTAGTTTTTTTGGTATTTATTATGAGGAAAGCCTTGATTTATAGAAGCTATAAAAGGGTAGGATGGCATCAGATTATGATTCCATCTGAAATGAAAATGCTTTCACACTTCGCAATTCTATTTAGTTTTAGTTCATTTTAGGTTGAGTTCATTTTGCATTGTTCATTTGAACAACTTGTGTATAAGGCCCCAGCCAAGACCCGGCCCACAACAGCCCTGGCAGCCGGGCCCACAGGCCCAAAAGCTCAACAGTAAAGTGAACCTGTGGTTAGGGGCAGCGGTGGCCGAACGGTTTGCGGAGCGGTCTTGATATCGGAAGATCGCTGCTAGTTCGTATCCCCGGACCGGCACGTTAAAAAATTACCACCGCTGAAGTGCCCTTGAGCAAGGCATTGAACCTCTACCATGAAATGTTTTATGAGCAAGGGCCTGGCTGTAAACAAGTTCTTGAGCTTAGTCCAGTTATACCCTGGGTAGCCTCGATACCCAGGCTTTCATTTCGTCTGCGCGAAAGATGAAAGCCTGGAAAAAGCCGTGGGCTGAACCAGTCTAAAAGTGGGAGTCAACCCTTCCGGGTGGGCGTCGCTCTAAATGATGTGACGTAGCGCTGCACTAGGGGGGAGAGGAGGGGCCGGGGGTGACGGACAGATCGATGAGATCCAATCAGGGTGCGCGCATTTCTGAGGCGCGACCCGCCCCTCTAGACCAGAAATGTCTCTGCTTAGGTCAGGCTATACCTCTATGCTATACCCTGGGTAAACATGGTAACTTTGCTTTGTTGGCCACCAGATGGGGTAGTTTCCTAAGATTCCGCATGGCTCGAGGTTTAATTTCACAGTATGTAGAATTGGTACATTTCAAAGAGTCAATACAAACTACAAAGTCAATAGAAAAACTGCTACATTGCAGACGAAAACCAAGACTTGTTTACATCAGGGTTCTCCATTTTCAATTCATCATGATAATTTAATTATCTGAATTAAAGACGATACACTTCTATGAACAGAAAATCATCATACAAGAAAAATGTAATCATTTTTTTTATTGGCCTACAGGGGCCAGTTTCAACAAGATGGCTTTTACTGGAAATGTGAGCAGCCTTCTCTTTTAAAGAAAAATAATTATTCATTAATTCATTTATTTATTTATTTATTTATGTTGTTTGTTGATTCAATATTTTATATTTCATGGTTTCCCGTGTCTATTTGTTTAAAAACAGCAGATCTGCAAGCTCTTTGGCTCGGCTGCAGTTGGGACGCGTAGAGCTTGCAGATCTGCCGTTTTCGACGGCACGCGACCCCGGAAGTACATACAACGTCCCGACCGCCTCTCGCCGGAGTCTCGCGGTATTCTCCCCGTTATTGTTTTATTGTTATTGGGATCCAACATGGCGTCGTCCGGAGCCGAGGCTGCTGCTGCTGTGGACCCAGAGCCCGCAGAGAGGTAACAAAACACGTTTCTATTGTTGTTGCGACGCACTTTCAGACACATTAACCCCCCCCCCCCTCCGTGTATAAGATAATAAAGTGTTCATTATAAACCTCACCTCCCGTTACGAGTCTAGAGAGATAGCAGGAGAAGAAGTAGCATCTGGCCTAGCAGCTATAGCCTAGCCACCTGCTTCATGATGAATGAGATGAATGCTAATGTATGTGTTGTTCTCCGTCCAGAACAGTGGCTTCCCTCAGAGAGGGGTCCCCACTGCTAAATGATACTTAGTCATAATCAGTCTCTAAATTTTTTGATGAATTGAACAAGGTGGACCCTCTTGTAAACAAGTGTAATGCTTTATTGGGTCGTCCACTCACAGTTAACAGTCTTTGTATTGAGTTGTGCTTGAAATGTAGCCTACTGCAAACCGTTAAATATTTCAATCAGTCAATCAATAGGAACCAAATGGACCCTTATAGGTCTGTAACTCAAGAGAGTGTACACATGGAACCAAATGGACCCGTTGGGGTCCATTTGGTTCCATTTGTACACTCTCTGAGTTAAATTAACATAGATTTTACAATTATAAATTGGGGTCCCAGAGGGGCGGTGGTGGCTCAGGGGTAGAGTGCCTGGATGGAAACCGTAAGGTTGCCAGTTCGAACCCGGGCTCCCCCAGAGTTACTGTCGAAGTGTCCTTGAGCAAGACATTGAACCCCTAATTTCTCCCGATGTGCTAGTTGGTGCCTTGCATGGTTTCCGCTGCCATCGGTGTATGAATGTGTGAATGTAATGCACAATCTCTGTAAAGCGCCTTGGATAAAGGCGCTATATAAATGCACCATTTACCATTTACCATTTAGGTAGAAATGCCGTTAAATGTCAAACTAGGGGGTTCTTGAAATGAAGTGAGAAAAAGATCTTCTCTTATGGGGTCCCTGCAGACATATCTTTTCAAATGGGGGTCCGCATGCCAATTTGGGGGTCCCTGACATGAAAAAGGTTGGGATACCACTGGTCCAGAAACCCTCAAATCATTAGCATAAAACTTGCGTGCTGCTGCTAAATTTAACATTACTTTAATAGTAGTACCGCTGGCAATGAAGTGTCAAGTGTCAACATTAACTTTCTTTTTAGACAATAATGCTACTATAGGACCTCATCAAAGTCAAACACACAGGATTAATAAAATAAAACGGACGGATTTAAAGCAAGCAGATGATGCTGTAGTCTCCCTCCCCTGTTTACATTATTATTTCCAACCTGCTATTTACATTTTTATTTTTTACCTTCCTTTACAATATTCTCAATTTAAAATGGATACTCTCTAAGGGGCGGCGGTGGCTCAGGGTTAGAGTGGCCGGATGGTTCGAACCCGGCTCCCCCAGAGTTAGTGTCGAAGTGTCCTTGAGCAAGACTCTGAACCTCTAATTGCTCCTGATGACATGTGCAGGTTGGTGCCTTGCATGGTTTCCGCCGGCCATCGGTGTATGGCGGCGGGTGTGATTTTTCTTTATTTTTAATTTTTATCATCAACCTTTTATTTTATTTGAAGGACCCCAGTTTGATATGCATTACGTCATGGACCCCTATTATTATTATTATTATTATTATTATTATATTTTCTTATCCCACGATTTTGTAACCCATTTTTCACCCCTGTGTCAATTAACTAATGTGATCCTGGGGAAAGGGAAGGAAAGGTACTATGTTTACCCAGGGTAACTGGACTAAGCATCAGATACTTGTTTACAGCCAGGCCTGTGTAGGCCTGGGCTCTACACACCCTCCGCCAACCTGGGGAGAGCAACAGACTTAACTCATGCTTCCTTCATGCCTGAGTGTCCAAGTTGCTCCTTTACACCTGACAGGGGGGAGTTTCCCTGGTTGGACGTAGCGCGTGGAAGGAACACGTTATTCCAACCAGTTCCTTTCCCCTCCATCAGGTGCCCCGGCTGGCCAGGGGGAGGCAGTTTAGAGACCAGGATTACTACTGCATGTTCTTTGTGCGTTAAGAAACCAGGGTCTGTTGGTCAATGTCATGACCTTTTATATATTCTTCTATTTCAGTGATGCTGGATTTGGTGAACTAGCAGCAAACATGGACACCGAGTCATCCAATGGAAAAGAGGGAACGGTAACTATTTCTAATATGCATTCTGGAGCTTTCCAATTCTCACCTGATGCTTGGCATTTAAAGGACAACTTTAGTTTTTTTCAACCAAGGTTCATGTTTCAGGTTGTTATTAGAGAAACTAAAAGATGTGTGTAAACTTTTCTTCATTTGCTGCTTTCTTTCGTTTTAGGGATTTTAGCTGTTTTTGACAGGGGGGCGGGGGCATTCGAGCATGGCCTAAATATGTATTTTTGTACAAGATTTTATAGCGATTTATTGTTTTATTATTTACTCTACTCCTACTAAACCCCAAGAAATTACATCTGGCCACCAAAGATCACGAGATCTACTGAATGTGTCAAACTGACATATTGAGCCTATACACACAGTATAAGCCTTCCCCCAGTAGGCTACCTTCACATTCAGTAGATCCTGTGATCTTCTGTGGCCAGATGTCATTTCCTGGGGTCTAGTAGGACTATAGTAAATAATAAAAAAATAAATCGCCATAATATTTAGTAAAGAAATACATATTTAGCCCCATGGTCGAATGGCCCCGCCCCCCTGTCAAAAACCGCTAAAATCCCTAAAACTAAAGAAAGCAGCAAGTGAAGAAAAATTAACACTCATCTTTTACTTTCTCTAATAACAACCTAAACATCAACCTTGGCTGAAAAAAACTAAAGTTGTCCTTTAAAGAAAAACTGCTGTTCCAAATGGAGCCAGTGTAGCTATTGCCGTATTTAGTCACTAGTCTCTCAAGAACCGATTCTGAGCTGCGCTGCTGCGCTGCTGAATCTGTCGGCAGGGGCCACGTGTGTATACACATTGTTGTGTGAACAGGTGGATTTTTGCAAAAACACATTTTTGGAACAAAATGCCTCAAATCATCCAATTGCCATCCAAGGCATAAGAAGAAATTGCACCCTTTTTACATTGGCTTATTATAGCGCCACCAGGAGGCCACATCTTGACCAGCCCTGGTGGAGACATGTGCCCCGAGGTGGCACTTTTTCTAGTTTTCGATACTTCTTAAACATTTGTTTTCTAATTGATGGAATCTCTTTGATTTCTTTCTTTTTGATTTCATGAAATCCTGCCCCGCTGTTTGGGTTAAGTGTGTGTTCAGACAACCTACTTCTTAATCCATTTTAGGCATTTACCCCTTTTTGGTGTTAGCATTATGTTATGCTTTAGCTATTGAAAAATAGCAGATCTACAAGCTCATAGCACGCCACCGGAACAGTCTTGATATCGGAAGGTCGCTAGTTCGTATCCCCGGACCGGCACGTTAAAATCACCACCGCTGAAGTGCCCTTGAGCAAGGCATTGAACCCCTACCATGAAATGTTCTATGAGCAGGGCCTGGCTGTAAACAAGTTCTTGAGCTTAGTCCAGTTACCCTGGGTAAACATAGTACCTTTGCTTTGCTTTGCTTTGCTTTACCGAGTGGCGCGCTTACGAGCTTGTAGGTCTGCTATTTTAAAAATAATCAAAGAACGACTGACATAGAAACATAGCTTTTTCAGAAAACTGTCAGGATGTAGAAGACATTTTATAGAATCTGATCTCAGGTCTGAGCATGCTAGATTCCCGACGCAGCTGGGTTGTTCAGTGTATTTATTATTAGGAGCCATGTGTGGATTCACTGCCACGTCCATTATGTTTTGGAAGGGTGACCAATGACCATGCATGTTGTCTTGTCTTGCCTTGTCTTGTCGTACGTTTGTCTTGTTTTTGTTTCAAAACTCGATTTAGGTTATGTGGTTTGTATCAGTGTATCAGCTTCCATGTTAGCATAGGACTATGCAACTTTTTATTTTATTTTATTTTATGCTACCACAATATTTTGTGTATGGTGCTCACAATATCTTTTATATACACATGTTATCTCTTTGATATGTTCCATATGGGTGTGTCACATATACTGTCATTATTTGATTTACTGTATACCCTGAATCTGGAAAAAAGAAAATCTGATCTCAGGTCAAAATGGGTTAAAAAAAAATCTTCTCAGGGTAGGTACCCTCACAAAAAACATGCAGTAATCCTGGTCACTAAACTGCCTCCCCCTGGCCAGCCGGGGCGCCTGATGGAGGGGAAAGGAGCTGGTTGGAATAACGTGTTCCTTCCACGCGCTACGTCCAACCAGGGAAACTCCCCCCTGTCAGGTGTAAAGGAGCAATTTGGACACTCAGGCATGAAGGAAGCATGAGTTCAAGTCCGTTGCTCTCCCCTTGTCCCCCATATATGGGGACTAGGTTGGTCTCCCCTTGTCCCCCATATATGGGGACTAGGTTGCTCTCCCCTTGTCCCCCATATATGGGGACTAGGTTGGTCTCCCCTTGTCCCCCATATATGGGGACTAGGTTGGTCTCCCCTTGTCCCCCATATATGGGGACTAGGTTGGTCTCCCCTTGTCCCCCATATATGGGGACTAGGTTGGTCTCCCCTTGTCCCCCATATATGGGGACTAGGTTGGTGGAGGGTGTGTAGAGCCCAGGATCACATTAGATGGACACAGGGGTGAAAAATGGGTTACAAAATCGTGGGATAAAAAATATATAAAAAAACTCCCCTCCGAACGGTGTTTGTTGTTGTTGTTGCAGGAAACGGTCGGCGAAGGCTCCGAGGCCGCGGACACCTTAACGGGGTCGGGCGACGAGGAGAGTGGGCGCCAGCTGGGCGAGGTGGAGCTGCAGTGTGCTCTGTGCATGAAGTGGTTCACCGCTGACACCTTCGCCATCGACACGGCGTACGGTTATTATTATTCAGATATTAAACCATTTTAGGCGGGAACCCCTTTTTGGTGTTAGCATTACGTTATGCTTTAGCTATTTAAAAATAGCAGATCTACAAGCTGGCGCGCTTCAAGCTTGCTATTTTTTGAAAAATCAAAGAACGACTGACATAAAAACATAGCTTTTTCAGAAAACTGTCATTTTCAAGCAGACATTTTTTAGAATTTGATCTCGGGTCAGAATGGGTTAAACCCTTAGAGCAGGGGTAACCAACCAGGGGTTCGCGAGCTACCAGTAGCTCGCGGGAACCTTTCAAGTCGATCCCGAAGTGTCAGACTGACGGGCAGCCAATACACTGCCAATACACAGCAGAATGTCGTTCGCAAAAAAGAGCAGATCTACAAGCTAACAACGTGTAGAGGCTCGATGCATTTTAGCTTGAAGATCTGTTCCCCTTTCTTCCACCGCACCGCCCTCGGCCCTCCCCCTTTTAGCACTCTGTGCTCATGTGCTGTGTCCTGTGTGTCTGTTGTTCCCCTCGCAGGCAGCACACTAGCACGCAGCATGACACGTTGAATACTAAACTTATTTGTGAAGTTCGAACGCCAACTTTTAACTTAACCAAACGTGGGAGAAACACTGTGCACGGCTGCACGCACAAATAAAGAGGGCACTCGCGCACGCACATGACGGATTATTATCGATCAAAACAATCCTTAGCGTCGCTTACAAAAGCATGTGTTGCACAGCATGAATGATAAGTAATCACCGACCTGGCTGGATAAATGTCACTATGACAAAGTGTCAAAATGTTTAGTGCCGCTGTCAAAACATGACACAGTGAGAGTTGAAGATTCTAACTATTGGAACAAGAAAGCCACAGTTTTGAAGGAAGTGGGTCCTAGACAGGGCTTGACGCTTAGCTCATGGATGATAGACAGACTATCCGTTTTTATCCTGCTGTTCTATCATTTGATATTCGATGCAGGGCAAGATGCTCGATTGTGAATTAAATTGTAACATTCTCCTTGGCTTTGACTACTTCAGACAGAACATCTGACACACAGCTACAGTAGACTATTAATTTACTATTAGCTGTTAACTTACTCGGCTGCCTACCGTTGCTCGTTAAGCAGGTCACACAATGGATATGGACCACTGATATTTATCCAGCCAGGTCGGTGATTACTTATCATTCATGCTGTGCAACACATGCTTTTGTAAGCGACGCTAAGGATTGTTTTGATCGATAATAATCCGTCATGTGCGTGCGCGAGTGCACTCTTTATTTGTGCGTGCAGCCGTGCACAGTGTTTCTCCCACGTTTGGTTAAAAGTTGGCGTTCGAACTTTACAAATAAGTTTAGTATTCAACGTGTCGGGGATGCAATCATGAACTCGTATGACTGACTCACATCTTAATGACACCCTCAGACTGGCAATCACTAAATATGAACCAGATTTCAAAACGCTTGCAGATAAAGTGCAGTCACAGCAGTCTCATTAAAGGTGGGCTGACCCTGAGAGTATGTCACCATATCTGTGCAAATTTATATGGTCATGTTATGCCTATGTCATTTGAACATCTGCCAATGTGAATATTCATTGAAATGAGAAACAAAATATTGTGCAATTCATGTCCTTTGCATTTTGTTTTATTTAAAAAAAACTCAACAAAGAAGTTTATTTGTATTTTTGTCCTAATATTTCTTATTTCTAATACATTTGTCTTCATTTTATTTGACATTGATAATATAACTTACTATAAGTATTTATTCTAATTTAAGCTTTAGTCTTTGTGTGGATGTGTGCACATGCATTGAGCCTGTCAGAAATAGCAAAACAACAAGTGTTTTTTCTAACACGTTTTAGTGGTAGATCTTGGCTTACAATTGGGAATAAAATGGGCTCTTGGGCTTGAAAAGGTTGGTTTACCACTGCCTTAGAGTATATATGAATAGAGAAGGCACCCAGAGGAAACCCTGAAGCGAAATGGACATAGTGGCCGGATTTGTCACATGAACGCGCTGCTCCGTTGACTATCATTGCGCACGTTCATGTGTTTGGGGCCATGACACGTGAACGGATGTTTCATACGGCACAATGATAGTCAACGGCAGCGCGTTCATGTGTTTGGGGCCATGACACGTGAACGGATGTTTCATACGGCACAATGATAGTCAACGGCAGCGCGTTCATGTGTTTGGGGCAAATTAGCCTGACCTAAGCAGAGACATTTCTGGCCTAGATGGGAGGGTCGCGCCTCAGAAATGCGCGCACCCTGATTGGATCTCATCGATCTGTCCGTCACCCCCGGCCCCTCCTCTCCCCCCTAGTGCAGCGCTACGTCACATCATTTAGTGCGGCGCCCACCCGGAAGGGTTGACTCACACTTTTAGACTGGTTCAGCCCACGGCTTTTTCCAGGCTTTCATCTTTCGCGCAGACGAAATGAAAGCCTGGGTATCGAGGCTAGGGGCAAATCCATCCCAGAATACACTGTTCCTACCAGGAAGGAGGAGTGAAATCGCCTCATGCGCTTTTGAGCAACTTAATGCAAGTGGATGGGAGGAGAACTCGGGTGTCTTCTCTATTCATATATACTCTAAGGTTAAACCATTTAGACCTGACCTCAAAATAAATAAATAAATATATTCAAAATCCTCCAGTTTTCTGAAATAAATATTTTCACGATTTTTCAAAAGTAGCAGACCTACAAGCTCGTAGCGCACCACTCGGTGGCGAGCCATGAGCTTGTAGATCTGCTATTTTTCAATAGCTAAATTATATCATAATGTTTAAAACACCAAAAGGGGTTCCTGCCCAAAATGGGTTAAACCATTTAGACCTGAGGCCGATTTAAAAAATAAATAAAAATAAAAGGCTTCTAAATCCTAACTATAACTGAGCGGCGGTGGATCAGTGGGTAGAGTGGCCCGGATGGTAACCGTAAGGTTGCCAGTTCGAACCCTGTGGGCTCCCCCAGAGTTAGTGTCGAAGTGTCCTTGAGCAAGACTCTGAACCCCTAAATTGCTCCTGATGAGCAGGTTGGTGCCTTGCATGGTTTCCGCTGCCATCGGTGGGTGTGTGTGTGTGTGTGTGTGAGAGAGACTGGGTGAATTGATGCACAATCTATGTAAAGCGCCTTGGATAAAGTGTGTGGTTCAACATGAGCTGAGATCGGGGTGCATACTTAGTTTAGACTACCAGTCATTGGATAGACATGGGTTAAGGTTAGGTTTAGACTAGTCATCGGTTAGACATGGGTTAAGGTTAGGTTTAAGTGTGCTGCCACGTGGGAGGTTAGGTTTAGACTAGTCATCGGTTAGACATGGGTTAAGGTTAGGTTTAGACTAGTCATCGGTTAGACATGGGTTAAGGTTAGGTTTAGACTAGTCATCGGTTAGACATGGGTTAAGGTTAGGTTTAGGTGTGCTGCCCCGTGGGAGGTTAGGTTTAGACTAGTCATCGGTTAGACATGGGTTAAGGTTAGGTTTAGACTAGTCATCGGTTAGACATGGGTTAAGGTTAGGTTTAGACTAGTCATCGGTTAGACATGGGTTAAGGTTAGGTTTAGGTGTGCTGCCCCGTGGGAGGTTAGGTTTAGACTAGTCATCGGTTAGACATGGGTTAAGGTTAGGTTTAGACTAGTCATCGGTTAGACATGGGTTAAGGTTAGGTTTAGACTAGTCATCGGTTAGACATGGGTTAAGGTTAGGTTTAGGTGTGCTGCCACGTGGGAGGTTAGGTTTAGGATGAGGGTTTGAGATAGGTTGTAGTTGTAGGACTAATGACTGGTCTAACCCAATGACTAGTCTAAACCAAAAACTAAAGTACTGCACCCCTGAGATCACATGCACATGCACTATAGGGCGATGGAAGTATTCCTTAATTTAAGCACATTTATTTTTAAATATTTGTATCATTTTGTACCATTCTAGAACCTGCCTTCCCTTCATGACCAACTACGTGTTCCACTGCAACGTGTGTCATCACAGCGGAAACACCTACTTCCTCCGGAAGCAAGCCAGTAGGTGTTCAGCTTTATGTTGTGTGGATGTGGAACGCTTCAGTTGTACTTGTCTTGTACATACTGTACCAGTACAATCGGGTGTTTGTATGTACAGTATGTAATGTGGTCTTATAGCTCACAGCGGGAGGTATACTATGGTCCGACGGAGCATTGGTTCCACATGCTAATATGGTTTCTGCCTCGGATTCGGGTTCTTGGAAACGCCTCCCCCCCAGCCACTGCGTTAGTTTTACTGAGGTTAGGTTTAAGTATAGTTTTACTGAGGTTAGGTTTAGGTATAGTTTTACTGAGGTTAAGGTTAGGTTTAGGTATAGTTTTACTGAGGTTAAAGGAGAATTCCATACTAAAAGGCTTTCTTACCTTTCTTTGTAGTCGTTACGTCCCCACCAAAGAGGTCCAGGTGTTATTTTGTGCAAAAGCTCCTTATTGGCTATTTCCCCTACCATAAGCCCTACATGAATTGCATTGAATTGAATGGGAATTGAATGGGGCTATGGGGTATTGTGCTAATTCGGTTATTTCCATCGCTCAAAATTATTATTTCTTTGTATATATCCTCTCTTCATAATGTAAATAATATCCCAAGCGGCACACTTTACTACTTATTTCGATGGAAATAAGCTAATTAGCATAACACCCCATAGCCCCATTCAATTCCCATTCAATGCAATTCATTGAGGGCTTATGGTAGGGGAAATAGCCAATAAGGAGTTTTTGCACAAGAAAACACCTGGACCTCTTTGGTGGGGACGTAACAACACGACGTTTATACAGTTGTAAAATATTTTATTTTCCGTACACCGGCTGAACATGTAAACATGGTTCCCTCCACAATTCACATCAGAATACCTGCTCCCACTGCGCATGCGTATAAATCCTAGTGTCCGTTGCCGTAAAGGAAACTATAGAGAACTGTCGTAAAGTGTACAATAGAGAACAACACAAGTTAACAATCTCCCTCTTCTTTCTTTAAAATAAAAAATTGATTCAGTCATCCCATAAACCAAGTGCAAAGAAGAAAAGTCAAAAAGAAAAACATTCAAGAAAAATAACAAAATACAAACTTCTCCACTTTGTCTTTTTTTTTTTAGGCTGGATGCCATAGCCCTTCACAGAGTGCTTTCAAGAGCACTAGAGGTGACGCTCCCTTTTTAGTCAGACAGTCAGCGAGTTGGGCTTTCGTCACTGACCAGAGCACCTTTTTGATTGTTTTACTCTGAACGAGCTCTTTGATGCCGCTTATGTCTAACCGAAGTCTCTTCTCTGTGACCTGTTTAGTGGATTTAAGGGCATCGTAAAGGGAGTGATTGTCAGTCACACAGACCAACCCGGGAGCATTCAATTCGGCAGTCCCAGTAGTGAGCTCAGAAAAGAGGGTGGCAAGGAAAATTGCATTGTCAATTCCATCCGACATGGCAAGAGTCTCTCCCGCAAGTGTGCTCCGCACTACACGTCTGATCCTCTTCGATTGCCAACAGAGAGGAGAAAAAACCTTCCGCTTTCCCCCATGAGTGTGATCAATGTCCCCCCTTGTGTACCTCCATCTGGCAAGTTCCCCAGCGAAGCATCACTGAAAACAGTCAAGTTCAAAGCATCATTATTACCCAAATGCTGAAATTTCAGAGTAACCTTTTCAGCTTTAAGTTTACGAATCACCTTATTTGCATCATGAATGGACTGTACAGTAGAATTTTTTAGAATGGATGCCAAAATACAGGCATCAAACATAACATCAGGTCTGGTTTGCCTTGCAACCCAAAGAATTTGTCCTATTTTTGATCTCAGCTGCTCTCTTTCAGTTTCACTAAGAGCTGAATCTCTTTGTATAGCACGTGCTGGCTGCATGTGGATGAGTTGCATGTTGTCAATATAACTCTGCTGATGCATCTCTATGACACCATTTACAGTGACAATATCCAGTCCCACATAGCAGAAATTCCCATGTTCCTCGCGTCCCACATGCAACGCAGACTTCAGTCGAGGAATCACATCAGTTACAAAGTGTTGCGAGCCGGCCCAGAGAAAATCATCTACATGACATGCCAGTACACCTTTAACTTTGCATTGGTCATCTAACCAATAAAAGACTGCAGGATCCACTTTTGACACTTTAGCACCTGTGCTCAGCATGATTTCTTTCACTCTATTATACCAATAAAGTGATGCATCAGCAAGACTATATACACATTTCTTTAGTTTCCATAGAATCCCTTTACTGTTTGCTTCCGGGGGTGGGCGGACATGAATGTCCCTTGACAACTCCATGCCCTGCAAAAAAGCAGATTTAATGTCCATAGAATGGACTTCCCACTGATTTTGGCAAATCACTGCTAGCAATAACCTCAGGGATTCAGAGGCACAGGTCGGTGAATCTTTCTGCAGCTGTTGAGTATTAAACTCTTCAAACCCCCTGGCTACAAGCCTAGCTTTAGGTACAATACCCTTGTCAGTTTCTTTTAGACTACAGACCCAACGGGTGGAAACACATTTCTGGCCTGCATCTTCAACCTCTTCAAAAACATCATTATTGTTCCAGTTGTCAATCTCTACTTGTTTTGCTTCATCAAATGATATGTCTTTTGTTATAAGAACATCAGCATCCCTGACTTCTGAATCGGATTCAATGTTGAGACTATTCACACGTGACAGATCAACCGCCTCCTTTTGACCATGATCCCCATAATTTTCAATAAATTGCAGGTTATACCAATTTTTGTACCCTCCTGTGGCTTTGCCTGCCCTATTAAGGACTTTAGCTCTACATAGAACACTTTCATCTCTTTTCATAAAAGTTACAGTCTGTCCTGCTTTTACCTTGACACTTGCAGAAATCACAGGGTTATCATCACAGACATTGTGCTCCATTCCAGTTTGTGTTACATCATTTTGAGTCACTAAAGTATGAGCTCCCTCTCCTGCATTGGACTCCCTGTCACTTTCCTGTTCGTTGTCTGTGTTTTGTTCAGTAAATGAGCTACCTGTGGCTCTGTTCACCACACCTGTGTTTTCACTAACTGCTGCTTGGTTCTGTACAATTGTCTCACTGTTTGTGTCATTGAGGACCTCATCTTGAACACGTGTGTGTATCTTATTAAGCCTTAAGTGATGTACTCTAACAAGGATACCACCATGTCGTACAAATACAACAGCCCCATCCTGACCAATAACTACCCCTGGTCCCTTCCACTCTGTACTGTCAGCTCGTTTGTAATAAATAGACTTTGTCTCCTGTCTCATACTTTTCATCTGTGGGTCTGAGCTGCTTACGTAGTGCTCTCCTTATCCTCTCTGAACATTCAGATTCAGTGAAAGCTTTCCTAGAAGCATGCAACGCTGATATGTGTTGCCCTACCCTTGCACTTACTGTAGTGCCTTCTAGTGCAGGTAGTTTATCAATTAATACAGAAGGAAGGTTAGGGTTTTGACCAAATACCAGTTGATGTGGGCTATAACCATGAACACTGTGCATACAGTTCTTAGCCATGAGGGCCCAGTCTAGGGCAGTGTGCCAGTCACATCCGTTTTCCTGTCTCACTTTCAGGAGGATGTCGGTGAGAGTCTGATTATGTCTTTCCAACAGCCCGTTGCTCCAGGGACTGTATCCTGCTGTTGTCCTCGTCTCCATGTTGAAGTTTTCCGCCATATCTCTGAACTCTGCGTTATTGAACTCTCCACCGCTGTCGCTGTACAGAATACGAGGGGGACCGTGAACACTTATCCATGTGTGGATAAGGGAGTTGACTATTTCAGAGGCTTTCTTCGTTTTCACAATACTTCCTGTGCTGAAGCGTGTGAATTGGTCAATCACATGTAGATACCATACTCCTGGCTCCAACTCGTGCAGGTCCACCGCCACTGTTTCATTATACTCTGAAGCTAGAGGCAGACCAACAGCTGGCTTCGGCTTAGCTTTGCTGTATCTCTGACATAATGTCACAATCATGCACTATTTGTTGCAAAAATAGTGAGGCAGTCCTTGTCTTTGTTTCCCGAGCTCTGGATTAGCCTCTGCAGCCTGTCTGCAGATGCGTGGCCAAACTGTTTGTGTAGCTTGAGAAGGACTTTACGCTTTTCGGCTGAGGACATGTTTTCTGTCACTGTCAGGGCTTCATCTTCAGCTGTCGCTGCAAGTATCACGTCATCTTTCATTCGCTGCGTTGTGTTATCTTTGTCTCTTATGTCTACACAGTAGTGTCCTGAGCTAGTGAACTCAAGAGGAATCTGCTGCTTAAACATTACTGCTCTGTCATTCTCCATGTCTAAAACAGTTCCTGCCTTCTTCAGTGAAGATTTACTCAGTAACAGTGGAATGTCAGCATTGACCACTTCAGCCTCAATGTGACATTTTGTGTGTCCTATTTTAGCAGGTAGTTTCACTTTTCTGGTGGAATATACCAAGTTGCCATCTCCAAAACGAAATGGTCTGGAACTGGAATTTTCTGTCTTCATCCTTTTGTCTGCCTGCTCTTGACTAAGACCATTAACAAAACTGTCAAGCCATTTCTCCCCACATACAGTACGAGTGCATGCAGTGTCTATGATGGCGGATCCCACTGATTCAGTTATGAAAATCTCTGCGTCAGACATGGGGTTATTTGTCAACAACGTGATGTTAACTTCATCTACATTTTCGTCTTCAGTTAATCTTACTTGTTCGTTCTTCTTGTGGGGACAGTCCTTGGCCCAATGAAATGTGCTTTGACACACAGCACATCTTGACCGTTTACCGAACTTATCCAATGGGTTGGTGCCCGGCAACAATGTCCTTTCACTCCTTTGTTGAAATGTCGTGTTCCGTCTTCCTTGTCCTTGTCGTTGTTCAGTGAAGAAAGCTGCATCCTGGTTTAGTTGTATCCCGCGTGACGGTCCTGGCGCCGTCTTCCCTCCAAAAATCCGCTTGAGTGCCGACTTCATCGATGCAAACTTTAAGTCGGGGCACGCCGTTAGTGCTAGTTGTCTGTCTTTTTCATCGAGGCAGGCCGTGTCTAACAGCTTGAAGGCTAACACCGCATCTGGAAGCGCCATGTTGTACCTTTTGATTCGGTTGTAACGCTGCTCAAAGTCGATTATGTAATCTGCCATGGAAACCGAACTGTCTTTCATTAAACGATCAAACTGAGAATACGCTTCGTACGCGCGGTCCTTTTCTTCTTGCTGAAACACGCCGTCCAGTTTAGCTAATAATGTCTCCATACCAGTATCATTGTCCAAGTCTTCTGCTGATATCTCCATCGCGATTTCCCTGGCTCGTCCTTCCAGTCCCAAAGCCACTGCAAGCGCCTGTTTCTTCTTGTCGAGTTCGGTAACTCGCGACCATATGTTGACTTCATTTTTCCAACCTTCATACGGCTTGGTTTCGTCAAACTTCGGCGGTACTCTGTAGTTTGCAGCCATCTTCAAACCATCCTCTGCTACCAATGTTGATTAGGTCTTAATAAACACGACGTTTATACAGTTGTAAAAGATTTTATTTTCCGTACACCGGCTGAACATGTAAACATGGTTCCCTCCACAATTCACATCTGAATACCTGCTCCCACTGCGCATGCGTATAAATCCTAGTGTCCGTTGCCGTAAAGGAAACTATAGAGAACTGTCGTAAAGTGTACAATAGAGAACAACACAAGTTAACAACAACTACAAAGAAAGATAAGAAAGCATTCTAGCATGGAATTCTCCTTTAAGGTTAGGGTTAGGTTTAGGTACAGTTTTACTGAGGTTGAGGTTAGGGTTAGGTTTAGGTATAGTTTTACTGAGGTTGAGGTTAGGGTTAGGTTTAACAATACTACAGCATGACGTAGCGATATCATCCTGATGACTACAAAACAATACTACAACATGACGTAACGATATCATCCTGATGACTACAAAACAATACTACAACATGACGTAACGATATCATCCTGATGACTACAAAACAATACTACAACATGACGTAACGATATCATCCTGATGACTACAAAACAATACTACAACATGACGTAGCGATATCATCCTGATGACTACAAAACAATGACTACAACATGACGTAGCGATATCATCCTGATGACTACAGTCTTAATTTTTCTTCATTTGCTGCTTTCTTTTGTTTTAGGGATTTTAGCGGTTTTTGACAGGGGGGCGGGGGCATTCGAGCATGGGGCTAAATATGTATTTCTTTACAAAATATTGTGGCGATTATTTTTATTATTATTTACTATAGTCCTATTAGACCCCAGGAAATGACATCTGGCCACAGAAATTCACAGGATCTACTGAATGTGAAGGTAGCCTATTGGGGGGGAAGCAACACTGTGTTATAGGCTCAATATGTCAGTTTGACACATTCAGTAGATCTCGTGATCTTTGGTGGCCAGATGTAATTTCTTGGGGTTTAGTAGGAGTAGAGTAAATAATAAATCAATATAAAATATTGTATAAAAATACATATTTAGTCCTATGCTCGAATGCCCCCGCCCCCCTGTCAAAAACAGCTAAAATCCCTAAAACGAAAGAAAGCAGCAAATGAAGAAAAGTTTACACTCATCTTTTACTTTCTCTAATAACAACCTGAAACATGAACCTTGGTTGAAAAAAAACTAAAGTTGTCCTTTAAGGAGATGTGTCTGACGGCTCTGGCTAACCTGACTCCATTCTGTTTGTTCCAGACCTTAAGGAGATGTGTCTGACCGCTCTGGCTAACCTGACTCCATTCTGTTTGTTCCAGACCTTAAGGAGATGTGTCTGACCGCTCTGGCCAACCTGACGTGGAGGTCCAGGACCCAGGAGGAACACCCAAAGACCATGTTCTCCAAGGACAAGGTTGTTCAGTCAGTCCAGAGACAAACAAACTGTTTTGGGGGTTTTTGGGGTTTTTGAGTGGTGCAACCCAGTGTTGTTTTTGGCAGCAAATTTCTGTTTTAGTCATAGTCTCTTGAATAGTTTTCACTTAGTTTTAGTCACATTTTAGTCACCTGGGATGTTCTAGTGTTTAGTCTAGTTTTATTCGACTAAATGTCATACGATTTTAGTCGACTAAATCTACAGTTGATTTAGTCGACTAAAATGTGTTTTGACAGGCCTTGATGTCATATTTTACACTTTGGTTGCATGCTGAAAATAGCAGATATACAATCTCACATTGTGAGATTGTATTGTATTGTATTGTATTTTCAGCATGCAACTCAGCATAAAACTGGATCTCTTGTCCACTAGTCCCTTCCTAACATTTTAGTCTAGTTTTTTATATTTAGTCTTAGTTTTAGTCATCATAGATTTCGTTTTTATTTAGTTTTTATTTAGTTTTAGTCAGTGAAAAAAGGTAGTCGACGACCATTTTTCGTCTTAGTTTTAGTCGACGATAACAACACTGGTGCAACCACTCCAAGGAACAGCAATGTCCGTGTCTGTGTGATTAACCTATGTGTCCGCCTATGTGTTGGTTAATGAGCGCCAGTATAATGAGAACCAGTAGGGGCGCTGTTGTGCCATGCAGAAACAGAGAGAGAGAGAGAGACAGTGCTGCACTGTTGCCTGCTAATGAGTTGTACATATACTATATAGTGCTAATGAGTTGTACTAAAGTACAACAATAATGTTGTACTTTAGCTATTGAAAAATAGCAGATCTACAAGCTCATAGCTACGAGCTTGTAGATGCTTCTGGGGGGGGGGGGGGGGGGGGGGGGGGGGAACAACATATTTTCAGAGGGCAATTACGTATATTTTTGGGGGTCCTTGACATGAAAATGTTTGAGAACCACTGATATGGAAAAACATGGGGTTTTTCTGAAAGCCGTCAAGATTTAGAAGACATTTGTAGAGTCGTCCTCCGGTTTAAATAGGTTAAAACATTTCAGATCTACAAGCTCGTAGCGCGCCACCGAGTGGCGCGCTACGAGCTTGTAGGTCTGCTATTTTTGGAAAATCGTGATAATGCGGCACAAATCTCTGAATATATATTTTCAGAATATTTCTTTTTTAATTTCAACGTCAGGCCTAAATGGGTTTTAACTGTAACTTGTTATTGTTTCATACTCGTTGTTGCAGGACATCATTCCGTTCATCGATAAGCACTGGGAGTGCATGACCACTCGTCAGAGACCAGGGAAGGTCACATGGCCCAACAACATTGTGAAAACCATGGTAACTAACGTAGCTTTATTTTCATGGGTTAAAAGTGGGTAGTTTGTGTGTGTAGTCTCGCGTGGTCCAGACTGTTGCAGTGTTGTTTTTGGGCAGCAAAGTTTGATTTTAGTCTCATTTTAGTCAATTTACAATTTACAATGTAGGCATTTAGCAGACGCTCTTAATCCAGAGCGACTTACAATAATCAAGAACAAAAGCATGGGAATACATCACAAAAGCATTTATCATAAAACATGCGTAAGCTAAGAAAGTAACAGTGGAATATCTATATTATGAGACTATACATATAAACTATATATATATATATATATACTACTATGCTATACATATGTACTATGGCGTGCTATGACTATATACAATGCAATTATAGTGCCGTCTACATAACATGCTATAAGTCTGTATCAGATGCTATCTAAGTCTACAGAAATGCTATCTAAGGGGGTATAGGGTAAGTGCTATGGGCCATGATGGAGTCTAAAAAGGTGGGTTTTCAGACTACGGCGGAAGATTGGGAGTGATGCTGCAGTTCTGACTGCAATGGGGAGTGCATTCCACAGTTTGTGGAGTTTAGTCACCTGGAATGTGTTCTTGTTAGCCTAGTTTTAGTCGACTAAATGTTATGAGATTTTAGTTGACCAAAACTAGTAAACTACAGTTGATTTTAGTCAAACAAAATGTGTTTAGGCGGGCCTTGATGCCGACATGCCGTCGTAATGACAGTTTTTTCCACTTGCTGAAAATAGCCGATCTACAAGCCCACAACGTGTCACTCACAACGTGCTGTGAGCTTGTAGATCTGCTATTTTCAGCATGCAACCAAGTATTAATTGACTTATACTGTATCTCTTTGTCCACTAGTCCCTTCCTAACATTTTAGTCTAGTTTTTATTTGTTGACGAGATCATCAGTATATTTAGTCTTAGTTTTAGTCATCATTGTTTAGTTTTTTATTTAGTTTCCATTTAGTTTTCGTCAGTGGAAAAAGGTAGTCGGCGAACATTTTTCGTCTTTTATGCAGGAACGCCTACCGAGTGGCAAAACCCCCCCCCCGACTTTCTGACCTTGACAGACATCCCATAATATACAAACAGAAATGTCCTATCTGATTGCATTAAATGACGTTAACCCATTTTGGTGGCGGGAACCCCTTTTGGTGTTGGCATTAAGCTATGCTTTAGCTATTGAAAAATAGCAGATCTACAAGCTCATAGCGCGCCACCGAGTGGCGCGCTACGAGCTTGTAGGTCTGCTATTTTTTGAAAAATCGGAGAACGACTGACTATAGAAACATGGCTTTTTCAGAAAACTGTCATTTTCAAACAGACATTTTTAGAATCTGATCTCAGGTCAGAATGACGTTAAACTCACTTTTTGCCAATCGATTTTACCCCTCACTTTATGCAAGCACATGCCCCTCTATATAAGTAGAAAAGAAGTCATGAATTCCTTTATGTAATCTATGTCGTGTACTTTTCTCTGCATATGAAAAGAGAAGGGAACCCGCACACTGATATGCTCTAAAAGATACATTTATTGACGACGTTTCGAGCCAAGGCTCTTCATCTGGTCAAACTCAAGATGTCAGTGATCCACCCACTTAATCAGACCAGTGTGTGTCCAGTGGAAACCTCGTATGAATCTGATCTCAGGTCAGAATGGGTTAAATAGACACCCACAGGGTCACGTTACTAGTCAGTGGGTGGAACCAACACAACATGGTCATTGGATCAATTAATGAAATATCATTAAATACAGTGTTACACATTTTAACAGTGGAGTAAGCAAACGGACGTCATGATTATTATAGAATCTAAAGACAGTGATTCACATAATCAGGTATTACTTAGGCAACAATTCAAATGTATACAGCATACAATAAATAAATGATATAAAGGCTGATGGAGAAGTCCTGGTTCATTCCCTTTTGGGGACATTGTATTTAAAGTGTAAATCCAAAAGGATTCACGTTGTAACAATAATCTATTTAGATCCCCTCCTGGCCTTGGGCATTTTACATGTTCAATCCCCTGATTGGTACTTTTCTCTGCGTCTGCGTTCCAGAGCAAAGAGCCAGATGTGTTCCTTTATGTAATCTTCCATGTGGGTACTTTTCCAGAGCAAAGAGCCAGATGTGTTCCTTTATGTAATCTTCCATGTGGGTACTTTTCCAGAGCAAAGAGCCAGATGTGTTCCTTTATGTAATCTTCCATGTGGGTACTTTTCCAGAGCAAAGAGCCAGATGTGTTCCTTGGCAACTAAAAAATACGGGGAAGCAGCTTTTTGCTTCTAGGGGCCGTCGGCATGGAACAAGCTCCCACTGTACCTTCGTCAGGCAGCCTCTGTAGACATTTTTAAAGCTCAGCTCAAGACCCACTTCTACAACATTGCCTTTAATTGATCTTGTATTTTATTTTTCATGTCCTCACTGTATTGCATTACTGCTTGTTTTTTAATGTCGTTGCCTTGCTTTTCTTTTATTCTCCATTGTTCTGTAAAGCACTTTGAGCTGCATTTCATGTCATGAAAGGTGCTATACAAATAAAGTTTTATTATTATTATTATTATTTATGTAATCTTCCATGTCCGTACTTTTCCAGAGCAAAGAGCGAGATGTGTTCCTGGTTAAAGAACACCCGGACCCCGGCAGCAAAGACCCGGAGGAGGACTATCCAAAGTTCGGCCTGTTGGATCAGGTAATACTTTATATTTGTTTAATTTTTGTAAAAGGCGCCCCTGGCCAGCCGGGGCGCCTGATGGAGGGGAAAGGAACTGGTTGGAATAACGTGTTCCTTCCACGCGCTACGACGTCCAACCAGGGAAACTCCCCCCTGTCAGGTTGTAAAGGAGCAACTTGGACACTCAGGCATGAAGGAAGCATGAGCTCAAGTCCGTTGCTCTCCCCTTGTCCCCCATATATGGGGACTAGGTTGGTGGAGGGTGTGCAGAGCCCAGGATCACATTAGGTGATTGACACAGGGGTGAAAAATGGGTTACAAAATCGTGGGATAAAAAAAATATATATAAAAAAAAGGTTACACACACCTTTTCTGTGTTGTCACTGCTGTTTGTATCCTCAACTTATATGTAACCTAAATAGAACTTTATGTAGACACAGCACTCTATAGTGTGTACAGTATATGCATAGTTTAATTATATAGATATTCCACAGTTAGGTTCTTCTTAGCTTACGTATGATTCATGATGATTATTTTATGTATTTGATGCATTTCCATGTTTGTTTTGTTCTTGCTTACTGTAAGTCGCTCTGCATTACCCCATTCTGTGCGTAGGACGCCTCAGGCCGTCATAAGGATTCGAACCGAGCTGAGCCTTAGACGTCGCTGGACGTCCTAGCGCATCCTCAATGATACGGGGCGAGATAAGAATATTCAGAATTTTTCATATTTATTTTTGGCCCCGTTCGCCTTTCGGCTGCCGTATGCTAACGCTCTGGGCTCATATTAGCTTGCCGTTGACTCCCATGTTAGCGCGGCGGAAAGAATGACTCGTATCTCCTAATCCAGGGCGCTCTCCGTGGTGATGAACGGATCGATATGCTGGCGCTTCATTTCTGCTCCTCATCCGTCTCTCTCCCGCAAAATATGAACGCTTTTTGGATTATATATCGTATAAATTAAAATGATCGCAATGTAAGCTAGCAATGTAAAGTCAACTTTGTTTAGTAGATTGTTTCCGGGTCATGGCTTTCAGAGTAAAAGCGCTGAGACAACCCCGGCCACCCAGAGCTCCTATTTTGAAGCACTTCCGGCACTGATAGTTTAAGAGCATCTGCTAAATACCTAAATTGTACATTGCAGTGACACATATCACCCTCCCCGCCCTGGCTTCCCTCCTCTGAACACCACCAGTTAGGACAACTTCACCACATTTTCAACCTGTCTTCATATAACAGGTCCTCACTAATAATCATGAAAGAATGGCGCAATTCTTTTCTACTCAGTCTGTGTCTCATAGGAGGGCTGTGGGCAGTTCAGAAACCGTCTTCCAGTGACATCATCGATGGGGAATACAAGCTAATACAAACTGCAGGCTTTCTAGTCCTGAAAAGTTGCAATGCGAAAATGGAAGCCATCGTTCTCACGATAATGAAAATCTAAACATTTTTGTAAAAAAAATCTTGCCTAATGATGTCACTGGAAGACAGTTTCTAAGCGCGACCTAATAGCAGACCTACAAGCTCGTAGCGCGCCACCGAGTGGCACGCTACGAGCTTGTAGGTCTGCTATTTTTGAAAAAAATCAAAGAACGACTGACATAGAAACATAGCTTTTTCAGAAAACTGTCAGGATGTAGAAGAACATTTTTTGAATGTGATCTCAGGTCAGAATGGTAAACTGTCAGGATGTAGAAGACATCTTTAGAATCTGATCTCAGGTCAGAATGGTAAACTGTCAGGATGTAGAAGACATTTTTAGAATCTGATCTCGGGTCAGAATGGTAAACTGTCAGGATGTAGAAGACATTTTTAGAATCTGATCTCAGGTCAGAATGGGAAACTGTCAGGATGTAGAAGACATTTTTAGAATCTGATCTCAGGTCAGAATGGGAAACTGTCAGGATGTAGAAGACATTTTTAGAATCTGATCTCAGGTCAGAACGGGTTTTAAACGATGTGGATTTGACACTGTGCGCGCATTTGTTCTCCTCCTACAGGACCTGGGGAACATCGGGCCCTCGTACGACACCCAGAAACAGACCACAGCGCCCCCTGCTGTTGGAGGACTAAATGGTGAGTCCTCGCAAACAATCGCCATTCAGCGATTTATTTTGTATTTAAAAGAATATATATCTCAAGAGGCCAATGAGGAGGTGGGTCAAAATGACACAGGCAGCGTAATGCCCCCCCCCCCCAAATTCACTACTTTAGCCCCAATGACCCCTGGGGGTCCCCGGGCCCCTGCCCCCAATGACCCCTGGGGTCCCCGGGCCCCGCCCCCAATGACCCCTGGGGTCCCTGGACCCCGCCCCTGCCCCCAATGACCCCTGGGGGTCCCCAGGCCCCTGCCCCCAATGACCCCTGGACCCCACTGGTCTATGACGTATGGCTCCATATTTATGGCGTGGTTCCAACCCCATTCATTCATGCTCAGAATGTGGTCAATCCAACTAAGCCCCTTTTTGGCTTTGACTGTAAACTGATAGTATAGAATCTATACTATCAGTTTACAGTCAAAGCCAAAAAGGGGCTTAGTTGGATTGACCACATTCTGAGCATGAATGATCTACGAGCTTGTAGATCTGATATCTTCCATAATCTATACTATAGATTATGGAAGATATCAGATCTACAAGCTCGTAGGTGTGTGAGCTTGTAGGTCTATTTTTTTAAAGTCGTGAAAATGTGGCGCAGATCTTTGAATATATATCAAAGATATTCAGAGCGAACATTTTTAACTAAAATATTTGCTTCTGGGGGGGTCCCTGGAACTACATATTTTGAGATGGGGGGGGGGGGGGGTCTGTGGCCTAATAGAGATAATTCTGGGGGTCCTTAACATGAAAAAGGTTGAGCACCACTGACATATAGAAACATGGGTTTTTCTGAAAACTGTCAGGATTTAGAAGCCTTTTTTATTTTTGTAATCAACATCAGTCCAAAATGGGTTAAATATGAAAGAATCCCAACCTCTCGGCCCATTCGCATCGAGTCCACCTAAAGGCTCATACATAGTCTGGATTTTGGGTGGTGAGGTGACCACCGAACTACAACATGACGTCACTGAGGTGACCACCGAACTACAACATGACGTCACGAGCCGCCACCGCCACCGCTCCAGCCCTTCTCTCTGTTTTTACTCACCACCGCTCAACGTTATTTCAGCTCCGGTGGTCAGCTCACCACCGAAAATCCAGACTATGAATATAGGCCTTAAGTATTAGGTGTGAATGTGACCTAAGACGATATTCCAGGTCACTGTGGGTCTAAGTGTTGTGCATTGTGTTCCAGGTGGATCAACCTTCTCAGGTGAATATATATATAAATATATACGTAGCGTTTTGATCCATGTGTGCAATGTGTGTGTGCTGCATCCTCTTTGCAACGCTCTGGATAGAAGACCATGTGACCCCTTTCCCCCCGGTTGGATCCCAATGGGAACCGGTTCAGTTCTTTTTGGTTCTTGGGTCCGATTCATACTCCTATTTTACCGCTGTTTCGGCGCTGTAGTGCCGAAATGATTTCGGCTCGTCAGAAATGTTCAGTAGCTCTACAGAGCCAAATGACGTCACATTGTAGGCTCTACAGAGCCAAATGACGTCACATTGTAGGCTCTACAGAGACAAATGACGTCACATTGTAGGCTCTACAGAGCCAAATGACGTCACATTGTAGGCTCTACAGAGCCAAATGAAGTCACATTGTAGGCTCTACAGAGCCAAATGACGTCACATTGTAGGCTCTACAGAGCCAAATGACGTCACATTGTAGGCTCTACAGAGCCAAATGAAGTCACATTGTAGGCTCTACAGAGCCAAATGACGTCACATTGTAGGCTCTACAGAGCCAAATGACGTCACATTGTAGGCTCTACAGAGCCAAATGACGTCACATTGTAGGCTCTACAGAGCCAAATGACGTCACATTGTAGGCTCTACAGAGCCAAATGACGTCACATTGTAGGCTCTACAGAGCCAAATGACGTCAAATTGTAGGCTCTACAGAGCCAAATGACGTCACATTGTATGCTCTACAGAGCCAAATGACGTCAAATTGTAGGCTCTACAGAGCCAAATGACGTCACATTGTAGGCTCTACAGAGCCAAATGACGTCACATTGTAGGCTCTACAGAGCCAAATGACGTCACATTGTAGGCTCTACAGAGCCAAATGACGTCACATTGTAGGCTCTACAGAGCCAAATTACGTCAAATTGTAGGCTCTACAGAGCCAAATGACGTCAAATTGTAGGCTCTACAGAGACAAATGACGTCACATTGTAGGCTCTACAGAGCCAAATGACGTCACATTGTAGTCTCTACAGAGCCAAATGACGTCAAATTGTAGGCTCTACAGAGCCAAATGACGTCACATTGTAGGCTCTACAGAGCCAAATGACGTCACATTGAAGGCTCTACAGAGCCAAATGACGTCAAATTGTAGGCTCTACAGAGCCAAATGACGTCACATTGTAGGCTCTACAGAGCCAAATGACGTCACATTGTAGGCTCTACAGAGCCAAATGACGTCACATTGTAGGCTCTACAGAGCCAAATGACGTCACATTGTAGGCTCTACAGAGCCAAATGACGTCACATTGTAGGCTCTACAGAGCCAAATTACGTCAAATTGTAGGCTCTACAGAGCCAAATGACGTCAAATTGTAGGCTCTACAGAGCCGAACCGACCTTCATTCGGCTCTAAAATAGGAGTATGAATCGGCCCTAAGTCCACGAGTCAGAGTTCCAACATTGGAACGTTAATTATGAATTGGGTGGAGCAAAACCATTACCTATATTAGATTAGTTATCGCCATGAAACTTCCCCAGTTGATTACTTACACGAAGACAGTGATTTATTGTATTCCAAAAAAGATTATGTGCAAATGAGGAATTATATATTAAAATATGCAAAACATAGAATATATGAAAAGGCTAATACTGTGGAAGTGTTATCATACATTAATTTACTTATATTGATCCTATAAACAATCTAATATAGGTATGGCTTTGCACACTCAATTCATAATTAACGTTCCAATGTTGGAGCTCTGGGCTCATGGACTCAGAACCACAAAGAACTGAACCGGTTCCAAGCGGTGGAAAAGGGCGTCTGTGTGCGGTGTGTGTGTGTGTGTGCGCTGCTTCCTGTAACCCTCTCTGGATAGAAGACGAAGTTGCCCCCCCCCCCCCCCCCGGGGTTAAAAAAAAATCCAATTTAGGACTGGGTGATTAATTATTATGGACAAAATCAAATATTTTAGTTTCTTGCAAAAACGCCCACCTGGCCAGCGACTGCGGCCAGCCAGACCGCTCTGCAGAAGACATTCTAGTGTCCCTGTTTTGGGCGTGTTCATTTTATGTGAACATTAAACAAATAGCAAGGTCTTGTCAAGCTTGTAGACCATCAGTGTTGTTTTTGGCAGCAAATTTCTATTTTAGTTTTAGTCTCTTGATTAGTCTTCACTTGGTTTAAGTCACATTTTAGTCACGTGGAATGTGTTAGTGTTGGTTTAGTTTTAGTCGAAATAAATGTCATGGGATTTCAGTCGACTAAATCTACAGTTGATTTAGTCGACTAAAATGTATTTTGGCGGGCTTTGAGGCCGTCGTAATGACTATTTTCACACTTGCGCTGAAAATAGCCGATCTACAAGCTCACAACGCGTTGCGTTTGCAACCAAGTGAAAAATGACTTGTACTGGATCTCTTGTCCACTAGTCCCTAACATTCTAGTCTCGTTTTTATTTGTTTTACGAAATTGTCAATACATTTAGTTTTAGTCACCATAGCTTATTTTTCATTTAGTTTTCGTCAGTTAAAACCCATTTTGGGGCGGGAACCCCTTTTGGTGTTAGCATTATGTTATGCTTTAGCTATTGAAAAATAGCAGATCTACAAGCTCATAGCGCGCCACCGAGTGGCGCGCTACGAGCTTGTAGGTCTGCTGTTTTTTTAAAACTGTCAGGATTTAGCAGACATTTTTAGAATCTGATCTCAGGTCAAAATGCGTTAAAGAACCACCATTCTTCTGTGCGTTACAATCTGGTCTCGGGTCAGAATGGGTTAAAAAAGTTAGTGGACAAAAACAACACTGGTCTCCATTGCATGAAAAAATAAAAAATCAATGGTCAACTTCATCCGGCTCCAGTTGTAACCTCCCTGTCTACGCTATGCTGCTCCGCTCTGCATTATGATTGGTTGCCCCCCCCCCCCGCCCCCCCGCCCCAAAGCTTTCTCCCCTCTTATTGGTGGATTTATGTCTGCGCCTCATCCTCTGGCTTGTTGCTGATTGGTTTTGGAAAACGTCCTCCGTCTCAAATGGCACTCTTTCACATCCAGGTGTGAGTAGGTCAGTGTTGTTTTTGGCAGCAAAGTTCTATTTTAGTTTAGTCATAGTCTTTGGACTGAAACAGTTTTAGTCACATTTTAGTCACCTGGAAATGTCTTAGTGTTAGTCTAGTTTTAGTCGACTAAATGTCATAAGATTTTAGTCGACTAAATCTACAGTTGATTTAGTCGACTAAAATGTATTTTGGCGCGCCTTGATGCCGTCGTAATGAGTGTTTTTACACTTGCTGAAAATAGCCGATCTACAAGCTCACAACGCGTCGCGTTGTGAGCTTGTAGATCGGCTTTTTTCAGCATGCAACCAAGAGTAAAATGACTTATAGTGGATCTCTTGTCCACTGGTCCCTTCCTAACATTTTAGTCTAGATTTTATTTGTCGACGAAATTGCCAGTATATTTAGTCTCAGTTTTAGTCATCGTAGCTTAGTTTTCATTTAGTTTCCATTCGTTTTTGTCAGTGGAAAAAGGTAGTCGACGGACATTTTTCGTCTTAGTTTTAGTCGACGAAAACAACACTGGAGTAGGTAGGGTGCCGTTTTGGGTTTGTTGTTGGCTTTCATCCAATACTAATTGTTGTCATCCTGCTCCTCCTCCTCCCAATCTGTACCTTTCTGTATCACATTCCTGCAGCCTTCTATTAGTGATGCACCGAATATTCGGCCGCAGAAAATATTCGGCAGAGAATGGGATATATATGTGCATTTTCGGCCTGAATAGGCAGAAAATATATCACCGGGCGAATAGTGTATGCAATTAATGCATTCAAAAAGGCTGAATAAATGTTTTATGGACCCATAATAGTGAGTATTATTTTGCCATAACCATTTATTTTGACATAAATCGGTTAGCTTTAAGGTTACGGCCATGACGGCAATGGTGGGGAAAAAAGTAATCGTATTCCCTTTCGGTGCATCGCTAGTTTCCATAGTTAGAAAATCCATTGTTTCCAGGCTTCTGGTTGGCTTGTTTTTTTTTTTGATATACAGGACAGGTATATAAATGTAATTTGAACCTTTTCGAATCGATTTCGAATCGATGCGACACCCCTACTACTCGGCCTTCTCAAACACGCGTAGAAGCCGTTGTTTCGCTAGATGATGAACATGGCAGATCTACAAAGCAACGTGACCTCGCAGATCGGCTACGTTATGTTTTTAGAATGCACAAGCGTTCTCGGTAATCGGGGCGATATTTACTTGTTTCTGACCGGGGAAGCTTTCAAAAGGGTTTCACTGGTAGAAGAAGAACAAATAAAATGGGTGAATAAAATGGCACCATTTAATTATTCAAGCAGGGCAACCTTTAGGTGGAAGATGGAGGGCATTTCTGAGCAATGGCCACAAAGAAGAGGCGTTCTCAATGGCCTCCTATTCCAACACAGAGAATGATATTGAGGCCGACTTTTGGAAAAACACTTTTTTTTATATTACTCTTCCAGATTCTGTCCAAAAATCCCGCAAATCGTTACACACCATCTCTATAGTCATGTGTCCAAGACAGATGTGTCCGATATTTCATATTCCGTCCTAATTGGCTAACATTGGCTTTCAAAGTTTGCAGGATTGGCCCGTTTTGAACAAAAAGCCTCAAATCATCCGATTGCCATCCAAGGCGTAAGAACAAATGGCACCATTTTCACATTGGCCTATTATAGCGCCACCAGGAGGCCACAACCTGCCCTGCCCTGGTGGAGACCTGTGCCCCGAGGTTATAGCGCCACCAGGAGGCCACAGCCTGCCCTGCCCTGGTGGAGACCTGTGCCCCGAGGTTATAGCGCCCCCAGGAGGCCACAGCCTGCCCTGCCCTGGTGGAGACCTGTGCCCCGAGGTTATAGCGCCACCAGGAGGCCACAACCTGACCTGCCCTGGTGGAGACCTGTGCCCCGAGGTTATAGCGCCACCAGGAGGCCACAGCCTGCCCTGCCCTGGTGGAGACCTGTGCCCCGAGGTTATAGCGCCACCAGGAGGCCACAGCCTGCACTGCCCTGGTGGAGACCCGTGCCCCGAGGTTATAGCGCCACCAGGAGGCCACAGCCTGCACTGCCCTGGTGGAGACCCGTGCCCCGAGGTTATAGCGCCACCAGGAGGCCACAGCCTGCCCTGGTGGAGACCTGTGCCCCGAGGTTATAGCGCCACCAGGAGGCCACAGCCTGCCCTGGTGGAGACCTGTGCCCCGAGGTGGCACTTTATCTAGTCGCTCTTGATGTGATGCACATGATGCAACATAGACCAATCCCTGCCTGTCTTTGCGTCTGCTGTCAACCTACGACACACCGCAATCAATTTGGTGCCGTCACTGTGTGTGCATGTGTGTTTGCGCACGCACACACAATCGCGCATGATTGTGTCCTCTAGTACGTACGCGGCTTGTTGTTTTTTTTCGTGCGGTAGCATAACTGTTACGAAACCCTTATATTAGCACAGTCTAGAGGCTAGAGTAACACAACTTTAATTAAAATGGGATACCGAGCATTAAAAGGTGCAAATAAATGGAGACGACACAGGTTTAGAGGCAAAAAGTACCTTATGCGCAATAACGTAACGTAACGAGGTTCTGTGTGGTTCTGATTGGTTAAGGCGCCCTGGCGGGGGCGGGGCCATAGCGTGACGTAACGAGGTTCTGTGTGGTTCTGATTGGTTAAGGCGCCCTGGCGGGGGCGGGGCCATAGCATAACGTAACGCGGTTCTGTGTGGTTCTGATTGGTTAAGGCGCCCTGGCGGGGGCGGGGCCATAGCGTAACATAACGCGGTTCTGTGTGGTTCTGATTGGTTAAGGCGCCCTGGCGGGGGCGGGGCCAGGGAAGGGGCGAGGAGCCAAGCGGAAGCAGCAGCAGCAACAGGAAGGAGCCACGGCGGGAGGCGGAGCCAAGAGGACACGCAGGTCAGTGTTGTTGTTTTCCTCGACTAAAACTTTTAAAACCCGTTCTGACCTGAGATCAGATTCTATAAAATGTTCTTCTACATCCTGACAGTTTTCTGATAAAGCTATGTTTCTATGTCAGTCGTTCTTTGATTTTTCAAAAAATAGCAGACCTACAAGCTCGTAAAGTGGCGCGCTATGAGCTTGTAGATCTGCTATTTTTCAATAGCTAAACATACCATAATGCTAACACCAAAATGGGTTCCCGCCCCAAAATGGGTTAAGACGAAAAATGTTCGTCGACTACCTTTTTTCACTGAGGTAGAAAACGGAATGAAAACTAAGCTATGATGACTAAAACTAAGACGAAATGTATTGACAATTTCGTCAACAAATAAAAAACTAGACTAAAATGTTAGGAAGGGGACTATATATTCATACTAGTGGACGAGAGTATAAGACAAGTCATTTTATTTTCAGCAAGTGTGAAAACGACGGCATCAAGGCCCGCCAACAGACATTTTAACTGTAGATTTAGTCAACTAAAACAGACATTTAGTTGGCTAAAATTAGACACTAAGACATTCCAGGTGACTAAAACTAAATTTAAACTATTCAAAAGAACACTGGTGGGCAACTGACGATGGAGAGGGCCACTATAGTTCCACACTCACTCCAGAGGGCCACTATAGTTCCACACTCACTCCAGAGGACCACTATAGTTCCACACTCACTCCAGAGGGCCACTATAGTTCCACACTCACTCCAGAGGGCCACTATAGTTCCACACTCACTCCAGAGGACCACTATAGTTCCACACTCACACCAGAGGGCCACTATAGTTCCACACTCACTCCAGAGGGCCACTATAGTTCCACACTCACTCCAGAGGGCCACTATAGTTCCACACTCACTCCAGAGGGCCACTATAGTTCCACACTCACTCCAGAGGGCCACTATAGTTCCACACTCACTCCAGAGGGCCACTATAGTTCCACACTCACTCCAGAGGACCACTATATTTCCACACTCACTCCAGAGGGCCACTATAGGCCATATTGGAAAGCCACTCGTGTAAATCACAGAAGTTTTAACAAATGTGACCAGATTTGACTGAGAGCCTGCCATTGCGCAAATTCCAGCTTTTCACCAGAGGAGAAAAACCTTTTTTTTCTTTCTCTTCACATACTAGAGCATGTATGACTCTGGGCGGCGGTGGCTCAGGGGTAGAGTGCCTGGATGGTAACCGTAAGGTTGCCAGTTCGAACCCGGGCTCCCCCAGAGTTACTGTCGAAGTGTCCTTGAGCAAGACACTGAACCCCTAATTGCTCCCGATGTGCTAGTTGGTGCCTTGCATGGTTTCCGCTGCCATCGGTGTATGAATGTGTGTGTGAATGGGTGAATGTAATGCACAATCTCTGTAAAGCGCCTTGGATAAAGGCGCTATATAAATGCACCATTTACCATTTATGAAATAAGAGCTGAAATCGTCATGTAAATATGAAATAAATGCTTAAACATGTAGCTAGGTGTAATGTTAGAGAGACCACAGAAGACATGTAAATATGAAATAAATGCTTAAACATGTAGCTATGGTGTAATGTTACAGACCACAGAAGACATGTAAATATGAAATAAATGCTTAAACATGTAGCTAGGTGTAAAGTTAGAGGCCACAGAAGACATGCAAATATGAAATAAATGCCCCAACATGTAGCTAGGTGTGATGTTAGTCCACAGAAGACATGTAAATATGAAATAAATTCTTAAACATGTAGCTAGGTGTAATGTTAGAGAGACCACAGAAGACATGTAAATATGAAATAAATGCCCCAACATGTAGCTAGGTGTAAAGTTGGAGGCCACAGAAGACATGTAAATATGAAATAAATGCTTAAACATGTAGCTATGGTGTAATGTTACAGACCACAGAAGACATGTAAATATGAAATAAATGCTTAAACATGTAGCTATAGGTGTAATGTTAGAGACCACAGGAGACATGTAAATATGAAATAAATGCTTAAACATGTAGCTAGGTGTAATGTTAGAGACCACAGAAGACATGTAAATATGAAATAAATGCTTAAACATGTAGCTATAGGTGTAATGTTAGAGACCACAGAAGACATGTAAATATGAAATAAATGCTTAAACATGTAGCTAGGTGTAAAGTTAGAGGCCACAGAAGACATGTAAATATGAAATAAATGCTTAAACATGTAGCTATAGGTGTAATGTTAGAGACCACAGGAGACATGTAAATATGAAATAAATGCTTAAACATGTAGCTAGGTGTAATGTTAGAGACCACAGAAGACATGTAAATATGAAATAAATGCTTAAACATGTAGCTATAGGTGTAATGTTAGAGACCACAGAAGACATGTAAATATGAAATAAATGCTTAAACATGTAGCTATAGGTGTAATGTTAGAGACCACAGAAGACATGTAAATATGAAATAAATGCTTAAACATGTAGCTAGGTGTGATGTTAGAGACCACAGAAGACATGTAAATATGAAATAAATGCTTAAACATGTAGCTAGGTGTGATGTTAGAGACCACAGAAGACATGTAAATATGAAATAAATGCTTAAACATGTAGCTATAGGTGTAATGTTAAGAGTCCACAGAAGTGAACCTTTCAAGCCCGTTTTCTCAACTCATTACTCTATAAGCCATATCTCCAAAACTGGTGGGTCAAATTGAACAACCAATATGTCAATTTGAAGCTATGATTCCCTGCTTTCATATGACATGAGGAAGAGTTACAAGACACAGACTTATCATTTAGATAATTGTACTTTATTGATAGTATATATATATAATATGCCATATGTATGTATTATATGAAATATATAAAAAAAAAAATATTGATCATAATATGATATATAGAATAGAATACATTATAGAGCATATACAATGACTTACACTATTACATTATTTAATGTACTTGGTTTCTCTGTACCATGTTGGTAGTTATGTGATGACGTCAAGCGATGAAGCTGAAATTAAGCTATAAAGGGGTAGGGTTATATACGTTTTTTACTTCAACCTACTCCTTTCTGAACATACAAAAGTTAAAAAAAATAAGAGAGAAAATAATTATATTTGCGGCCAGTGAGGCTTGTTTTTCTTTTCTTTTTTTTTTAATACTTTGGGAATATAATTTTTGTTTTCTATATTGCACTTATTTTAACCCATTCTGAACGGGAACCCATTTTGGTGTCGTGCTTTAGCTATTGAAAAATAGCAGATCTACAAGCTCATAGCGCGCCACCGAGTGGCGCGCTAAGAGCTTGTAGGTCTGCTATTTTTGAAAAATCAAAGAACGACTGACATTTTTAGAATCTGATCTCAGGTCAGAATGGGCTAATTCTTTGACTTATGTTCAGAATAAAGTTTTTCATTCATTTTCATTCATTCAAACACTGCCTTGCGTTCTGTCATCTCTCTCTCTCTGCAGTGACCCTCTGTTCTCGGCCCAGCGCCTGCCTCCTCACGGCTACCCGCTGGAGCACCCCTTCAACAAGGACGGCTACCGCTACATCCTGGCGGAGCCAGACCCCCACGCCCCCGACCCTGAGAAGCTGGAGCTGGACTGCTGGGCCGGGAAGCCCATCCCGGGGGATCTGTACCGGGCCTGCCTCTACGAGAGGGTTCTGCTGGCCTTACACGACAGAGGTATCACACCCAATGTTCCCCCTAACGATCTGTACCGGGCCTGCCTCTACGAGAGGGTTCTGCTGGCCTTACACGACAGAGGTATCGCACAACACCTTCCCCTTCTGGCTCCAAAACTGTGGAATGCACTTCCCATTGCAGTCAGAACTGCAGCATCACTCCCAATCTTTTTCCGTCTGAAAACCCACCTTTTCAGACTCCATCATGGCCCATAGCACTTACCCTACCCCCTTAGATAGCATTTCTGTAGACTTAGATAGCATCTGATACAGACTTATAGCATGTTATGTAGACGGCACTATAATTGCATTGTATATAGTCATAGCACGCCATAGTACATATGTATAGCATAGTAGTATATATATATATATATATATATATATATATATATATATATATAGTTTATATGTATAGTCTCATAATATAGATATTCCACTGTTACTTTCTTAGCTTACGCATGTTTCATGATAAATGCTTTTTTTGTGATGTATTCCCATGCTTTTTGTTCTTGCTTAATGTAAGTCGCTCTGGATTAAGTGCCTAAATGAAGTGCCTAAATTGTAAATTCTAACACGTATACAATGAATTACTCACCTAATGCTGCCTGCAGGTTCCAGCGTGTGTGTAACCTACATTGTCTTAAGTGACAGTTTTCATATTGTAAACATGGTCGCTAACATGGTTTTAGCGACTTTAGCACTTTGACAGCTCATCCATCGGTAGCTGGTTTACGAGTGAAATGGACTTCCTGTGCAAGAAACTGCCTCGTCAAATGATTAGTAATGATGTAATGATTAGTCAACACTAGTTTAATTTTGTTCAACACTAGTTTTATTTCTAAGTCTACTTACAGGACGTTAACATCTCATTTGAGTTCCTCTCGCCATTCTCTAAATCCCTGTCTCTCAGCTGGTGCGCAAATGCGCCTCCATATGCCTTTGATCTACCAAACGTTTTGACAACACACCCGTGTATATAAATATAATGTACTTTACGTTGTTTTCCAGCGCCGCAGTTGAAGATCTCGGACGACCGCCTGACGGTGACGGGGGAGAAGGGCTACTCCATGGTCAGAGCGTCGCACGGCGTCCGCAAGGGATCCTGGTTCTTTGAGGTGTCTGTGGACGAGATGCCCCCTGATACCGCCGCCCGGCTGGGCTGGTCCCAACCGCTAGGTACACACACACACACACACACACACACTGTGGACGAGATGCCCCCTGATACCGCCGCCCGGCTGGGCTGGTCCCAACCGCTAGGTACACACACACACACACACACACTGTGGACGAGATGCCCCCTGATACCGCCGCCCGGCTGGGGTGGTCCCAACCGCTAGGTACACACACACACACACACACACACTGTGGACGAGATGCCCCCTGATACCGCCGCCTGGCTGGGGTGGTCCCAACCGCTAGGTACACACACACACACACACACACACTGTGGACGAGATGCCCCCTGATACCGCCGCCCGGCTGGGGTGGTCCCAACCGCTAGGTACACACACACACACATACACTGTGGACGAGATGCCCCCTGATACCGCCGCCCGGCTGGGCTGGTCCCAACCGCTAGGTACACACACACACACACACACACACACTGTGGACGAGATGCCCCCTGATACCGCTGCCCGGCTGGGCTGGTCCCAACCGCTAGGTACACACACACACACACACACTGTGGACGAGATGCCCCCTGATACCGCCGCCCGGCTGGGCTGGTCCCAACCGCTAGGTACACACACACACACACACACACACTGTGGACGAGATGCCCCCTGATACCGCCGCCCGGCTGGGGTGGTCCCAACCGCTAGGTACACACACACACACACACACACACTGTGGACGAGATGCCCCCTGATACCGCCGCCCGGCTGGGGTGGTCCCAACCGCTAGGTACACACACACACACATACACTGTGGACGAGATGCCCCCTGATACCGCCGCCCGGCTGGGCTGGTCCCAACCGCTAGGTGCACACACACACACACACACACACACACACACACACACACACACACACACACTGTGGACGAGATGCCCCCTGATACCACCGCCCGGCTGGGCTGGTCCCAACCGCTAGGTACACACACACACACACACACACACACACACACACACACACTGTGGACGAGATGCCCCCTGATACCGCCGCCCGGCTGGGCTGGTCCCAACCGCTAGGTACACACACACACACACACACACACTGTGGACGAGATGCCCCCTGATACCACCGCCCGGCTGGGCTGGTCCCAACCGCTAGGTACGCGCGCGCGCACACACACTGTCTGTCTCTTCTCCTGACAGGTAACCTGCAGGCTCCTCTGGGCTACGACAAGTTCAGCTACTAACCCTGTCTGTCTGTCTGTCTGTCTCTTCTCCTGACAGGTAACCTGCAGGCTCCTCTGGGCTACGACAAGTTCAGCTACTAACCCTGTCTGTCTATCTCCTTCTTCTCCTGACAGGTAACCTGCAGGCTCCTCTGGGCTACGACAAGTTCAGCTACTCGTGGCGCAGCAAGAAGGGCACCAAGTTCCACCAGTCCATGGGGAAGCACTACTCCTCGGCCTACGGCCAGGGAGACACGCTGGGCTTCTTCATCGAGATGCCCGACGGAACAGAGACCGCCAAGGCTCTGCCGGACACTTACAAAGACAAGGTACAACCCTATAGGACACTTACAAAGACAAGGTACAACCTCTAGGACACTTACAAAGACAAGGTACAACCCTAGGACACTTACAAAGACAAGGTACAACCTCTAGGACACTTACAAAGACAAGGTACAACCTCTAGGACACTTACAAAGACACGGTACAACCCTAGGACACTTACAAAGACAAGGTACAACCCTAGGACACTTACAAAGACAAGGTACAACCTCTAGGACACTTACAAAGACAAGGTACAACCCTATAGGACACTTACAAAGACAAGGTACAACCTCTAGGACACTTACAAAGACAAGGTACAACCCTAGGACACTTACAAAGACAAGGTACAACCCTAGGACACTTACAAAGACAAGGTACAACCCTAGGACACTTACAAAGACAAGGTACAACCCTAGGACACTTACAAAGACAAGGTACAACCTCTAGGACACTTACAAAGACACGGTACAACCTCTAGGACACTTACAAAGACAAGGTACAACCTCTAGGACACTTACAAAGACAAGGTACAACCCTATAGGACACTTACAAAGACAAGGTACAACCTCTAGGACACTTACAAAGACAAGGTACAACCCCTAGGACACTTACAAAGACAAGGTACAACCCTAGGACACTTACAAAGACACGGTACAACCTCTAGGACACTTACAAAGACAAGGTACAACCCTAGGACACTTACAAAGACAAGGTACAACCTCTAGGACACTTACAAAGACAAGGTACAACCTCTAGGACACTTACAAAGACACGGTACAACCCTAGGACACTTACAAAGACAAGGTACAACCCTAGGACACTTACAAAGACACGGTACAACCTCTAGGACACTTACAAAGACAAGGTACAACCCTATAGGACACTTACAAAGACAAGGTACAACCTCTAGGACACTTACAAAGACAAGGTACAACCCTAGGACACTTACAAAGACAAGGTACAACCCTATAGGACACTTACAAAGACAAGGTACAACCTCTAGGACACTTACAAAGACAAGGTACAACCTCTAGGACACTTACAAAGACAAGGTACAACCTCTAGGACACTTACAAAGACAAGGTACAACCCTAGGACACTTACAAAGACAAGGTACAACCTCTAGGACACTTACAAAGACAAGGTACAACTATAGGACACTTACAAAGACAAGGTACAACCCTAGGACACTTACAAAGACAAGGTACAACCCTAGGACACTTACAAAGACACGGTACAACCTCTAGGACACTTACAAAGACAAGGTACAACCCTATAGGACACTTACAAAGACAAGGTACAACCTCTAGGACACTTACAAAGACAAGGTACAACCCTAGGACACTTACAAAGACAAGGTACAACCCTATAGGACACTTACAAAGACAAGGTACAACCTCTAGGACACTTACAAAGACAAGGTACAACCTCTAGGACACTTACAAAGACAAGGTACAACCTCTAGGACACTTACAAAGACAAGGTACAACCCTAGGACACTTACAAAGACAAGGTACAACCTCTAGGACACTTACAAAGACAAGGTACAACTATAGGACACTTACAAAGACAAGGTACAACCCTAGGACACTTACAAAGACAAGGTACAACCTCTAGGACACTTACAAAGACAAGGTACAACCTCTAGGACACTTACAAAGACAAGGTACAACCTCTAGGACACTTACAAAGACAAGGTACAACCCTAGGACACTTACAAAGACAAGGTACAACCTCTAGGACACTTACAAAGACAAGGTACAACCTCTAGGACACTTACAAAGACAAGGTACAACCTCTAGGACACTTACAAAGACAAGGTACAACCTCTAGGACACTTACAAAGACAAGGTACAACCTCTAGGACACTTACAAAGACAAGGTACAACCCTATGACACTTACAAAGTTCAACCTATGTTGTGATTTCAGCCACTGATTAAATTCAACCTGTACTTTATGTTGTGATTTCAGGCACTGATTAAGTTCAAGAGCTACCTGTACTTTGAAGAGAAGGACTACTTGGATAAAGCTGAGAAAGGTCTCAAGGTCGTCACTCCCAGCAAGGTTGGTGAAAACACTGTTATTCCAGGGGCCCCAAGGTCGGTGAAAACACTGTTATTCCAGGGGCCCCAAGGTCGGTGAAAACACTGTTATTCCAGGGGCCCCAAGGTCGGTCAAAACACTGTTATTCCAGGGGCCCCAAGGTCGGTGAAAACACTGTTATTCCAGGGGCCCCAAGGTCGGTGAAAACACTGTTATTCCAGGGGCCCCAAGGTCGGTGAAAACGCTGTTATTCCAGGGGCCCCAAGGTCGGTGAAAACACTGTTATTCCAGGGGTTCGCCAACTGTTACAAAACCATATGTCTAGGGGTAAAGGTAATGTAATATATGGAGGAGAAATGAAACCAAGGTCTTGATACAAGAATTTATTCAAAAGTATTATGAATAAATTATAAGAATCAACAATAGTTTACAAAATAATGGCTCTTAACTCAAATAAATACAATCAAAATGGAATCTCAAAACAAAACGAAAGTTACTCCTTTCCGAAGGGAGGTAACTTAACGAAGCAAAAGGTTCAACTTCACAAATAAGGGCAAAACAGTTAGGATGGGGGAAAGACCTTGAAAGTCAGTGTTTCCCCAGTGCCTGTCTGGGAATGAATGTGCTATATAGTGTGAGAGCCACGGCCGTTAGCTCCCTCACGTGACCGTCAGCCAATCAGGGAGGAGGATCAGGCCTCCATGGTCATGGCCAACGGGAGTACCCAGACACACAGCTGATGACAATCAGTCTGTCTGAGGACCCATTAGTATACTCTGCATGGGAGGAGAGTTAGTCTAATACAGGTTCATAACAACTGCTGCGCAGGTATAGATATATATATATATATATATATACACATTAGAAGACATCTAGGCCTAAGATAATTCCATATACATATATATATATATACTATAACAATACCACCATATAAATATATATATATAATATTAGCAATAAACATATATATATATTTATAATCCAAAATAACACTCATAAATCATAACACTCATAATTAATCATAACCACACACGACCATAGTCGTGACACCAACCTTAATCCTGTCGTTTTTTTCAAACAACGGTACTGATCCTCGGTGATCACTGCGGTCTTGTCGATTGATATCGGTCGAATCGGGTGGAGCGGCAAGGACGGACTTCTCCGTTCAACCAATTGGTAACGCCCAGCGCTCAGGACGGAGATTGATAAAAGGACGGAGATTTATCTATATCAAATATCAATAAATCGCATTGCTCCACAGGCTGGGAGTTTCTGTTGCACAACATTCAATGTTATTTCCCGGTTGAATAACTCTTGATCTAAATAAATCCGTCCAATTCTAAGCAAAGATTATGTGTTAGACGGCCTCATCGCTAGTCGCGTTAGAAGTAATCATACCTCCTGTTGTTGTCGATCTTCTCTAGAGTGTTTTGCTACATTTAGCTACTTCAGCTACATCCGGGATAACATCTGGTCTGTCGCTAAATGTGCTCCGCTGCTATAAATCGCTGGGCGCTCTGATTTAATGGATTAACCCATTCTGACCTGAGTAGGGTTGGGATTCGTTAGGATTTTAACGGTTCCGGATCCTTCCCGGATCCCTCTTAACGGTTCCGATTCCTAACGGTTCCCTTAACGGATCCCAATATATATTTTTTCCCCTTTTTTCTGACATACATTATACTTGTATTATAGTAGTGCATAATAAACACAAATTCAATAATACAAAGCCACTTTATGGCACAGAAAAAAGCAATTGTACTTTACAATTATGAGGTAGGCACTAGGCAGACAGCACTTTCAAGTAAGCACTTTTTTTTTTAAGAGTTTGTCTCACAGACACAGTATCCTCTTGTTTAAATTAACATACTGTAATGAACATACAGTTACAAAAAAAAATAATGATGCCTGTTTAGATACAAAAGTAAAGGTGTAGGCTAGGCAAGTAAACAGTAAACAACATTTGCACTACTGCACTAGTAGGCACTGACTGCACTGGCAGATATTTCAGTAAACGTAAGTAAAAGTAAAAGTATTTTCAGGAAAATGAGGTAGGCACAGTAAGGCACTACTGTTGAATTGCACATTTAGGCTTTAGGCCTGAGAGCATGCAACTTCTAACAGTTATTTTGCAGGCTTATCTGCTACTTCTGGACGAATCCTACACCTCTCCTCGCTAATAGTGTCTCCCGCAACTGAAAACACTCTCTCTGATGGTGTTGATGATGCTTGTACACACAAATATGTTGCAGACAAATCATACAGCATGGGGAGGGAGTGCCTACTCTTCCACCACCAAGCAGCAGGGTTTGTGCCAATGGCCAGAGGGGCCAGGTTCCTGTAGTGATTTATTTCCATTTCTGCTCTCTCAGAATATGACAGGGGGCGCATGGTCTCAGCTTCCCTTCTAACAGCTTTCTCTTCCTCTTCAAAGAGCTCTTCTAGGGGTGATATTTTCTTCTTCTTGGTCTGCGGACTGGGATGCTGCTGACTCTGTGTCTGAAATATCAATAGACAAAACATCCTCCTGTTGGCGATGATTTTGATATGATATGACCAGAAAGTGTTCCCAAGAAAATGAAAATGTTGTTAATCCTTACCTCATCAATCTCCTCTTCCCCTTCCTCGTCCGTGCCAATCTGATCAGAAACAGTGCTCTGGTCTCACTCTCTGCTGCACCGTCCTCTTGTCCGCCTGCCACTGGCAGCTAAAATACTAAATTGTTCACTTTAGGCTGACGGCTATTAGACAGTACTGTGTTGCCACTCGTTTACCTTTATTTAATTTTTTACCTGGTGCTCAGCCTCGTCTGGACTCGCAATCTTCACTGCTGCCGTCTTGAGCCGGGCCCAGACTTCATCGTTGTCCACTTTAAACTTAAACCTTGGGTCCATTGAAGTGGCCTCCTCCAGAAATTCTGATACGTCAACATCCTATAAATCACACAACAACAGAATAGATGCACAGTATAACTTTGTAAAGTAATACTATTAATTTACAAGAAGGCCAATTGTATTTAATTTGATCCATTTGAATACCTTGTAGCGCTTGGAGAGATCAGTCCACACCTTCTCCTTAATAGTGATGGCAAAGGTGGAGTCTCCATCCTTTACTGCAAAGTGAGCCTCCAGTTTCTTCAGAATGGGAAGAATTTGCCCACATGTTGGCATGTTCTCGTTCGATGCAGCCACGGTGCAGGTGTAGAGGATTCCCATAAGCTTGGTGAACTCCTGTGCTTTCCTCAAGTCATCATCTGTGATTCTGTCCAATCTACCAAAAATGCAGTATATTGTACATAATGTTGAAATGGTTAGGGAAATCATATTTACAATGAATACATTATAAATGTGTGTATATTAGGGCATTCATCAAAAAATCGATTTATCGATTTATCGATAAACGAGTCACGAGTCGACTCGCAGCAGCGCGAGTCGAAAGTTGAGCTTTTTTTTTTTTTTTTTTCTCCCCTTTTTTCATTGCATTCAGAACGCGCCCTTAATTAAAAACCAAATGCAGCTGTGTAGGCTATGTGGCTCTCAGCGCGCGGTGTCCCACTATTGAGACTGGCTGAAGTCTGTTTGAACTGCGCTGTGTCAGAGAAGTAACAGATAGAAGCACGCAAACGTTACCCCCAAACGATATCCCCCTCACCTCCGTGCTGGAAATATAACGTCTGGGTTCCCGAGGCTACATGCATGCTGACGCAATGACTGTCTGTTTCTGGCTAAGCTTTACGCGCAGCGCACATGAACCTCTCCGTCTCCGGTCAGTGCGGGTCATTGTTTATTTGCATGGCTCAGAAAATGAGTAACAAATGAGAACGTTATCGAGTTGTGGAGGAGGAGGAGGAGGAGGAGAATAATAATGTCATATCTCTCATTGTGTTCTCGGTGCTGCTGCTGCGCTGTGTGCCAATACCACTACTTTACCTGGATAACATCATCTTTTCATTTTGACATGATTCACATGAAATAATAATCCTGTACCGGAACCGCGTGTAGCGTTTGGTTTCATTAATGCGATCGTCACAAAATAGCCTACAGCTGCTGCTGCTAAAGATACAAAGATTGGACATTTTTAAACGACGCAAAACTTAGAATTCCCCTCTTGCGTACCAGTGCCACGTGTCCCGCGGACCGGCACCGGTGTTTGGGAACCTCTGATATAGATGATACATGCACTGTGACTGTGTCATATTGGAGAGGCCACTGAATGCGCAGTGCTATGTTTGACATGCTCCGTATTTGAGCGCGCGGCAGCTCCACCCGCCCCTGTTAAATCCCCCCCACCCCCCGCGCGTCCGCGTCCGCCCCCCCCCCCCCCCCCCCCGCCGCCAGAAACGATAAATCGACTTATCGATAAATTACTGTCCGACAAGTCGACTGGGAAAAATCTCAAGTCGTTAATGCCCTAGTGTATATATATATATATATATATATATACACACACACACATTTATAATGTATTCTATATAAGGTATTATATATATATTAATGCTGGGCCGTTATCGGCGTTAACGTGCTGCGTTAACGCGAGAATATTATCGCGCGTCAAAAAAATTATCGCCATTAATCTATTCTCAAAGTTGGGTCTGGGAGCTGGGTCTGCATTGACTGCATAAAGCGAGCAAACTAGGAATTTCACTTTGATAGTTTTACCTGGCGGAATTACTCTGTGGGAGGGAGAAGTCCTAACCTAACAGGGACAAGGTGAAATAAATTACTCTGAGAGCGGGGCGGTAACAAATCCTAACCTAACCGCACACGGGTGAAATTAATGAACAGTGCGGCGTGCCACATCAAACGTCTTAACGTCAGCATGCAGGACTCTGTGAACCCGGGTTTACTTCAGGGGAAATTTCTTTACAAGAAGCTTCCCAATGGAAACCTCAGCGCAATCCGCAGTAAATAAAGGAAATGAAGCAAACAATGTGGCGGGTGAGGAGCTGAACACAGTTGGAGACGGAGAAAGCATATTTTACGCAGCGCAAAGATGTCCCGTTACCGTGGATAGACGTGGTCGAATGAGGAGACTGAAGCCCTGGTCGCGAGGTGTACATTAATCAATTGCTTAAGAAAGAAGAACACTGCAGTGCAGTGTAATAGTATTATAGCCTAGAGAATATTCTGTCTGTCTGTGCGTGCCGTAAACATGGAGTGCTGTCACTGTGTGGGGACTAGTGGGGACTGAAACTTTCATCTCAATAAACTGTACACATTTTGCGCTGCATTCAGTGCGCTCAGCGCTGTGCCTCCATGCCAAAAAGAACAGTGTGTGGCACTGTGGCTGCGTGCGTATAGTGAGAGGGGGGGGGTCCAGTCCCAGACGGCACGACACATGCACGTTATGAGTATAATTTTATCACAATAGATTTCACTGTGTTGTAGGCTAGGTTTATGAATGGAACACATTGATAAAGGTCCCCCCTGCTGCGTTTCCAATTGCTACGGATGACAGTGTGAAGGCAAACCGCAGCAAATTAAATATGCAAGAATCCCCAAATCTCCCATCGCCCAAACGCATGAGTCTACCGAAGTATTAGGTGAGAATGTGACCTAATATGGCTCCGGGGAAAAGTGTTCATCAAACTACTGACTGTAGTGTAAACAGTTCTTCATCACCTCTAGGTTTACAGTTTAATTAATGTCATATCCCAGAAAAGGGGGTTGTTCTTGCACCCACTGTTTCAAATTGCCTGTATGGTAACGTGTTTATGGTTATTCTTGTTTAACTGAATGAACAATGTATAACACACGTACATCGTATTGAACATTATTATTATATTTTCATTACCAATTATGATAGGGCTCCTGGTGTAATGGGCCACGTGGCCCGTTCAAGGATTTACTTCTGGTCATTATTTAGGTAGCGCACACATATTTTCAATGCTTTCGGCAGAGTTCAAATGAGCCATTTTAATCTAGATTAATCTAGATTAACTCCAGAATTGCAGTGAGATTAATCTAGATTAAAAAAATTAATCTATGCCCACCACTAATATATATATATATATATACATACATAAACATTTTTTAAATGCTATACTCACTTCTCTGCTCCCTTTTTAACTCTTTGATCCAGAACTGTTGCTTGGACGGCTGGGTATTGCTCTATGAACCTTTCGATCATCAAGTAGGTAGAGTTCCAGCGGGTTTTCACATCAAGCACCAGCTCATGAATCAGTTCTGAAATGAAATAACAAACACACACACACACACAGAGAGAGAGAGAGCATATACCTAATATAAATGCCATTTCATTCTTAAGTGAAATTTCAAATGAAATACATTTTAACCATTTAACAATACATTTTAAAAATCGACTTACTCGGAGTAAGGAAATGCTGCTTTTCTTTCATGACCACCTTGGCCATGCTGGTCTTCCTTGTCCAAACGATCACTGCTCTAATCTTGGCTGCCCACTTGCTCACAGATGCAACACTGCAGGCCCTTATTTGTGCTCCCAAGTTTAATGTGTGTGCAAAGCATCCAACTTTGAGGACCTTCAGCCTCTTCACAGCCACATCCATGTTGGAGGCGTTGTCCACAGTTACTCCAACGCTAGATTTCCGGTCCAAGCCAAATTCTTTTAAGATGGACTCGATCTCTCTCTCCACAACTGGTCCCGTCTGTGCTTCGTACACTGCTTGGGTCTTCAGGACCTTTTGATGGAGCTTGTCTTTAACGACATAGTGCAGGGTGACAGTGATGTAGTGGTCTCTCGTGACAGCAGTCCAACCGTCAGAAGTGATGGCAAACTTCTTGACCTGTGTAAGGTCTGATGTTAAGTTGTCTTTCTCCACGTTATACCATGCATCTAGAACAGTGTTGGTAAGGGCATCTCTGGATGGTGGTGTATACTTGGGGTTCAGAGCTTTTAACATCTCCCTGAGTAGTATAAAAAGAAAAAGTGATTTCCTGATTACTACAGCTAAATAATACAGTACCAATATTACTACAACATGTACAATTATTATTTAAACTTCACCACCACCACCACCACCACATCATTGCAATTTGTACTGTATATTTGTGTCATTAATGTTCAGATTAATTTAATATGAATGACCAGTTAATGGAAACAAGCCAGTGCTTTGTGTTATAAATCCCTGTATTGAACTGTACATTCCTGTGCTTTTTTCTGTAAACTGTTTATATAAAGTAATGAATCATTCAAAGCATGCACAAATATGCACCTAAAGTGTGGGCTCTCCACAGTCGTAAATGCATGTGCACACATCGCAATGAACTTCGTAACAGCACGGTGAATTTCTTCAGTCCTCTCTTTCGTCATCCTCCCAGCTGCTGCTTGGGTGAAAGGAGTCGATGCACTGGTGGTGCTCGCCTTTTCTGTATTTCCTATAGACAAAATATAACGTTATATTCATGAACGATTAATTTAGAGCCAATTTAAAAGCAGTTGATTTGCTACTGCTAGTAATTTGTGCATTGAAGTGCAGAGAAAAATGATTGTTTTATTCATGGCTCTAGTTACTGTTAACGTGATTCATAAAATATCAGACAGACTGTCACAGACAGACGTCGAGTCATTGGCGTTCTAAATTAACACCATAAACAGTTAAACAATAAAGTATAATATAAGTATATCTAATGTTACTAGCCTGGGGAAAGTGAACCAGCAGCCTCGTCGGCGGCGTCTTCATCATCAGCCTCTCCCCCCAGAAGGCTGTGTTGCTGCGGGGCCGGGCACGGCTTTTTTCCGAAGGCTATCGAACACTTTGCATGTGAGCCCTAGACTAATGCCGTGCATCGACTTGAGATGCTTTCTCATTGCGGACGTGCAACCACCTTTACATGACACGATGGACTGACATTTTATGCACTTTGCATTGAAAGCATTTGCCTCTCTGTGGAAGTGTAACCATACTTTACTTTTCTGCAGTCTTTTAGACATTTTTCTCCTCTAGTTGTCTCGCTCGCTCCGGTTACACACGCTTGCTTCATGTGGGCGTGCCGCTTCCTCATTTCTCCCAGATCCCCCTCTCCCACTGACTCTTGTAGGTGACGTGACGTCACCACAGCCGCTCGTATGCAAGCACAGACACAGCGGAGCTAAATTATGACTGATGAGATCCGTTTGCGGAACCGTTCATAAAAAAACAATGGAACCGGGTCCGGATCCGGATCCGCAATGTCGGAACCGGGTCTGAAACGGACCCGGTTCCGAATCCCAACCCTAGACCTGAGATCAGATTCATACGAGGTTTCCGCCTGACACACACTGGTCTGATTAACCCATTCTGACCTGAGATCAGATTCTAAAAATGTCAGTCGTTCTTCGATTTTTCAAAATATAGCAGACCTACAAGCTCATAGCGCGCCACTCGGTGGCGCGCTATGAGCTTGTAGGTCTGCTGTTTTTCAATAGCTAAAGCATAACATGATGCTGACACCAAAATGGGTGCCCGGTCAGAATGGGATAAATAACCCCGGGCGTTCGGGGTGTTACTGTTGTAACTTAACTTAGGTTACAGTTCATTTGTGTAATGTTTATATTGCCTAACAGTTAAATGTGTTCATTGCATATTGTTATTATTATTATTATTAGTTAAAAAGAGAATTGATTATAAACAAAATAAGTCGATTTAATTCACAGTATGATTTATTTGATTCTAATTGAGATTGATATCGCTTACTAAGAAACGAATTATAAGTTGAACTGCATATCCCATGATGCATTTGTGTTTAGCACCGGATATCCGGGGAACCAAGGCGCGCTTTGTTATTGTTGTTGTTTTACATTGAGAAGAAGAAAGGCTCAGTCTAGTATAGGGATGCACCGATCCGGCTTTTTGGCATTCGATACCGATTTCGATACATGGGGGTCCAGTATCTGCCGATACAGAGTACCGATCCGATACCCCCCACAAAGAAACGTAATAACCTATTAAGCTGTATGCCTCACTGTGTGGAGTCTGGAATCATTATTTTGTGTAAGGCAACATCAAGGCTTGACTTAAACATTACTTTCCCAACTTTGTAAAACAAAATGTAACAAACACAGATATAAATGCACTGAATTATTTATTAAATAACTGTGCAACAATTAGACCAGGTTAATGTGTGAGCAGGCTAGCCTGGCTGCATTCCACATGTTATACTGTCAATACTACACTGCTGTGTCACAGAGGAGGTAGAGTTGTTTTCATACTGTAATTACACATAATTATCGGATCGGATAATGGATCGGCCCATTTGCCACCGATACCCGATCTAGAATTTTAGCCTGGATCGGCGCCGATCTCCGATACGAGTATCGGATCGGTGCATCCCTAGTCTAGTATTGCCGTATGTGCCATATTGACTAACCAAACTAATTCATTGCATTTTTCGGTACTATTTTTTTGCGTATATAAAATTCAAGCATTCTAGTACCAGCCGACGTCCTCTTATGACCGTAGTTTAACCCATTCTGACCTGAGATCAGATTCATACGAGGTTTCCTGCCGGACACACACTGGTCTGACGAACCCATTCTGACCTGAGATTAGATTCTAGAAATGTCAGTCGCTCTTCGATTTTTCTAAAAATAGCAGACCTACAAGCTCGTATCGCGCCACTCGGTGGCGCGATATGAGCTTGTAGATCTGCTATTTTTCAATAGCTAAAGCATAACATGATGCCGACACCAAAATGGGTGCCCGTTCAGAATGGGTTAATCTACAGTTACCGTTAACTGAGAGAGAGATGAAGCAGGGACCCCCCCACTATATTGGATTCATACTTTGTAAACTTGACCTTTTTGGCTGAAAAAAGACCATCTACAGGCCTGTAGATCTGGTATTTTCGGCTAATGTTCCCTCCAGAATAGGGAAGCGAGGGCTCAAGTGGTTAATATAATAATAATAAAACTGTTTTTGTATAGCACTTTTCATGACATGAAATGAGCAAAGTGCTTTACAGAGCAACGGAGAAAGAAAGAAAAGAAAAGCAAGGCATAGGACATTAACCCATTCTGACCTGAGATCAGATTCATACGAGATTTCCACTGGACACACACTGGTCTGATGAACCCATTCTGACCTGAGATCAGATTCTAGAAATGTCAGTTTCAAAAAATAGCAGACCTACAAGCTCGTAGCGCGCCACTCGGTGGCGCGATACGAGCTTGTAGATCTGCTATTTTTCAATAGATAAAGCATAACATGATGCCGACACCAAAATGGGTGCCCGGTCAGAATGGGTTAAAATAATAGCAGTAATGGAATACAGTGAGGACATGAATAACCAAAAATGCGATCAATTAAAGATCAATTAAAAGCAGAAAGTGTAGATATAAGAGTGGTTAATATAGAATAGATACTGAAGACACCCTCAGTATCTCTGCTGTATTCCAATTGAATTTCGCTCCATAACACGTGGAAGCAGCTTTTTGCTTCTACGGGCCGTCGGCATGGAACAAGCTCCCACTGTACCTTCGTCAGGCAGCCTCTGTAGTTTAACAAGCTCCCACTGTACCTTCGTCAGGCAGCCTCTGTAGACATTTTTAAAGCTCAGCTCAAGACCCACTTCTACAACATTGCTTTTAATTGATCTTTTATTTTTTTTTGTTATTCATGTCCTCACTGTATTGCATTACTGCTTGTTTTTTAATGTCGTTGCCTTGCTTTTCTTTTTTGAGCACTTTGAGCTGCATTTCATGTCATGAAATTATTATTATTATAACCAATGATTCTACCCACCCTCTTTATTTACAATTTACGCCCTCTTCGTTCTGCATTTGACCCTTTCCTTTCACCTCTCCTCACCTCTCCTCACCTCTCCTCTCCTCTCCTCTCCTCTCCTCTCCTCTCCTCTCCTCTCCTCTCCTCTCCTCTCCTCTCCTCTCCTCTCCTCTCCTCTCCTCTCCTCTCCTCTCCTCTCCTCTCCTCTCCTCTCCTCTCCTCTCCTCTCCTCTCCTCTCCTCTCCTCTCCTCTCCTCTCCTCTCCTCTCCTCTCCTCTCCTCTCCTCTCCTCTCCTCCCCCCCCCCCCCTCTCCTCTCCTCTCCTCTCCTCTCCTCTCCTCTCCTCTCCTCTCCTCTCCTCTCCTCTCCTCTCCTCTCCTCTCCTCTCCTCTCCTCTCCTCTCCTCTCCTCTCCTCCCCCCCCCCCCCCCATCCCCCCTCTCCTGTCCTTCCAGATGATCTTCTATAAGAATGGGGCCAGCCAGGGCGTGGCCTATGAGAACCTCTTCGAAGGCCTCTATTTCCCCGCCATCTCCCTCTACAAGGGCTGCACGGTATGTATGTATGTACAGTAGCCATCTCCCTCTACAAGGGCTGCACGGTATGTATGTACAGTAGCCATCTCCCTCTACAAGGGCTGCACGGTATGTATGTATGTACAGTAGCCATCTCCCTCTACAAGGGCTGCACGGTATGTATGTACAGTAGCCATCTCCCTCTACAAGGGCTGCACGGTATGTATGTACAGTAGCCATCTCCCTCTACAAGGGCTGCACGGTATGTATGTACAGTAGCCATCTCCCTCTACAAGGGCTGCACGGTATGTAGCAGATCTACAAGCTCATAGCGCGCCACCGAGTGGCGCAAATCTTTGAATATATAGATTCTTTCAAAGTGAACGTTTTTAACTTGGGTCTAAATGGGTTAACCCATTCTGGGCGGGAACCCCTTTAGGTGTTAGCATTATATTATGCTTTAGCGAAGAACGACTGAAGTAGAAGACATTTTTTGAATCTGATCTCAGGTCAGAATGGGTTAATAAAAGGTTTTCCTTTTTGCCGACAGGTGTCCGTTAACTTCGGCCCACATTTCAAGCATCCTCCCAAGGATATCAAGTACCAGCCGGTGAGTAGCACGCTATGCTATTAGCACGCTATGCTATTAGCACGCTATGCTATTAGCACGCTATGCTATTGGGTTCCTAAACGAACTTTACTTTCTCTAATAACAGCCTAAAACATGAACGTTGGTTGTAAAAAACTAAAGTTTAAATATTACTTATCGGTAGTGCTGTCGCCTCACAGCTAGAAGGTCCTGGGTTCGATTCCCGCTCGGGACGCTGTGGGTGCTGGCGGCGTGTTTCCTCCTCCTTTCTGTGTGGAGTTTGCATGTTCTCCCCGTGTCCCCTAGGGTAGGTACCCTCACATGTTCTCCCCGTGTCCCCTAGGGTAGGTACCCTCACAAAAAACATGCAGTAATCCTGGTCACTAAACTGCCTCCCCCTGGCCAGCCGGGGCGCCTGATGGAGGGGAAAGGAACTGGTTGGAATAACGTGTTCCTTCCACGCGCTACGTCCAACCAGGGAAACTCCCCCCTGTCAGGTGTAAAGGAGCAACTTGGACACTCAGGCATGAAGGAAGCATGAGTTCAAGTCCGTTGCTCTCCCCTTGTCCCCCATATATGGGGACTAGGTTGGTGGAGGGTGTGTAGAGCCCAGGATCACATTAGATGATTGACACAGGGGTGAAAAATGGGTTACAAAATCGTGGGATAAAAAAATATAAAAATATTACTTATCAATAAACTCCCCCCGTGGGCCCCACTAGTCTACATGGAATTGCTCCACTCTTTTCTTTTAAACGGGTCTACTGCCACCTGCTGGACGCAAAGCCAACCTCAGACTGCCGAGGCCATTTAGAGGGTGAACACACAGGACTGGATATCCTGTTGTGGGGCGTCCATCTTGATGCTAAATAAATAGCGTCGATGCTAGCGAGCTGAACTATAGCCATCCTTGCTCTATAGAAAGCGCCAATGTTTTTCCATCTAGACCACCGGATAATCGGCAAAGACCTCCGAGCACCGCGCGCTTTAGCCAAACCACGGAGAGCTCCGTAGATTAGGAGTTATTCAGCTTTTAGTCAGCCTGTATAATGCGATGCGGGCGGGCGGGCGCCGGCTAGGATCGCTAAAGAAGGAAAAGGCGAAGCCACAATAATAATGAGATAATAGAAATCAGGGATCCGGTTTGATATCAATAATAAAGCGAATCAGACGGAGCATTATGCCAGAAGCGGAAGGTAATTACATTCCTTATGGCGGAAGGTTACGTCACAAGCAGTAAGTCTGGAGAGACTAACCCATCATTTAGAGACTAAATGATCCCTGTGGGTCGGCGGTTCGAATCCCGGCTCCTCCTGTCCACATGTCGAAGTGTCCTTGGGCAAGACACTGAACCCTACGTTGAGGAAAGGAAAGGAAAGGTACTATGTTTACCCAGGGTAACTGGACTAAGGAAAGGAAAGGTACTATGTTTACCCAGGGTAACTGGACTAAGGAAAGGAAAGGAACTATGTTTACCCAGGGTAACTGGACTAAGGAAAGGAAAGGTACTATGTTTACCCAGGGTAACTGGACTAAAGAAAGGAAAGGTACTATGTTTACCCAGGGTAACTGGACTAAGCTCAAGAACTTGTTTACAGCCAGGCCCTGCTCATAGAACATTTCATGGTAGAGGTTCAATGCCTTGCTCAAAGGGCACTTCAGCGGTGGTAATTTTAACGTGCCGGTCCGGGGATACGAACTATAGAGACCTTCCGATATCAAGACCGCTCCGCAAACCGTTCGGCCACCGCTGCCTGAGTCGGTCGGTGTCAGGTCGGTGTGTGAATGTGGGAAGTGGGAACGCTGGCGTCGACTGTTCGACCACTTCACCTCCCAATGTATGAATAAAATGAACCACTGTGTAAAGCGCTTTGAGCACTTGGAAAAGCACTATAAATATGCAACTCATCATTATTGTAACCGTACACTGACGTCATAATGTTTTGTTGGTGTGTGTGTGTGTGTGTGTGTTGTGGTCTTCAGATGAGCGACATGGGCTGGGGAGCCGTGATCGAACACACGTTGGCTGACATGCTGTACCACGTTGAGACGGATGTCGACGGGAGACGCAGCCCCCCCTGGGAGGGGTGAGCCCCCCCCCCTGTGAGACGCAGCCCCCCCTGGGAGGGGTGAGCCCCCCCCCCTGTGAGACGCAGCCCCCCCCTGGGCCACACACACACACTCACTCTCTCTCTCTCTCTGTAGTTAGGGCAGCACACATTTGCATTGGACGTCATGTATGCATTATACACACACACAACACACCGTGGAACCAACCACGTGAATTCTGGAGTCTTGGCGTCTTTTCCTTTTTCTGGCGGGGCGAAAACATTCAGCGCCAATTATTATAGCCGGTCCATAAGCTAGCTGCGACGTACGTGCTGTGAGCTTGTAGATCGGCTATTTTTCCACCAATGACCATTTTGTGTACGGAAGGCAAAACGGAGGAGGGAGGGGTCGGGTGGGGGGGGGTCTAGCATAGAGCCCTGGGGTGCCCCGGTCAACTAAATGTGATTTAACCCATTCTGACCTGAGATCAGATTCTAAAAATGTCTTCGATTTTTCAAAAATAGCAGACCTACAAGCTCGTAGCGCGCCACTCGGTGGCGCGCTATGAGCTTGTAGGTCTGCTATTTTTCAATAGCTAAAGCATAACACGATGCTAACACCAAAAGGGGTTCCCACACAAAATGGGTGGAAGTGATGTGTTTTTGAAAATAAATAAAAAATAAAAGTTTTTAAAAGTTTAAAGCTGCAGATAATACAAAAATCACACACGTGTGAACTGAGTGGTGCAATTCCCCCCCCCCCCCCCCTCTCTCTCTCTCTCTCTCTCTCTCTCTCTCTCTCTGGTTTGCACCACTCAAAAAAAGGTGAAAAGCTGCCCTCATGGTGGCGCTATAACAGGCCGTTCTGGAACATTTGGGGGCATAGGTTCATCGTTGGCATCCAGGGAGTGTGTGTGTGTGTGTGTGTGTGTGTAAAGTTTGGCATCGACCGGGTTAACGGTGCCGGAGATTAGCTGGTAACGGACGGACGGACGGACGGAGTGCAAAACATACTCTCACATTTTCACGATTTTTCAAAAATAGCTAAAAGTATCATATAATAAAAACACCAAAAAGGGTTCCCGTCCAGAATGGGTTAACACTTATTTATTGACAAATTATGATATAATTCACGCCAGCATTTTTCCCATTTGAGCTCTTATTTTGAAAAGCCACATTTCCAGTGACTCCCGGCACTGAACATAATAAACTAGGAAGTGAAACGGGTCCCGGACAGGCCTTGTTTACCGAGCGGATCAGTGCACTGGAGCAGGGGTGGCCATCTTTGACCATGGAGAGGGCCACTATATTTCCACACTAACTGCCTAGCCCTAGGGCCATATATTGCTGTCGTAGCAAAAATAGCCGATCTTACAAGCTCAAAACGTGTCGCGCTGCGACGCGTTTTGAGCTTGTAGATCGGCTATTTTTTGCTATGTTCGAATTGAAATCTTGAAAATTAACCTTTTCATGTCATTTCAAATGCCTTTAATTATACGTGTGTTGAGCATTGAGCTACTAATTAAGACTGAAGTAATTGAAGCGGGTCATGTTTTGCATGTTGTGGAATTGTAAACAGCCGAGACCAATATTATATCAGTATTCTGCCTCTCTCTCTCTCTCTCTCCATCCACCACCATTGAAATAAGGTGCTGTTCAGTTGCTTCGTATTGATATTCCGTTCACTCAATTCTTATTTTAAACTAGGCGTCAGTAAAAAAAAAAAAATCACACCTGTGTGAACCGAGTGGTGCAATTCCCCTCTCTCTCTCTCTCTCCCCCTCTGTCTCTCTCTCTCTCTCTCAGCACTACCCCTCTCTCTGTTTCTGGCACCCCTTACTGGTATTAACCCATTCTGACCGGGCACCCATTTTGGTGTCAGCATCATGTTATGCTTTAGCTATTGAAAAATAGCAGATCTACAAGCTCATATCGCGCCACCGAGTGGCGCGATACGAGCTTGTAGGTCTGCCATTTTTGAATAATCGAAGAACGACTGAGATTTTTTTAATCTGATCTCAGGTCAGAATGGGTTCATCAGACCAGTGTGTGTCCGGCGGAAACCTCGTATGAATCTGATCTCTGGTCAGAATGGGTTAATAAATGCATGCACGCAGCATTACCCCGTGTTCCAATTTCACGCATGCGCACACCACTCGTGCTCTTGACGACGGACACACACGGACATTCCTGGATGTAGGAGTGGTTGCACCTCTCAAAAAAGGCACCACCACAGGTGCAGCGTGGTGACTGCAGGGCATATTATCATGTTTGTCTTTTAGTTTTTATTCCCAAAGGAGATGTTTTAGTCATTATTAAATATAAACGAGGCAGAATTCAGAAAGAGCCTGCTGGTTGGTCGGTAAAAGGGACCAATCGGAAAGGCTGACAAAAGGGGTGAATTGGCGGAGACTCCACTGGCTCCTCCCTCCTCCTGTTCGAAGACAGGGCCCATGTCTGCTGGTCTCAGGTCTGTTGACACCGTGACGTTTGAAGCTCTAAATGATGTCCTTGGCTTTAACCCATTCTGACCTGAGATCAGATTCTAAAAAAAAATGTCTTCTACATCCAGACAGTTTTCTGAAAAAAGCCATGTTTCTGTGTCGGTCGTTATTAGATTTTTTCAAAAGATAGCAGATCTACAAGCTCGTAGCGCGCCACCGAGTGGCGCGCTACGAGCTTGTAGATCTGCTATCTTTTTCAATAGCTAAAGCATAGCATAATGCTAACACCAAAAGGGGTTCCCCCCCCCCCAGAAAATGGATTCTGGAGTTGTTCTGAAGTGTTTGAGCCTTTTCCTGTTCTGAACAAACGGTTGACTCTGACGTCTGATGAGAACAAATGTTTATTGTCTTTGTGAATTTATTTTCTTTGTTTTTTTTTATATATAAATATTAATGCTGTTCAGTTGTAAAGTTTGCAACTGGTTTATATTCCTGGTTAAATAAAAAAAAGTACATGGAAAAAAGTTTATTTCCCTTTTTGTTTTATTAGTACAAAGATGAAGACATTTCATGTGAAAGTATCAGTGTAGTGTGTCTATACAGCAGTAACAAGCAAAAGAAACGAGTATAATTATTTGAATGCGAGGACGTCCTTTTAACTTTAACAGTTTGAGCATATTATGTTTTTGAATAGTCTGTTAACACCCCGAGTGTCTTAGACGGAGGTCTCCGTCCTATAGATTAGTAACGCCCGGAGCCCAGGGCGGAGATTACTAATATTCTTTTTTTTTTTTTTTTTTTTTAATATATATTTTTTATCCCACGATTTTGTAACCCATTTTTCACCCCTGTGTCTATCACCTAATGTGATCCTGGGCTCTACACACCCTCCACCAACCTGGGGAGAGCAACGGACTTGAACTCATGCTTCCTTCATGCCTGAGTGTCCAAGTTGCTCCTTTACACCTGACAGGGGGGAGTTTCCCTGGTTGGACGTAGCGCGTGGAAGGAACACGTTATTCCAACCAGTTCCTTTCCCCTCCATCAGGCGCCCCGGCTGGCCAGGGGGAGGCAGTTTAGAGACCAGGATTACTGCATGTTTTTTGTGAGGGTACCTACCCTAGGGGACACAGGGAGAACATGCAAACTCCACACAGAAAGGCCCTTTCGCCAACCCCGCCTTTGGGTATGGGCCCTGATGACGCGGATAATTATTATTATTATCATCAGCAAAATTGGACAGGACCTGTGATATCATGCCGTACTTTTTATTTATGTTAAAAATGAAAAACACTCCTTGGCCTAAATTTGGCAATAGCCACTTGCCAAAATGTGCTGACCTTATCACATTTGTGAAGACTGCTATGGCCGCTTTTAGGGCAAGGCCCTAACCTCCCACGGGGCAGCACACCTAAACCTTAACCTTAACCCATGTCTAACCAATAACTAGTCTTAACCTCCCACAAAAATGACCGCGATGTTTCCGCCAGAGCGGACCTCTCATTCTGTGGACCTCGATGACCAAAAATCACACCTGTGTGAACTGAGTGGTGCAACTCCCCTCTCCCCCTGCCTCTCTCTCTGTGTAATTAGCAGGCAACACTATCTCGCTCTCTCTGTTTCTGTCACAACGGCGCCACTTTTGCCCCTACTGGTACTCCTAGTCACATAGGTGAGGACATACTCTAAGGGACTGACGGACATTGCTGTTCCTTGGAGTGGTTGCTCCACTCAAAAACACAAATAAAAAGTACGGCATGACATCATAGGTTAATCCTTAACTGTTGAGCTTTTGGGCATGTGGCTCCCCGGCTATTATTGAGTACCCGTTTATCAATAAGCTTTGGGCTTTAATATCAAGCCTGTTATCGAGCATATAGCGCCGACCCCTGACGTCATGTTTAAACAATTGAGACAAGAGGCGATCGAGAAATAAATCTAATCGCCTACGCTGTCTAAAAGTGTATTGATACCTGGCCAACCCAATGTTGCCCTGGTGAACACAATGCATTGTATTTACATCTCTTGTATTTACATGGCCAAAGCATTTCCAGGGGGTCCCCAGACATGGCCAAAGCATTTCCAGGGGTCCCCAGACATGGCCAAAGCATCTCCAGGGGTCCCCAGCCAAAAACGTTGAGGACCCCTGCTCTAGTTTAACAAGTATATGACAAATACGTAAAAAAAAAAAAAAAAAAACACTTCATGCTCATTTTTGTATAGGCACATTTAACACATTCAAGGCTCATACATAGTCTGGATTTTCGGTGGTGAGGTGACCACCGAAATACAACATGACGTCACTGAGCCGCGGTGAAGAGCAAACCAGCGCCACCGCTCCAGCCCTTCTCTCTGTTTTTACTCACCACCGCTCAACGTTATTTCAGCTCCGGTGGTCACCTCACCACCGGAGCGGTGGTCACCTCACCACCGGAGCGGTGGTCACCTCACCACCGGAGCGGTGGTCACCTCACCACCGGAGCGGTCACCGGAGCGGTGGTCACCTCACCACCGAAAAACCAGACTATGAATAGGCCTTTACACATTCGATATTTAAAATGTATGTAAGTGAAGTGAAAAAATAATTGTATTTCTCGTGTGCTATGTTTTTTGGTGAATATTATACAAGATTAGTTGTACTGATGTGATGTCACATAAGGGTCCCAGTGCTGAGTAGACTTGCTGACTCCAGGGAGCCTTCACTGGAGACAGAGTGGTGAGAGTGCATGCCTTCATCAGAGTGCTGTGGAGCGCGAGCACACACACACACACACGCACACACAGACAGACAGACAGACAGACACACACACACTCGAAAGCTGACATGATGCTTACTGACCATGATATGGAGACACATGGAAAACACACACAATTAATCTTGTTTTTCTCACTACAGTGGTGAGCCGTTGAGGATGGCAGTGATACCACTTGAGGACCTCCCTGGTGCCTCTGTGGCACCACACACCCCTTTTAGTGGTACCACCATTCACACCTAATCGTTTAAAGGTGTCAATGGGTGTAGTGTGGCAAATCAGCCACAATGTGGCACATGTGAGTCCATGATTTATTTTTTACTAGATTAATTGGTGAATGCATTAACAAGGGATTTTTACTTGTAGTTTTATAAACATAGAAAATAAAACAGAATCCTTAGGATGAATTCAAAGCAATTGTTTCTTTAAACAAAACAGTTTTTATCACATTTAACAGCATTAGACAAATGAATCTAACTCAGGTCTCCTAATGAGTAGATAGAATAATTAAATCAAGTCATTTTGTAAAATGTAAAGCAATGTGATGTTCTTATGCCTAAATAGTTTCCTTAACCCCTAAAATATATCTTTATACTAGGGCTGTCAATCAATTACAAATATTTAATTGTGATTAATCGCATGATTGTCCACTTTGAGAGTTTCAAGTCAAATCAATGTAGTTGTTACTCCTATTTTACCGCTGTTTCGGCGCTGTAGTGCCGAAATGATATCGGCTCGTCGGAAATTGTCAGTAGCACCGAAGAGCCGACTTTAGGACGCCCCGAACCTCAAATGACGTCACATTGTAGGCTCTACAGAGCGGCTCTAAAATAGGAGTATGAATCGGCCCTTAGACTTCTGTATGGGAGAATTGCGTTTTTGAATGATTAATTGAAAATTCTCTGTTGTGCGACAACGAAAGACCATCAGAGAAAGCTTGACTTGTCTGCTTCCAGGAAGTTTGATAACATGTTTAGTTTTTGTGTTGGAAGACATTTAAAAGAGCCTGCATTTACACTGGTTAGTGTTTAGGTGAAAATGGTGGACCCTATTGTAAACTAGTGTAATGCTCTAGAAGTGTATCGTCTACAGTATTTATATTGAGTTGTGCTTTCATTTGAAATGTACCCATTCTGCAAACTGTTCATAAATACTTCAATCAATCCTAGTGAGTTTGCACCTAGCAGAGGAAAGGAGCCACATGCTTACAGAGAAGAGCAACGTTTTCCAACGGGGAAAAAACCCCAAGATATATTGTACCAGTTCAATTCTTGTAACGAGTTCTGGAAAACGCAAACAAGATTGACAAAAAGGGTTGTTCTACAACAGGCTCCAAGTAGCCTAGTGTCATTCAAGGAGAGCTTGATTCTCTGCAAAGCAAAATATCACGCTTAAACAGTCTTTATGAATATGATACCTACAGAGGACTGCATATCCATGACCAGGGGGAGTTAGAAAGGAACTAGTCTACTATAAAAGTAACATTTCAATAAAATGCATTAGAAACTATACTTTCAGAACAATTATATTATTTTAGGGTGTGAAAGAGAGTTAAATATACACTAACTGGAAAGTACAATTGCATTGGATTTTACATTTGAGTATTTTCTTTCATAGTTTTGAAGGAAAATGCTATTTGTCCCAACATTTGTTGGGACAAAAAAGCTTTAGACCCTGTATACAAAATAATGACAATGGCATATCTACAAGCACACAACACTGTTGCTACGCCAATATACAAGATGTGAACTGGTATATTGCCTAATTTCGTGGTATATTTCACTTTACATTTTTATTCAAAGATGTGGCTTATATTATGTAATATACTATGTGTCTGCTCTTGTCCAGAAACGAGTCAGTTTTTCTGCATACTGATGGGTTTATTGTGAAGCACACAAACCAACGTCGGACTGGTAAACAACACAAAAATACACAGATGCTTATAGAATAACATTGCATAAACATAATACAGCACATAATCATGAATGAAATACAGTCCAAAATAACATGCAAAACATTTAACATATACCTTACTGGCTGCTCTACAAGCATAAGGGAATGAGAAGATCACTAGTGCCCATGCCATGGCCATGAACACAGCGACACACACACTTGAACTTCTGCGTCACACTGTCAAATGACAGGTGTGCAACCATGTCTAAACGTCCCCCTGACACCAGACGGCCATATAAAGGGTTCCGCATTAGCCAAACAATGACACTTCCGGCCCAACATAGGCATTAAATAACTTAAATTAAATACAAAACAAATGATTAGGAATAATTGCAGCAGTTATACTGTGTTATATTTAAAGCATTATACACACTTCTACTCGTTAGGATACCCGAGTTAGATTCCACCAATAATACATTGTTTTCATTTGTCTAATGCTGTTAAATGTGATAAACACAGTTTTGTATTGCTATTTTTGTATTGGGCTATATTCGTTTTTATAAATATGAATTAAAATACTCTATTCTCTTGCATCCAAAGAGCCTAAAGTATTACCGAATCCAATTCCAATACTTTTACATCTCGGAGGCAAATGTTGTAATTTTGCAGGCAGGCAGGCAGGCAAGCAGGCAGGCAAGCAGGCAGGCAGGCAGGCAGGCAGGCAGGCAGGCAGGCAGGCAGGCAGGCAGGCAGGCAGGCAGGCAGGCGCAGACAGACCTTGACTATGTTTGCCACTATTTGTTAAATAGAGTAAATTGAATAGAGTTAGATATCTATAAGGGTCCATTTGGTTAACAACTATCCATTTAGCTGGGGACCACCTGGAGCCCCTCAGGGACCACTGGTGGTCCACAGACAGGTTGACATCCACTGCTTTAGCAGTTCATGCAAGAATTTGACATGATTAGATTCCAGCATTTGTTTTGTGGGGGTTAAGGAAACTAAGAAAAAAATATATTTTAATATATTTAAAGATTATAGCCCACTCAATATACCAATTTAAATAAGGTTAAAGAGCTAATAAAAGCCATGCATTATTTTTGTATTATGTGCAATTCCTGGGTGTTATATTTCATAGATTGCCCCTGCCTCAAAATGACTTGATTTAATCGAGTGTTACATTTAAAGCATTCCTGCCTCATACTGACACAAAATGCCTGTGTCTGACCATTAGTTGCTCTCTGCTGCCATCTCCTGGTGACGGCATGGAATAAAGTGGTACCACCAAAAGACGTGGTGGTGCCAGGGAGGCTCACCACTGTATATGTGAATGAAGTGCAAATAAAAAAAAGAATTCCATTCTCACGTGTCTGCGCAAGATGCGGTCTAGCAGGCTGCGCTTGGGGGTCTTTGGGGACGGAGCCTGGGACCAGTCCAGGTCTTTGGGCCCCTGGGACCCCTCGGGGCCAAACACGTTCAGCTCCTTGTAACAGCCCGTCTCCATCATCTGCACAATACATACCACAGGATTGTTTTCGTCGACTAATACTACGGCTACAAATGTTCATCGACTACCTTTTTTTTCACTGACGAAAACTAAAAGGAAAATAAATTAAAACTAAGCTATATATGATGACTAAAACTAAGACTAAATGTATTGACAATTTCGTCAACAGATTAAAAAATAGACTAAAATGTTAGGAAGGGACTATAGTGGACAAGACATCCAGTATAAGTCATTTTACACTTGCATGCTGAAAATAGCCGATCTACAAGCTCACAACGCATCTCATTGTATTAATCATTTTGTATGCCACGTTGATGAATTGAATACATATACTGTAGGACCACAAGTCCCCGCGTCCGGGACTTTTTTTGTGTTACCCTTTTTCGCTTTTTTTTTCTTCAAAAGACTATGAACTAGGAGGACTATAGGCATCTATGATGAAAACTAAATGGGAAAACTAAGCTATGATGACTAAAACTAAGTGCTAAATACTAACTGCTAAATATATTGACAATTTCGACTAAAATGTTAGTAAGCGACTAGTGGACAAGAGATCAGTATATGTAAGACAAGTCATTTTACACATGTTGCGACGCGTTGTGAGCTTGTATATCGGGCATTTTCAGCGAGTGTAAAATCAGCCATTAAGACGGCATCAAGGCCCGCCAAGATACATTTTAGTTGACTAAATCAACGACTTACCGGTAATTATCATAAGATTTTAGTCGATTAAATCGACTAAACTAAAATGTGACTAAAACTAAATGAAAACCATTCCAAATAGTCCGGTCGTTTTAACGCACCCCTCACCAACCTTAATCCGGTCGTTTTAACGCACCCCTCACCAACCTTAATCCGGTCGTCTTAACGCACCCCTCACCAACCTTAACCCGGTCGTTTTAACGCACCCCTCACCAACCTTTATCCGGTTGTTTTAACGCACCCCTCACCAACCTTAATCCGGTCGTTTTAACGCACCCCTCACCAACCTTAACCCGGTCGTTTTAACGCACCCCTCACCAACCTTAATCTGGTCGTTTTAACGCACCCCTCACCAACCTTAATCCGGTCGTTTTAACGCACCCCTCACCAACCTTAATCCGGTCGTTTTAACGCACCCCTCACCAACCTTAATCCGGTCGTTTTAACGCACCCCTCACCAACCTTAATCCGGTCGTTTTAACGCACCCCTCACCAACCTTAACCCGGTCGTTTTAACGCACCCCTCACCAACCTTAATCCGGTCGTTTTAACGCACCCCTCACCAACCTTAATCCGGTCGTTTTAACGCACCCCTCACCAACCTTAATCTGGTCGTTTTAACGCACCCCTCACCAACCTTAATCTGGTCGTTTTAACGCACCCCTCACCAACCTTAATCCGGTCGTTTTAACGCACCCCTCACCAAACTTAATCCAGTCGTTTTAACGCACCCCTCACCAACCTTAACCCGGTCGTTTTAACGCACCCCTCACCAACCTTAATCCGGTCGTTTTAACGCACCCCTCACCAACCTTAATCTGGTCGTTTTAATGCACCCCTCACCAACCTTAATCCACCCCTCACCAACCTTAATCCGGTCGTTTTAACACACCCCTCACCAACCTTAATCCGGTCGTTTTAACACACCCCTCACCAACCTTAATCCGGTCGTTTTAACGCACCCCTCACCAACCTTAATCCGGTCGTTTTAACACACCCCTCACCAACCTTAATCCGGTCGTTTTAACACACCCCTCACCAACCTTAATCTGGTCGTTTTAATGCACCCCTCACCAACCTTAATCCACCCCTCACCAACCTTAATCCGGTCGTTTTAACACACCCCTCACCAACCTTAATCCGGTCGTTTTAACACACCCCTCACCAACCTTAATCCGGTCGTTTTAACGCACCCCTCACCAACCTTAATCCGGTCGTTTTAACACACCCCTCACCAACCTTAATCCGGTCGTTTTAACGCACCCCTCACCAACCTTAATCCGGTCGTTTTAACGCACCCCTCACCAACCTTAATCCGGTCGTTTTAACGCACCCCTCACCAACCTTAATCCGGTCGTTTTAACGCACCCCTCACCAACCTTATGTCTAACCGATGACTATTCTAAACTAAGTATGCACCCTCGACTATAAAACTACACTGGTTGAAAACACTGGTCGGCATACCCCGTTCTGCCAGCGGATGGCGACGCTCCCGGTGTTCAACTTGTCATACCTCGTTCTGCCAGGTGATGGCGACGCTCCCGGTTTTCAACTTGTCATACCTCGTTCTGCCAGGTGATGGCGACGCTCCCGGTGTTGAACTTGGCATAGAAGTCGCTGTCCGTCTGGTCCAGACTGACTCCTTTAATGGTGCCGAACTCGTCGATGTCGTCGATGTCGTTGCAGTACACCTGTCTGGGCTGAGGAGGCGCCAAAACGAAGAATAATTCAGAATCATCCAGGCATAATACAGATAGCTTGCGGCTTAGTGCAAGAAGTATTTATTTTAGCCACAACCAGGCTATAATGTCAAGGGCGATTGGTCTATGAGGAAGGATGGCTGGGGAAGGATCAACATATGGAATGTCAGAACAGGTCAGCTCCATATATGGAGATCTCAGGTTTGAGGTCAGATGTAGAGTTGCTGGCCAATGTTGATGACATCAGGGATCTCCATATATGGGCTTAATATTGACGACATCAGGGATCTCCATCCCTGATGATGTCACGTGCTCATCCCTGATGATGTCACGTGCTCATCCCTGATGATGTCACGTGCTCTCTCACCTGGGGTGCGACACACTGACGGGGATTGCACGATTCCATAGTTAACTTCAATTACAGTATTATTTCTGTAACTCCCCTATTTCCTATGTGAGGGTTTGTGTAAACACAAGATGAAGGTGAGGACGCAAATTGTGGGTTGCGCCAACGGAAATAGCTGATCTACAAGCTCTCAACGCGTCTGCAGACGCGTTGAGAGCGTTGAGATCAGCTATTTCTGTCCAAAAGTGCTTGTAGATCAGCTATTTTTGTCCAAAAGTGCTTGTAGATCAGCTATTTTTGTCCAAAAGTGCCCTCTTACGAGATGTCAGCCCCTTCCTACGGTGTTAATGTGTTTTAGATGTCAGCCCCTTCCTACGGTGTTAATGTGTTTTAGATGTCAGCCCCTTCCTACGGTGTTAATGTGTTTTAGATGTCAGCCCCTTCCTACGGTGTTAATGTGTTTTAGATGTCAGCCCCTTCCTACGGTGTTAATGTGTTTTAGATGTCAGCCCCTTCCTACGGTGTTAATGTGTTTTAGATGTCAGCCCCTTCCTACGGTGTTAATGTGTTTTAGATGTCAGCCCCTTCCTACGGTGTTAATGTGTTTTAGATGTCAGCCCCTTCCTACGGTGTTAATGTGTTTTAGATGTCAGCCCCTTCCTACGGTGTTAATGTGTTTTAGATGTCAGCCCCTTCCTACGGTGTTAATGTGTTTTAGATGTCAGCCCCTTCCTACGGTGTTAATGTGTTTTAGAAGTGAAGTGTGTTTACGTCGGGTTTGAACGGCGGCTCCAGGACTCCCGCCTCCAGCATCCTGAAGTGGACGGCGCTGAAGAAAGCATGTGACCGCACGCCGGCCGCGCCCGACGCCTGGCAGCCCAACCGCTGGCTGGCGTCTTTGGTCAGCAGCTGCAGGGAAACACATTAAAGCAGGTACTGTAAACCAGAGCCAGATACTGTAAAGTCCAGAGCAGATACTGTAAAGTCCAGAGCAGATACTGTAAAGTCCAGAGCAGATACTGTAAAATCCAGAGCAGGTACTGTAATCCAGAGCAGGTACTGTAATCCAGAGCAGGTACTGTAATCCAGAGCAGATACTGTAAAATCCAGAGCAGATACTGTAATCCAGAGCAGGTATACTGTAATCCAGAGCAGGTACTGTAATCCAGAGCCTTCTAATAGAAGAGTTACGACATTGAGGGGGCAGAAACCGAGCGCTGTTCATGCAGCCTGAACAGAGACGAGTCGGAAATGCATTGTTTTCAACGAGGGCGGCGCAAACTAGAGCTATTTTAAACATGTGTGCAACAGTTTTAAAGTATTGTACAGTAACGACTAAAGTCTCTTTAATGTTTATGTTGTACTTTTTTACTACAAAACAATTTAAGTACCCGTTTATCAATAAGATTATCAAGCCTGTTAACGAGCATATAGCGGCCCATGCAGGCGTCATGTTCACACAATCAAGACGAGAGGCGATGGAGAAATAAATGTAAACATGGATCCATGCATGTCGGTATTGATAATAATAAATAATAATAAATAAATGTAAACATGGATCCATGCATGTCGGTATTGAGTGTGTCAGGTGTATTGATACCTGCCAACCAGTGCTGTCCGGGCAAACAAAATTAAGCTTTTAAAGTGACTGTATGTACACACATTAGCCAGTTACGGTTTCTTTAATATTATCTTATTGGTAAAATAGGGTCAGAAAAGTACTGTATCTGAAGGCCCTAGTTAAAGATACTGGTTCTGTTCAGAATTTCTGGTCTCCCGTCTTTCCACAAAATAAATGTTTGATAGTGGGCTCGATAAGAACCCGGCTCAATAAGCCTGATCGATAAAGGTTATCAATAAAAAATCCAAATCCAAATCCAGATAATTCTAGAGCTCCTTGAAATGAAATATAGTTTGAGAACCACCGACTGACATAGAAAAGGAAAACTGTCAGGATTTAGAAGTAATTTGTAGAATTTGGTGCTCAGGTCTAAATGGGTCGGAGCTCTGTCCCTGCTAGCCAATAGGCCTATACGGTCGAATATGACATCAAGGCATTAATCTCAAGCAGTAAGTTGCTAACCCGGTACTCCAGTATGGCTTGTGTGGGACAAGGGGGACGGGGGACGGGGTCCCTGTCCCACACAAGCCACACTTCTGTCCCTCAAATGAACAGTTTGGATCTGGTCGCCCTAGTCCCTGCTCACCGAGCGCAGTGTTGTTTTCGTCGACTAAGGAGAGAAGACGAAAAATGTTCGTCGACTACCTTTTTCCACTGAAGAAAACTAAATGGAAACTAAATTAAAACTATGCTATGATGACTAAAACTAAGACCAAATATACTGACAATTTCGTCAACAAATAAAAACCAGACTAAAATGTTAGGAAGGGACTAGTGGACAAGAGATCCAGTATAAGTCATTTTACAATAGCCGAAAATAGCCGATCTACAAGCACACGCGTTGTGCGCTTGTAGATCGGCTATTTTCAGCAAGTGTAAAAACAGTCCTTACGACGGCATCAATGCCCACCAAAATAAATTTTAGTCGACTAAATCAACTGTAGATTTCGTCGATTAAAACCAGACTAACACTAGCCTGACCTAGGCAGAGACATTTCTGGCCTAGATGGGAGGGTCGCGCCTCAGAAAAACGCGCACCCTGATTGGATCTCATCGATCTGTCCGTCACCCCCGGCCCCTCCTCTCCCCCCTAGTGCAGCGCTACGTCACATCATTTAGAGCGACGCCCACCCGGAAGGGTTGACTCCCACTTTTAGACTGGTTCAGCCCACGGCTTTTTCCAGGCTTTCATCGTTCGCGCAGACGAAATGAAAGCCTGGGTATCGAGGCTAGACTAACACCAACACATTCCAGGTGACTAAAATGTGACTAAAACTAAATGAAAACTATTCAAAATGACTAAAAATGTGACTAAAACTAAAATCAAAATTTTCTGCCAAAAACAACACTGACCGAGCGACACAGGTCCTTGGCCTCCCTGGTGAACATGCTCCCGTATTCCTCCTTGGCCTCTCGGATCCTCCGCTCCATCTCCGACGCTTTGGGCCGCTCGCCTCGCCTCCGGAACGGAGGCCGTCCCGCCGTCATCTCGTACACCAGGCAGCCCAGGCCCCACCAATCAGGACTCACCCCGTAATACTCCTTAGCCATCACCTCTGGAGCTGTGGGGTTTGATTGATTGATTGATTGAAATATGTATTAACAGTTTGCAGAATTACAGTATACATTTCAAGCACAAACTCAATACAAAGACTGTTAACTGTGAGTGGACAACCCAATAAAGCATTACACTTCATGTTTACAACAGGGTCCACATTGTTCAATTCATCAAAACTTTTAGAGACATACAAATAGACACTTCTATGTAGTTAAAGAACAGAACAGGAATTCGTCATAAAGGAAGCAAAAAGGGAAAAGAAACATATACAGTGAGGGGAAAGGGGGGGGGGGGTAGATAGTACACATTTTGTCCAAAACATAATTTTTCTATCAATCTTTTAACCCGTTTTAGACCTGAGGTCTTCTAAAGCAAAGATTTGAGTTAAAAACGTTCACTCCGAAAGAATACATATTCAAAGATTCAGTTGTGAAAACATATAGCACGTGGAAAAGAGTATAGGCTATTTATTGATTGATTGAATACTTTATTAACAGGCTTTGGGCCAATAAGCCCCTATAGGCTTGTTTCCATTGTGGTCCTCTGTATAATATCGGTATCGGTCAGATGGGTCATAATCTCATAATCGTGCAGCCCTTCTTTGAACCTATATTTGATGCAGATCTTGTTGAATTTGGTTGATGAAATCTGTACCAAATGGTGGGTCTGAACGACCACAAACCAGCCACAGAAGCATGGAATAAATATGCAAGTGGTGACGAAATATTTAACCTTTTGTTAGATGGAGTAGAAAATAAGCATAACGGTGGAACCCCAAAACCTTTATGGGTTGTCAAAGCACAGACAGTTCTTCTCACACCACAGAAAGCATGACAATCTGAGGGCCGATTCATACTCCTAAATGACGTCACATTGTAGGCTCTACAGAGCCAAATGACGTCACATTGTAGGCTCTACAGAGCCAAATGACGTCACATTGTAGGCTCTACAGAGCCAAATGACGTCACATTGTAGGCTCTACAGAGCCAAATGACGTCACATTGTAGGCTCTACAGAGCCGAACCGACTTTTATTCGGCTCTAAAATAGGAGTATGAATCGGCCCTAAGTGAGATCAAAATACTTATCCTATTAGAATTGAAATGTCCTTTTTTTTTAGAGTTTAGACCTTCGGTCTTGTTGTCATATCGTTTGTGCTACAGCCATCCGATTGTCACCAATCCCGGTAGAAAATGAAAAATCATGACCATAGAGTCGATGTGTATTGATTTGCAATCGGACAAACACGGACGGACAGACGGACAGACATCCGGCCTGGTCTGGAGGAGACCCTGCATGGCTACTCTAAATTAGAAATCACACCCGTGTGAAGTGAGGGGCGCTCTTATCTGTACATCATCCATTCATTGTCAACGGGAATGTAATCTTTGTGCAGGACAAAAGGAAAAATACCGATTTGCTCGTCCACATTCTGACGTACAGTAAATTCTCCATTCATTGTCAATACTTTTGTGGGTAAAGACCAAACTCTACACTAAAAGCTGAATATAGGAGGTCAAGGTCAAGGTAAACTTTATTGTCCACAAGGGACATTTGTCTCGGGCTTTGACCCCAGCTACAGCCACACATAAAACATCAACGACAACTAAAATACATTACAGAGGAAGACACAACATTACACAATTGCACACACAGTTACCGCTGTTTCAGAGCCTCGTTCGGCATCTTAGTTGATGCTAAATGGTAAATGGTGCATTTATATAGCGCCTTTATCCAAGGCGCTTTACAGAGATTGTGCATTACATTCACCCATTCATACACCGATGGCAGCGGAAACCATGCAAGGCACCAACTAGCACATCGGGAGCAATTAGGGGTTCAGTGTCTTGCTCAAGGACACTTCGACAGTAACTCTGGGGGAGCCCGGGTTCGAACTGGCAACCTTACGGTTACCATCCAGGCACTCTACCCCTGAGCCACCACCGCCCCTGATACAAACACTGATACAAACGGGGGGATATAGCGCCCCCTATACTGCAGACGGTGTACTGTGGACGTTACTTACCCATGTAGCCTGTGGTTCCCACCCTCCCTTTCACCAGCTTCCTCCCCGGCAGACGCACAGCCAAGCCCAGGTCAGAAATGCGGACGTGTCCTGGAAGGGAAAAAAGATAAAAAATAAGAAATGTGTAACTGATACGTACGTGAACTACAAACGGATGCTTTTTGAAGCTTTGTCTTTTGACCTCATTAACCCATTCTGACCTGAGATCAGATTCAAAAAATGTCTTCTACATCCTGACAGTTTTCCATTCTGACCTGAGAAAATGTCTTCTATGTCGGTCGCTCTTCGATAAAAAAAAAAAAAGAGCAGACCTACAAGCTCGTAGCGCGCCACTCGGTGGCGCGCTATGAGCTTGTAGATCTGCTATTTTTCAACAGCTAAAGCATAACATAATGCTTAAAACACCAAAATGGATGAATTGTTGCCTGTTTGTTCTGTTCAAACAGAGCTTATCTCAACTCGCAACAAGCCTCCACTCTCGAAACCTTCGCTCGTCGACTTAGTCATTAGTCATTTAGTCATTTAGCGGACGCTCTTAAATCCAGAGTGATTTACAACAACAAAAACATGGTAATACATCAAAATACATCAAAGATTGTCATCGTGAATCATACCTAAGCTAAGAACCTATGACAGTAGAATGTCTATATAATGAAACTATGCATAATACACTATAGAGTGCTATATGTTGTCTACATAAAATAAATGCTATCTAAAATGTTCGTCCAACAAACACCAACCTCCTTGATCAGCGTCCACACCGCATGGCAGGGCGGAAAATAATTCCCGTTAGTTTTCGTCGTAGACTTTAAAAAATATATATTTATTTAAAGACGTTTACGCCGCGGACAAAGCCAACTCGAGTTGTGACCAAATCATGACAATGAACACAATGTTTTGGGCCGATCAAATAATTAGAAAGAAGAAAAAAAGGCAGGTTACAACACTTTTTGTTTTGTTTTTCTTCTTATGAATTATTTTATTGGCCCAAGACATTGTGTTTATATAGTGCAGCTTTAATATGTTGAAAACAGGAATCATGGTATTTCTTTCTTCAAAATATTGAAGAAATTAGCATTATTTTTTATACCAATTATAATTATGAACTTATCCCATTCTGGGGCGGGAACCCCTTTTGGTGTTTTAAGCATTATGTTGTACTTTAGCTATTGGAAAATAGCAGATCTACAAGCTCATAGCTCAGACCTACAAGCTTGTAGCGCGGCACCGAGTGCCGCGCTACAAGCTTGTAGGTCTGCTATTTTTGAAAAAACGTAATTATATATACTTTCAGAGTGAACGTTTTTAACTCAAATCTTTGCTTCTGGGGGGGGGGGGGGGGGGTCTCTGGAACTACATATTTTCAGATGGGGGTCGGCGGCCAAATACATATATATTTGGGGGTTCTTGACATGAAGATGTTTGAGAACCGCTGACACAGAAACATCGTTTCTCAGGTCTAAATGGGTTTAACCCATTTTGGGCAGGAACCCCTTTTGGTGTCAGCATTATGTCATGCTTTAGCTATTGAAAAATAGCAGATCTACAAGCTCATAGCGTGCCACTCAGTGGCGTGCTACGAGCTTGTAGGTCTGCTATTTCTTTTTTAATCGAAGAACGACTAACATAGAAACATAGCTTTTTCAGAAAACTGTCAGGATGTAGAAGAATTCTTTTTTTTTATCCCACGATTTTGTAACCCAGTTTTTTCTTTTCACCCAGTGCAAATTATCTAATGTAATCCTGGGCGCTACACTTCCTCTGCCAACCTGGGGGGGCAGCGGACTGACCTCATGCCTCCTTCTATGCATGAGGAGTCCAAGCTGCTTCTTTTCACCTGACAGAGGGGAATTTCCTAGAAGACATTTTTAGATCTCAGGTCAGAATGGGTTTAAACACACGGCACAACGCTTTAGGAGATTTTTCAAAGACAAAAACACCGTGTGGAATTTACTGCACCACCAACAGGAAGTCTACTCGTGGAGGAATGCAACACGCTAAGAATAGAACACGCACCGCAGCATGTTTCCCACATAACACGCTTAGCTTAACACGCTTCGCTTCCTTGTAATTCTAGACGTCTGTGTTTTGTGTGGGCTCCTGTCAAAACATCATCATTAATTAACTTCCTGATTCTCCACCGCAAACCGTCCAATCCGGAGATGCCTTGCTTAGCGTGCTCGCAAACTTTGTCCGACCCCTCTCAGGTAATTGGCAAAGGTTGAAGCGATCATCAATCATTAGTTAGTTTATTAGTTGTTGAAAAAAACCGACCGGTATGATGAGAAAATGTCACAGGCAGAATTCACAGAATCTACTGAATGTGAAGGAGGAGGTGACGAACTGACATATTGAGCACACAGTATGGCATCCCCCCCCCCCCTTCACATTCAGTAGCTGTTGATGTGTGGCCAGGTGTAACGTCCTTGGGTCTAGTAGGATTAAATAAATCGCTGTAAAACTCTGTAAAAATATACATATTTAGCCACTTGTTCTTTCGAACGCCACCCGCCAAAAATTGCTGAAACGAAAGAAAGCAGCAAATGGAAATGAATGTAACACTCACTTTTACTTTTTCTAATAACAACCTAAATATCCTGGTCTCTAAACTGCCTCCCCCTGGCCAGCCGGGGCGCCTGAGGGGAGGGGAAAGGAACTGGTTGGAATAACGTGTTCCTTCCACGCGCTACGTCCAACCAGGGAAACTCCCCCCCTGTCAGGTGTAAAGGAGCAACTTGGACACTCAGGCATGAAGGAAGCATGAGTTCAAGTCCGTTGCTCTCCCCTTGTCCCCCATATATGGGGACTAGGTTGGTGGAGGGTGTGTAGAGCCCAGGATCACATTAGATGATTGACACAGGGGTGAAAAATGGGTTACAAAATCGTGGGACAAAAATATATTTAGAAAAAAATATATATATAATAACCTAAATATGACAAAGTTGTCGTTTTAATGTACAACATTGTTTTCTCCCTCAACATTAAGAAAACCAACATGCAGTTATGGGTATCTGCTCATTTCTAAAGTTACAATTGAATTGCTTTTAAGAACGCCTTGGGCCAAATTGTCAAATATTTAGGTATGAAGGCAAACATTGTGAAAATATCCCATCTACTATGGCAGGCCGCACTTTTTTCAGGACTGCCTAAGAAAACAACTGACAGATTACAACTTGTCCAAAATGCAGCAGCCAGAGTTTTAACTAGAACTAAGATGAGAGAACATATTACTCCAGTTTTGGCATCACTGCACTGGCTTCCGGTTGTTTTTAGGATTGATTTTAAAATTATTGTACTTGTCTATAAAGCTCTCAATGCCTGCCTAAATATGTCCCAAACCGCCCCCTAAGGTCTTCCACTGCTGGCCTGCTCGCTTTGCCTAAAAAAATGGCAACTAAAAAATACGGGGAAGCAGCTTTTTGCTTCTACGGGCCGTCGGCATGGAACAAGCTCCCTCTGTACCTTCGTCAGGCAGCCTCTGGAGACATTTTTAAAGCTCAGCTCAAGACCCACTTCTACAACATTGCTTTTAATTGATCTTTTATTTTGTCCTCACTGTATTGCATTACTGCTTGTTTTTTAATGTCGTTGCCTTGCTTTTCTTTTATTCTCCATTGTTCTGTAAAGCACTTTGAGCTGCATTTCATGTCATGAAAGGTGCTATACAAATAAAGTTTTATTATTATTATTATTATTATATATAGTCTGGTGAGAGGCCTATAGCCTATGGCAGGCTATATATAGTCTGGTGCGTCTCAGAGGCCTATAGCCTATGGCAGGCTATATATAGTCTGGTGCGTCAGAGGAAGCCTATAGCCTATGGCAGGCTATATATAGTCTGGTGCGTCAGAGGCCTATAGCCTATGGCAGGCTATATATAGTCCGGTGCGTCAGAGGCCTATAGCCTATGGCAGGCTATATATAGTCTGGTGCGTCAGAGGCCTATAGCCTATGGCAGGCTATATATAGTCTGGTGCGTCAGAGGCCTATAGCCTATGGCAGGCTATATATAGTCTGGTGCGTCAGAGGCCTATAGCCTATGGCAGGCTATATATAGTCTGGTGCGTCAGAGGCCTATAGCCTATAGCAGGCTATATATAGTCTGGTGCGTCAGAGGCCTATAGCCTATAGCAGGCTATATATAGTCTGGTGCGTCAGAGGCCTATAGCCTATAGCAGGCTATATATAGTCTGGTGCGTCAGAGGCCTATAGCCTATAGCAGGCTATATATAGTCTGGTGCGAGTCCTATAGCCTATGGCAGGCTATATATAGTCTGGTGCGTCTCTGCAGAGGCAGGACAGGTTACAGGAGAATGTGTTTCAGTTACGTCTTCGTCAGGTCATAGGTCAGGTGACTATCCTGAACTTGGCAGTGTATGCTCGGGCGTTGGGACACATTTATCTTAACCACTTTAAAACCCTGTACTTATTTGACGATTATATTCCCAAGGGTTCTACTGTACTGTATATCATGTGTTTCTCAATCAGTGTCTTGTCGGGGGCCATCAAATATATATAGATTTGGTAACGTACCGATATTTGAAGATATGTTGTGCCTACTGTGAGAGTTTTGTGCCTACTGTGAGAGTCGATGTAGTTCCAACTAACGTCAATACAGCATCGAATTGTGGACAAAATATTATCCAACGATAACACAATAATTCAAAGTTTTGGGTCTGACAGGGTGAATCATGTCAAATACCCGCGGTATTTGACATTACCGTATTGAATTGAATGGGAATTGAATGGGGCTATGGGGTGTTGTGCTAATTCTCTTATTTCCATCTAAATAAGTAGTAAAGTGTGCCGCTTGGGATATTATTTACATTATGAAGAGAGGATATAAAAAATAAATAACAAAATTGAGCAATGGAAATAACCGAATTAGCACAACACCCCATAGCCCCATTCAATTCAATGCGATTCATTGAGGGCTTATGGTAGGGGAAATAGCCAATAAGGAGCTTTTGCACAAAATAACACCTGGACCTCTTTGGTGGGGACGTAACAACTACAAAGAAAGGTAAGAAAGCCTTTTAGTATGGAATTCTCCTTAGTAGCAAAACATCATGGCAGGATTACAAGCTCACAACAACGCGATGTGAGCTTGTAGATCGATCGGTGTTAAATAGTTCTACATTCTGATTAGAGACTCATTGCTATAGAGTTCAGTAACAGATCTCAATGTCTCTCCTTGTGACTAAATAACACAATTGGAGCACAATTAAGGTTCTTTAGCTTATTTATATTTCTTTCCTGAAAGGTCCATGCAGGTTTTGGACATACAGGGCCCTAGCTATTTTAAAACATTTTAACATATAGTTCAACCAGCCAATCTACGTCATCGACACATTGTGCAGCTTGTAGATCAGCTATTTTAAATGGCAATGTTCAAAAGAACTGACGTGTGCATGTTGTAGTCATCACGGGTTCCTCTTACCGTTGTCATCCAGGAGAATGTTCTCTGGCTTCAGGTCCCTGTAAAGCACCAAACACAGGTCTGGGATCAGTACACACATACGTTTTTAACTGTTTTAATCTTTGCTTCTGGGAGAGTCCCTGGCTGGAACAACATATCTTCAGATGGGTGTCGGCGGCCAATTACATTATATTTCTGCATGGGGGTCCTTGACGTGAAAATGTTTGAGAACGACATGTGGTTTTTCAGAAAACTGTCAGGATTTAGAAGACATTTTGTAGAATCGTTCCCATGGTCTAAATTTTTTCTAAATGTTTAAATCGAATCCAACACAACACTTGTAGAGGATTAGTTTCATTTTGTTTTCTATTGTCCACTATACCATGATTTAAGAAACGTTTTATTTAAAAAAAAATCAGGATAAGAGTGTTTTATGTTAAATTAGTTGTTCAGTAATGAAGTTTTTGTTTTTGGAAAATGTATAGAGAATTAAGGCGTGGCAGTTACGTTGGAGAACGATGTATCCATGAGTTAACTGTCCTATTTGTGTATATGTATTATTATATATATGTACAGTTTTGTGAGTGTCTTGTAAGCCCGTGCGGGCTGGGCATCTTATGATGTAGGACACTTTAATAAAAACGATCTATCTATCTATCTATCTATCTATCTATTCAATTCAATTCAATTCAATTCAAAGGGCTTTATTGGCATGAGAAAACATACGTTTACATTGCCAAAGCAGAAAGAACAATACAACAATACAGCAATACAATCAAAACAGAAATTATGTACATTTGAAGGTCAGAATCTTCAATAGATCAAATTCTATATGTACCAAGGTCACTCGATGCAGGTATAGTGCAGGAGTATACACAATGATTAGTCTTTAGGGTGGTTGTGTTCCATTTTATATCCTTCTCCTATCACAGCAGCTCACAGATCTTGCTGCTGTGTTTTGCACATGTTGTATTTCGCCCAGCAGATACAGTATGGGAGTTTTTTGTCATTGGTCATGTTTTCAAAATCTCTGTGTGTGGTTGTAATCTGTGGGAAGTATGTATATCTATCATGTACCTGTACAGTATGAAGTATGTATATCTATCATGTACCTGTACACGATGCCCTGTTGGTGCAGGTGGTCCAGCCCGCAGCACACCTCCGCGGCGTAGAACCTCACCCGTTCTCCGTCCAGGCCCGGGGTGCCCTTGTGGGCCACGCTGTAGATGTGGAAGCGCAGGTCGCCTCCGTTCATGATGGTCATCACCATGCACAGAGAGTTCTTGCTCTCGTACGAATACGCCAGACTCACCTCAAAAACAAAGACAGACAAAACGGTAAGATATTATGCATATTTTTTACCACGTACTGTACTGTATACCCCCTGAGCGCTATATATATTTCAACTTTTATTATTATTTATTTTTTCATGAATGAATGAATGAATGAATACCCTATTATTCATTACAGTGTCGTGCGAAAGTATAGCCAAAATAGAAGTTATATCCACAAAAATATAAGTTATATCCAATATTCTTTTAACCCATTTTGGGGCGGGAACCCCTTTTGGTGTTATATGGCATTATATGTTATGCTTTAGCTATTGAAAAATACCTACAAACTCGTAGCGCGCCACCGAGTGGCGCGCTACGAGTTTGTAGGTCTGCTTTTATTTTTTTAATCGAAGAACGACTGACATCAGACAGAAAACTGTCAGGATGTACGATGTGTAAGACATTTTTAAAATCTGATCTCAGCTCAAAACTAAATCTATATATATATTTTTTTTGCGACCTTGTATTCTTTCAGAATAGCGACGTTAGCGCCACCCCCATGTTAATTGGATGATTTCTCAACACAAAATATACCCATAGTAGAGTTCAGTAGAGTACCCAGCCTTTTTTTGGGCGATTTTTACATTTTATGATTGTACCACTCAGTTCACACAGGTGTGATTTTTATTTTCGTAACAGAGGAGTGGCTGGTCTGTGTTTCATGCGAGCCAGGAAGAGAACGGTCCCATAGCCAGGAAGATAACGGTCCCATAGCCAGGAAGAGAACGGTCCCATAGCCAGGAAGAGAACGGTCCCATAGCCAGGAAGAGAACGGTCCCATAGCCAGGAAGAGAATGTTCCCATAGCCTTTGCAATGGCAGCAAAAAGGGCATTTAGGGCTGTTATGTTTCCAGTGCTCGGATCACTCCTCTTTTTCAAGTTTCGGTTCATCTTGATCCTAATCTAGAAACACAAACCTGTTTTTGTTTTTGTTTTTTATTATCTCCATTGAGCACCTGGTTGAGCTCGAGCTCTTTCGCTTTGCAAACAATCCTATCGGTCTTACCACAAACCTACTGTTCAGACTCTCCAGGATTATGTCATGCTTTAGCTATTAATAGAAAAGGAACCACCGCTCATCTGCTTTAGAGAGGTGCTGGAGCCACAAAAGGAGTATGAGGAAAAATAAAGGGAAGCTCCGCACACTCAGATCTGCGCACAATCAGTTTATTTTTGGCAAGCTTTCGGTCTACTGACCTTCTTCAGGCATAATCAAAAAGTGACATAGGACAGATATATATGTTCATCATTTGATTAGATGATTGATCACACCTATGTCAAACATTTCAATTTGAATGATAACTCATGGGAGTTGTAGTTCTCAGTGAAACTACAAGGCACCCAAAGACACCAAGTGTCCATTTAGACAGGAGAAAAACATCACAAGGAAAAACATTACAAATATTTACAAACGAAGTAAACAAAAAACAGAAAAAACAAAAGCCAATAATGCAATCGAATGCAAACACCAGGCACATAGCCATCATAAAGCAAAGAGCAAATGTAATCTTTTGTCATCTGTTTATATAACAACACTCATATCGAAATCTACATTGAGACCTAAGGGTTGTAAACTTTCTAAAGTGTGGATCCAATAGAGCTCTCTCTGGCATAACCTTCTGTCGACATCACCAAAACAGACTCTCCTGGCCCCCCTTAAACCAGGCAATTATCCCTGTGGCAACTGTGCCCAGTGTAACAACACTTTGAAAACTAATGTCTTTAGACATCCCAGAACAGGTAAAGCCTTTCCAGTAAAGGGTGTCATCACATGCAACACAAAAAATGTTATATATTTGTTAAAATGCCCATGTGATAAAATCTATATTGGTAAAACTATCCGCCCCTTAAAACAAAGGATCAGTGAACATAAAAGTTCAATCAGAAGAAAAGATGAAAACTACCCCGTAGCCTGTCACTTTGATAATCACTCTCATCCTATTAGGTTCCAGGGAATAGAGCAGATTACTCTTCAGAGAGGGGGTGATGTCGACAGAAGGCTATGCCAGAGAGAGCTCTATTGGATCCACACTTTAGAAAGTTTACAACCCTTAGGTCTCAATGTAGACTTCGATATGAGTGTTGTTATATAAACAGATGACAAAAGATTACATTTGCTCTTTGCTTTATGATGGCTATAATGTGCCTGATGTTTGCATTCGATTGCATTATTGGCTTTTGTTTTTTCTGTTTTTTGTTTACTTTGTTTGTAAATATTTGTAATGTTTTTCCTTGTGATGTTTTTCTCCTGTCTAAATGGACACTTGGTGTCTTTGGGTGCCTTGTAGTTTCACTGAGAACTACAACTCCCATGAGTTATCATTCAAATTGAAATGTTTGACATAGGTGTGATCAATCATCCAATCAAATGATGAACATATATATCTGTCCTATGTCACTTTTTGATTATGCCTGAAGAAGGTCAGTAGACCGAAAGCTTGCCAAAAATAAACTGATTGTGCGCAGATCTGAGTGTGCGGAGCTTCCCTTTATTTTTCCTCATGCTTTAGCTATTGAAAAATAGCAGATCTACAAGCTCGCTACGAGCTTGTCTGCTTTTCTTTTTTTTTTATCGAAGAACAAGCTCTCTTTCGCTTTGCAAACAATCCTATCAGTCTTACCACAAACCTACTGTCCAGACTCTCCAGGATCTGCTTCTCGCTGAGAGCCATCCATTCTCCTTTCATCTTCTTGATGTAGGTCTTCTGCAGCTTCTTGCAGGCGTACATCTGTCCTGTGGCGCGCGCCTGAACCGCCCACACCTGCATGGCGAGGCAAATTAACACAGATGGTGGCAGTGGTTTAATTATCGACGATTTATAGTTTCAGACAGTCTATAGTCTTTTGAGTATCTGAAATGTTTTACTTTTTTAATAGTCTATAGGTTTGTTAGCCTCGGAAACCCAGACGTTTTTATTTCCAGGGAGAGAGAAAAAAGTCTGGGACCGAGTCCACTTCAATTCCGCATACAGTAGGCTAGCACAGACGTCCATCACTCTCTGCTGATTTCTGATCGTCTGCACCTTTGTTAAATTGACACACACACGCACACATGTACACACACACACACACACTCCTCTCTCTCTCTCTCTGTCGCTCTAATTAATTAGTCTCATGTCATTTTTGTTCGACTAAATCAACTGTAGATACAGTCGACTAAAATCTCATGATATTTAGTCGACTAAAACTAGACTAACACTAAAACATTCCAGGTGACTAAAATTTGACTGAAACTAAATGAAAACTATTGAAGAGACTATTATGACTAAAACTAAAATGTGGTATTGCAGCGCTGGAGCCAATTCTGCTCCGTTGACTATCATTGTGCACGTTCATGATGACGTGTGAACGCCGTTTCACACGTGAACGCTGTTTCACACGTGAACGCTGTTTCATACGTGAACGCTGTTTCATACGTGAACGCTGTTTCACACGTGAACGCTGTTTCACACGTGAACGCTGTTTCACACGTGAACGCTGTTTCACACGTGAACGCCGTTTCATACGTGAACGCTGTTTCACACGTGAACGCCGTTTCATACGTGAACGCCGTTTCATACGTGAACGCTGTTTCATACGTGAACGCTGTTTCATACGTGAACGCTGTTTCACACGTGAACGCTGTTTCACACGTGAACGCTGTTTCACACGTGAACGCCGTTTCATACGTGAACGCTGTTTCATACGTGAACGCTGTTTCATACGTGAACGCTGTTTCACACGTGAACGCTGTTTCACACGTGAACGCTGTTTCACACGTGAACGCTGTTTCACACGTGAACGCCGTTTCATACGTGAACGCCGTTTCATACGTGAACGCGTGCAACGATAGTCAGCGGCACAGCGCGTTCACGATTTGGCCCAATCCATCCCAGAATGCACTCTGTTTCCTATACACGGAAGGAGGTATAGTGAAATCGCCTCATGCGCTTTTGAGCAACTTAAAGGACAACTTTCGTTTTTTTCAACCAAGGTTCATGTTTTAGAGAAACTAAAAGGTGAGTTAATTTTCTTTCATTTGCTGCTTTCTTTCGTTTTGTGGATTTTAGCAGTTTTTGACAGGGGGGCGGGGGGGGGGCATTCGAGCATGGGGCTAAATATGTGTTTTTTTACAAAATATTATGGAGATTTATTCCTAATAAACCCCAAGAAATTACATCTGGCCACAAAAGATCACAGGATCTACTGAATGTGACAAACTGACATATTCAGCCTACACACACAGTATAAGCCTTCCCCCAGTAGGCTACCTTCACATTCAGTAGATCCTGTGATCTTCTGTGGCCAGATGTAATTTCCTGGGGTTTATTAGGACTATAGTAAATAATAAATAAATAAATCACCATCAGATTTGGTAAAAAAAATACATATTTAGCCCCATGCTCGAATGCCCCCGCCCCCCTGTCAAAAAGAGCTAAAATCCCTAAAACGAAAGAAAGCAGCAAAGAAAATTAACACTCACCTTTTAGTTTCTCTAATAACAACCTAAAACATGAACCTTGTTTGAAAAAAACTAAAGTTGTCCTTTAATGCAAGTGGATGGAGGAGAAATCCGGTGCCGTCTCTATTCATGTATAATATATACTCTTAAAGGACAACTTTAGTTTTTTTCAACCAAGGTTCATGTTTTAGGTTGTTATTAGATAAAGTAAAAGATGAGTGTTAATCTTTTTCCATTTGCTGCTTTCTTTCGTTTTAGGGAATTTAGCTGTTTTTGACAGGGGGGCGGGGGCATTCGAGCATGGGTCTAAATATGTATTTTTTAACACAATTTTATGGTGATTTATTTTTTTATGGTTTACTATAGTCCTAATAAACGTCAGGAAATTACATCTGGCCACAGAAAATCACAGGATCTACTGAATGTGAAGGTAGCCTACTGGGGGAAGGCTTATACTGTGTGTATAGGCTCAATATGTCAGTTTGTCACATTCAATAGATCCTGTGATCTTTTGTGGCCAGATGTAATTTCCTGGCGTTTATTAGGACTATAGTAAACCATAAAAAAATAAATCACCATAAAATTGTGTTAAAAAACACATATTTAGCCCCATGCTCGAATGCCCCCGCCCCCCTGTCAAAAACTGCTAAAATCCCTAAAACGAAAGAAAGCAGCAAATGAAAAGAAATGAACACTCACCTTTTACTTTCTCTAATAACAACCTAAAACATGAACCTTGGTTGAAAAAAACAAAAGTTGTCCTTTAAGGTCACAACTTTGAATTCAGGACGAATGTTGTGGTGTGGTCGCAGTGACCTCTGACCTCTCCAAAGCCGCCCTTCCCCAGTAGGCGGTAGTGTCTGAAGGTCCGCTTGGTGATTGGATGCCTGGAAGACAAACATGTCACATGTTTAATGGTGATTGGTTGCCTGGAAGCTAGCCTCGGTCCCAGGCTTACTTATCTGCGAAAAGAAAAGCCTGCTCACAACGTAAGGCAGAGAAGCATAAAGTAAAGCCTGGTCACAACGTAAGGCAGAGAAGCATAAAGTAAAGCCTGGTCACAACGTAAGGCAGAGAAGCATAAAGTAAAGCCTGGTCACAACGTAAGACAGAGAAGCATAAAGTAAAGCCTGGTCACAACGTAAGGCAGAGAAGCATAAAGTAAAGCCTGGTCACAACGTAAGGCAGAGAAGCATAAAGTAAAGCCTGGGTGCCTGGAAGCTAGGAACATTAGGAAGGAAAGGTCTTTTCAGCGTAGGTCTTGTGCCCAGGGTGCCTGGAAGCTAGGAACATTAGGAAGGAAAGGTAACTTAATAATAAGTTAATAATAAATGTAACTTAATCACAATTTTACATGAATGGATTAGCGACTAACAATACATTATCGACATGCAACCTGCATATCTCTCTCTCTCTCTCTCTCACACGCACACATACAGCGAGCATACAGCGAGCGTATACACGTGCACAGACAGACAGACAGATAGTACTGACCTCTCTACCATCTTCCATTGTAGAAAGCGATCAAAGAACATGCTCTCCTGGTACTGATGGAACGGAGATCCACACAGGTGTGCATGAAGCTTCCTAACACGCACACACACACACACACACACACACGTTACTGAATGTGTCATTACACACATGGATACATACATACACACTAGAGCTGGGATACCCGACCGAAACCCGACGGGTCCCGTCGGTACCCGACAGGTCGGGCTAGGGTAAGGCTCATTATCATAATTGGTCGTCGGGCTTCGGTTCGGGCAACCATGCTGTTGATATATAGAAAATAAAGTGTAAATATGAATAAAAACGATCCGACTAGTCTGTCTCTCTGTGTGTTTCCTGGTTAACCAGGACGCATGGTGCACTTTAGAGTAGCCTTTATATTTAGGTGGTGCAGCGTGACAATGCTCTGTCTGCATGCAGCAGCACCACTTGCAAGTTGCAACAACGCAAGCTTGCAACGCACATGCTGCAAGCAGCAGCAGCAGCAGCGAACGTAGCCCCATGTGAAATTGTGAACCTCAGTCACTACGCTAATTCTGTAGGTCTGAAGCTACAGAATGATGGTAGGGATCCGAGGCTACATTATATGGGGCGCAGCTGGAAGAACCACTGAAGAGAGGAGGACGGCGTTAGCCTCGGTTGAACTCACCCACGGCGGATATGCGATCCTCCTCCTCCATGACAACATGTAAACCGCCATTTTTGGATTAATATAAATAGTTTGATTTATTAGATGTTGAACAGTGAAGAGTTGAGTAGTTACTTGATCCTGCCCATGGACCATGGCAAATTAGGCTACCAATAATCGCCTCCCGCTGGCGCGGATTGTTTGATTGAATAGCAGTTTGCAACTTTGCACGAACAAGCTGTGTGGATTAAATATTGCCAATGCAGAGTTGCCGTCAAATCAATCATCAATGCTGGTATAAAACTGCAGGAGTGTGTGTGTGTGTGTGTGTGTGTGTGTGTGTGTGTGTGTGTGTGTGTGTGTGTGTGTGTGTGTGTGTGTGTGTGTGTGTGTGTGTGTGTGTGTGTGTGTGTGTGTGTGTGTGTGTGTGTGTGTGTAATAATGACGGTGTGTATGCAGCTGACTGCGCACAGTGCTGTGCAGTGTGCTTTGTAGTGTGCACGGCGTGTTATACTATAGCTATTTATTAATCAACGTAGTAGGCTAGGCTATATAAAACGGACCCCTTTCATGGTAATTTACAAGACACATAGTGTGGCATAATATGTCTAAAGGTAACAGCCAGGCAAGCTGTATGCTGTCAGTGGAATTATTAAAGTGCCTTCCTCAACAACAAAAAAGTGTCTGGTATCGGGCACGGGCCAGGCGCATATATTAATAATTAAGGTGGGGCTCGTTTCGGTTTGGACACAAAGCTGTCGGTGACGGGTTCGGTTCGGGTAGTATAAAGTCGGCCCGATCCCACCTCTAATACACACACACGCACGCGCACTGACACACGCAAACGCACATACTCAGTGCACATACATGCACGCAAACATTACTCAAATTTGACATGCTGCGTTGGACCTGTAAATCTGAATGAACTTTCCCCAAACTTTGCAAAGATCATTTTTTTTATATAGCCATTGGAACAAAATTCCAAAAGAACAGATTGATATTTTGTTGTTAACCCATTTTGGGGCGGGAACCCGTTTTGGTGTTAGCATTACGTTATGCTTTAGCTATTTAAAAATAGCAGATCTACAAGCTCATAGCGCGACACCGAGTGGCGCGCTACGAGCTTGTATAGGTCTGCTATTTTTGAAGAATCGTGAAAAGTGACGAAAGGTTTTGAGAACGACTGACATAGAAAAACATCGCTTTTTCAAGAAAACAGTCAGGATTTAGAAGACATGTGTTAAATATCTTGCATTGAATTTTGATGCACCATGCTAACATACTAACACCATAGTAACATGCTAACGCACATGTTCACGGCGCGCGACAACTTACTGTCTGCATCGTTCAAACACGTCCCCACACGGATCCTCCTCCAGACTCTGCCTGCAGCTCTGTTGACAGTCCTGGAGCATCTCAACGCACTGTTGAGACTGAGAAATATATGAGAAATATATCACTATACACCTCCACGCACTGTTGAGACTGAGAAATATATGAGAAATATATCACTATACACCTCCACGCACTGTTGAGACTGAGAAATATATCACTACACCTCCATGCACTGTTCAGACTGAGAAATATATCACTACACCTCCATGCACTGTTCAGACTGAGAAATATATGAGAAATATATGACTATACACCTCCACGCACTGTTCAGACTGAGAAATATATCACTAAATATATCACTATAGACCTCCATGCACTGTTTAGACTGAGAAATATATCACTATACACCTCCACGCACTGTTTAGACTGAGAAATATATCACTATACACCTCCATGCACTGTTTAGACTGAGAAATATATGAGAAATATATGACTATACACCTCCACACACTGTTCAGACTGAGAAATATATCACTAAATATATCACTATAGACCTCCATGCACTGTTTAGACTGAGAAATATATCACTAAATATATCACTATACACCTCCATGCACTGTTTAGACTGAGAAATATATCACTATACACCTCCATGCACTGTTTAGACTGAGAAATATATCACTAAACACCTCCACGCACTGTTCAGACTGAGAAATATATCACTATACATATACATATATTTGTACTTTTACTCCACTACAATTCTTTTAAAACTTTAGTTACTTTGGTGATTTTTATACATTAACCATTTCAACCCTATACATTTCGGCCACTTGAAAATAGCAGATCTACAAGCTCAAGCTTGTAGATCTGCTATTTTCAATAGATGTTGTACATTAAACTTAAACTTTTGAACATTCAGCAATATGAGTACATTTTTTATGCCCATATACTTTTGTACTTAATTTACTCAAGCACATTTTCAAGTCCGTACTTTTACTTTGTAACGATCTAAATTGCAGTATTGGTATACTTTTACTTAAGTAAAACAATTGAGTACTTTTCCCACCACTGCATATAAACCATGTACAATAAATATAATATGCCATACAGTACATTGTATACACCAGGGGGTGCCCAAAAGCTAGATTGCGATCTACCAGTAGATATGGCTGTGCAGGTAGACTGTCCACTCTGGTCCATAGCCTTCTACCATTCTGCCCTGGCCTGCAGTATAAGGCTATGGCACTTTCGCTTTTAAATTGTGGCGCGCTACGAGCTTGTAGGTCTGCTATTTTAGAAAAAAATCAAAGAACGACTGACATAGAAACATCGCTTTTTCAGAAAACTGTCAGGATGTAGAAGACTTTTTTTTAATCTGATCTCAGGTCGGAATTTGGGTTAAAACATTTTTCAACATGGAAACAAAAGATTGTGACGGGGCCTGACCTGACTTCTGAGAAACGCTTGGACGATATGCATGCCGTCGTCCCTCCTCTCATTGTCTGGCTTGGTGTCAAAGTTTTCCTGATGAAGCCATAATTAGAAACATTAAACACAATAATATGTATTGGCAGCAAATGTCTATTTTGCGTGTGGAACTATAGTGGCCCTCTGGAGTGAGTGTGGAAACTATAGTGGCCCTCTGGAGTGAGTGTGGAACTATAGTGGCCCTCTGGAGTGAGTGTGGAACTATAGTGGCCCTCTGGAGTGAGTGTGGAAACTATAGTGGCCCTCTGGAGTGAGTGTGGAACTATAGTGGCCCTCTGGAGTGAGTGTGGAAACTATAGTGGCCCTCTGGAGTGAGTGTGGAACTATAGTGGCCCTCTGGAGTGAGTGTGGAACTATAGTGGCCCTCTGGAGTGAGTGTGGAACTATAGTGGCCCTCTGGAGTGAGTGTGGAACTATAGTGGCCCTCTGGAGTGAGTGTGGAACTATAGTGGCCCTCTCCATCGTCAAAGTTTCCCACCCCTGGTCTTATAGTGTTTCAGGTGAGCGCGTACCAGTGCCTCCAGCAGGCCGATGCAGTTGCGTAGATCCGGTCTGCTACGACAGAACTGATAGAAGAGGTCCTTGCCGATGGCCTGCTTCACACACAGGCTGTAGTAGTTCCGCTCTGTCGGAGAACACAGCGTCAAACGTCAGGCCCATGGCCAACATGTCCATATCATTCAGAAAACACAGTGTGCTGACCATATAAGGAGTTCCTCCCTGTCCCCAGTGAGCCCCTGGGGTCAACCCCCCCCCCCCCCCCCCCCCCTAGTTTCAGTTTTGGTGGCGGGTGGCAAAGCCTTCATCCAATCAGGATGAGAGGGGCCTTCTTCCAATTATGATCGAGTGGGGGCGGGCCTTGGTGCACATGCTGTTGACCTGTTGCACCATCTGTCTGTTTAAACTCTAGACGGGCCTGCCCCAAAGTTATTAGTAAGTAAGTTATTAGCCGGCCAAAACTACGACTTCTTAACCCATTCTGACAGGGCACCCATTTTGGTGTCAGCATCATGTTATGCTTTAGCTATTGAAAAATAGCAGACCTACAAGCTCGTATCGCGCCACCGAGTGGCGCGATACGAGCTTGTAGGTCTGCTATTTTTGAAAAATCTAAGACACTTTTAGAATCTGATCTCAGGTCAGAATGGGTTAATAATGAAACTGTCAGGATGTAATAGACATTTTTAGAATCTGATCTCAGGTCAGAATGGGATAATAGGCCCGAAGATTTTGATTTTGATTTTTCTTCCCCCCCCATGCCAAAGCGCCAGCGCTCGCCCAGCAGTCTGCCGTCACCCAGGCGGATATGTTGATCTGACCCCCCCCCCCCCCCCCCCCCCCCCATTCCAATAAAGAGGTTAAAGGGACATTTCACCACTGGAAGACAAGACACTACAGTCACTCAATGTTAATAGTATTCGTAGTAGATAACAGCAGCACAATTTGAAATTTGCACCCTATATGGCCAGAAGAATAATGAAGTCTGTGTGTTTGACTAAAGGTTTGACTGTCTACTGTATATCATGATACTGTATTTGATTTTGTCATATCGTTGTAAGAACCACAATGGAAGTCCCAAGGGCTTTTTTATTTGATTTTTATCCCACGATTTTGTAACCCATTTTTCACCCCTGTGTCAATCATCTAATGTGATCCTGGGCTCTACACACCCTCCACCAACCTAGTCCCCATATATGGGGGACAAGGGGAGAGCAACCTAGTCCCTATATATGGGGGACAAGGGGAGACCAACCTAGTCCCCATATATGGGGGACAAGGGGAGAGCAACCTAGTCCCCATATATGGGGGACAAGGGGAGAGCAACCTAGTCCCCATATATGGGGGACAAGGGGAGAGCAACCTAGTCCCCATATATGGGGGACAAGGGGAGACCAACCTAGTCCCCATATATGGGGGACAAGGGGAGACCAACCTAGTCCCCATATATGGGGGACAAGGGGAGAGCAACGGACTTGAACTCATGCTTCCTTCATGCCTGAGTGTCCAAGTTGCTCCTTTACACCTGACAGGGGGGAGTTTCCCTGGTTGGACGTATAGCGCGTGGAAGGAACACGTTATTCCAACCAGTTCCTTTCCCCTCCAGGGCTTTTTGTGGGGGGGGGGGGTTTGCACTATTGTACAGATGTATTTCTGTACTTTTTGTAATAAGCATGCACGCACTCAGGCAGGCAGGCAGGCAGGCAGGCAGGCAGGCAGGCAGGCAGGCAGGCAGGCAGACAGACAGACAGACAGACAGACAGACAGACAGACAGACAGGTTAAATAAAACAGAAGATGAAATAAACACACAATAGGGAACACACCTATATTCATAGCTAGCTCCGTACACTGGCTGATATGTGGGAAGCGTAGCATCTCCTTCCAATGCCAGCTCCGGCCTTTGGATCCTCCACCTGCAGAAACGACAAAATAACATCTCACCACTACTACTATTTACTTTAATATATATATATATATATATATATATATATATATATATATATATATATATATATATATATATACATCTACATCAGGGGTGGGCAACTGGCGGCCCGGGGGCCACACGCGGCCCCCACCTTCACTTAATGTGGCCCTCAGGGTTAATGTCAGAATACTGATTATAATATTGGTTTCAGCTGTTTACAATTCCACAACATGCAAAACATGACCCGCTTTAATTACTTCAGTCTAAATTAGTAGCTCAATGCTTCAACACACGTATAATTAAAGGCATTTGAAATGACATAAAAATTTACGTTTTCAGGATTCCAATTAAAAAAATAGCAAAAAAAATAATTCAAGATTTCAATTCGAATGTAGTAAAAAAAATAGCCGATCTACAAGCACAAAACGTGTCGCAGCGCGACGCGTTTTGAGCTTGTGGATCGGCTATTTTTTCGACGACAGTATAATGTATGGCCCTGAGTGTGGAAATACAGTGGCCCTCTCCATCGTCAAAGTTGCCCACCCCTGCTCTACATATTATACAGAGACTCAGGACAAGATTATTTAGGCTTCATTTTTTTATTGCACGGCTCGTTGTGCCGCTTGGCTTCGTCAGGTGCTTTGCATATACTGTACATACAGTACATACCTGCATTCATGTATTGTATGCAAAGCACCTGACGATGCCACACGGCAAAACGCGTCGTGCAAATATAAAAATGAAGCATGAATAATCTTGTCCTGACTGTGTCTCTGGAGTGTGCGGCAGTCCCTTCCTTTCCCTGGGGAAGTTCTCTTTGGCCTGCATATCAAGGTCAAGTTTATTTGTCCCCAAACTGGGCACTTCGTTTCACAGCAGATAATAAAAGCTCTCCGAGACATTACAAACAGTACAACAACATACAGGACAACAGACATACGTATACATTATCACAAGATGTTACATTAAAGGTTTTATGACATTCATTTTCATTTATTATTATTATTATTATTATTATTTTTCAATTGCACCCAAAAAACCTGAACTTTGAACATTCAGTGGATTTTCTGTCATCTGAAGTTTTCTTTGGGGTTTGGAAGCCTTTTGAGCTACAATGAAAACAGGCAAAACAGTGAAAACAGTGACTTTTTTTTCTGCTGGCAAATCCCATTGACATATATGGGATTTGCAGGATATTACATCACAAACTGCCGGCAAATCAGAGCACCTGTTTGAGCCAGAAAACCCCAGATCACAGAGAATCTACTGAATGTTAAAAGTTCATGTTTTTTGGGTGCAATTGAGATTAGAAAACCTAAAAAAAAATAAGAACAATTCCAAAACTTTTTTTTAAAGGTATATTCAGTGATTTCACTCAAAAAACCTTAGGTTTCGTTTTTGGCTGTGGGACCCAGCCTTTCGTCCAATCAGGATAGAGAGTCAAAAACGAAACCTAAGGTTTTTTGACCCCCAGGGGTTAACTGGGGACAGGGAGGAACTCCTTATATGGCCAGCACACTCTATAGTAGGGAGGATTATCACAACAAAACAAAGAAATAAGTGATATTTGAATTAAGTGAAATCACTGAATATACCTTTAAATGTCACAATCCCTTTAAATATAAAGTGCAGCCAGGGCTAAACTGTAACTACATCTATACCTCCTCCTGCCTCCCTTGTCGATGGCTCAGATGGAGGTACAGTATAGGTATGAATGACGATTTGTACCTGTTTGTTTTTTGTAACAGGAGGTCTTTAACCATTGGCCGGATGGCAGGAATTCATGTTCCCGGTATAGGGGGGGTGAGAGCTGTCTGCTCTAATAAATAGATGATGCTTTTTTTTTTTTAGCACCTGCTCATCATACAAATAACTCAGGCCGCTGAATGTGATACACACACAGACCCACAGAGACACACACGCTGCACGCGCACATTAGCCCATTCTGACCTGAGATCAGATTCATACGAGGTTTCCGCCGGACACACACTGGTCTGATGAACCCATTCTGACCTAAGATCAGATTCTAAAAATGTCAGTCGCTCTTCGATTTTTCAAAAATAGCAGACCTACAAGCTCATATCGCGCCACTCGGTGGCGCGATATGAGCTTGTAGATCTGCTATTTTTAAATAGCTAAAGCATAACATGATGCCGACACCAACATGGGTGCCCGGTCAGAATGGGCTAACACTAGACTGTTTCCTAAACACTTGTGTAGGATTAGGTGTTGTTATCATTTCACACCTCTCTGTCCTTGCGGTTCTACAGTCAAAAAGGCTGAATAAATTGCTGATTGAGGCTTTTTCTTTTTTAATATACTTTTTTATCCCACGATTTTGTAACCCATTTTTCACCCCTTGTGTCAATAATGTGATCCTGGGCTCTACACACCCTCCACCAACCTAGTCCCCCATATATGGGGGACAAGGGGAGAGCAACGGACTTGAACTCATGCTTCCTTCATGCCTGAGTGTCCAAGTTGCTCCTTTTACACCTGACAGGGGGGAGTTTCCCTGGTTGGTCGTAGCGCGTGGAAGGAACACGTTATTCCAACCAGTTCCTTTCCCCTCCCCTCAGGCGCCCCAGGCTGGCCAGGGGGAGGCAGTTTAGTGACCAGGATTACTGCATGTTTTTTTGTGAGGTTACCTACCCTAGGGGACACGGGGAGAACATGCAAACTCCACACAGAAAGGCCCTTTCGCCAACCCCGATGATTGAGGCTTTCCTTGAAATATCCAAGACCTTTATCAAAGATGCATCTGAACATGAACTCTATTGCCTGCAGTTCAATTCTAACACTTCATTCTAATACTAGTTTGACTACTTTAAATAATAACAGAAAATAGCCTTTAGTTGCACACGCATTGTAAGCTTGTAGATTAGATTAATCTTAATATAGATTGTACAATCTATTGTTGTGCAACATGCTTTCACATAGAAGACTTCTATGGAATCCAGATGACTGAAATCAACTTGAATCCATGCAAACGTCCCTTTTTGCGATATGAAGACGGACCAGAAAAGTCAAACCCGGTCACAAAGAGCACACTTAACCTCTTTACAACCTAGGAGGGCATCCATATTTCTGGCATGTTGTCATCATGGGAAAAACAATTCTCACTATTATTTCAAAGCTGTTGGTCGACAAATATAAGGGTTGCTAATTTAGTTGTCAAATATGCCTGTTGTGTCATCAATCATACACTATCACCTATAGCGTGCGTGTGTGTGTGTGTGTGTGTGTGTGTGTGTGTGTGTGTGTGTGTGTGTGTGTGTGTGTGTGTGTGTGTGTGTGTGTGTGTGTGTGTGTGTGTGTGTGTGTGTGTGTGTGTGTGTGTGTGTGTGTGTGTGTGTGTGTGTGTGTGTGTGTGTGTGTGTGTGTGTGTGTGTGTTTGGCCTGCCTATCTGGTTCCACATCCCAGTTGAGCCACGGCACTACAATGAGCTATATATAGAAGCCTGTGGGACTACATTGCTGTCAGCTTACTTATATAGGCCTCGCTCACATATGACAGGGTGCTGCTCTCTCGTTGTCTCTGGGGGAGAGGGAGGGGGAGCAGCTCTCAATACATTTCCAATGGGAGTGAGGAGGTGGTTTTGACGAGACAAAGCTTTGCTCCATGCATGGCTGTCTTCTGCCCTCCCTCCTCCCCTCGACATGGAGCAAGCAGGGAGCAATTGCTTGCCGCGTCAAAAAAAAAAAACCCACGCCCCCTTTCCCCCAGAGAGACACACACAGAAGACAGCTGTCTTTCCTATGTGACCGAGGCCTTTACACACACTTACGCTCACATGCGCACCAGGACACGCTGGAATGTAACTACGAGCAGTGGTGGAAAGCCGTGGTCCGGGGACCCCCAGGGGTCCACCAGGGGACCCCCAGGGGTCCACATTTGAGGGGGTTCCAGCCAGGTGGTCCCTGCAGCTAAATGTCATTCCATTATGTTGGTATTGGTAACCAAATGGACCCTCTTATACTTTAACTCTTGAGATAAAGTTTAATTTTAATTTGATTATTCTTGTTAAACAGATCGGCATCAGTTCATTTACAAGATAAGTCTGCACAATTCATAGAGAATTATAAAAGAATTGGTATATTTTTGATCAACGTTTTGCCAACAGCATTGAATTTATGTGGACACAATTTTGAATTCCGGACCTTTACTTTTTTTTTTACACATAGTAAAAATTGATACTTTTACTGTTAATAGTAAAACATGTCAGAACTGTTTGCACCTGCACTGACTATGAGTTACATTCATTGAAGTATAGACTATATACAGAGTATTCTTTTCATGAACCGCTGACACAAGCCAATAAGAGACTGGTCTATCATCTAATCAATAAGAGACTGGTCTATCATCTAATCAATAAGAGACTGGTCTATCATCTAATCAATAAGAGACTGGTCTATCATCTAATCAATAAGAGACTGGTCTATCATCTAATCAATAAGAGACTGGTCTATCATCTAATCAATAAGAGACTGGTCTATCATCTAATCAATAAGAGACTGGTCTATCATCTAATCAATAAGAGACTGGTCTATCATCTAATCAATAAGAGACTGGTCTATCATCTAATCAATAAGAGACTGGTCTATCATCTAATCAATAAGAGACTGGTCTATCATCTAATCAATAAGAGACTGGTCTATCATCTAATCAATAAGAGACTGGTCTATCATCTCGCACACATGACGCTTTCTACTGAATCTGTCAAGGTCAAAGTCACCCAGTATACGTTCTGTCACGCCGTCACAGCTCCCTTGTGAGAAAGGCAGTCTTAACCCATTTAGGCCTGACCTCGAAATTTCTAAAATGTCTTGGATTTGTGCCAAGTTTTCACGATTTCTTCCCCCAAAAATAGCAGACCTACAAGCTCGTAGCGCGCCACTCGGTGGCGCGCTACGAGCTTGTAGGTCTGCTATTTTTTCAATAGCTAAATTATAACATAATGTTTAACACACCAACACGCCATTTTGGACTGAGGCCAACATTTAAAAAAAGATATCTTCTAAGTCATGAACATTTTCTGAAAAACCTCATGTTTCTATATCAGTGGTGCTCAATAATTCATGTAATCGGCCGCCGACCCCCCATCTGAAAATATGTAGTTCCAGGGACCCCCACCCCCCGCCCCCCGCCCCAGAAGCAAAGATTTGAGTTAAAAACGTTTACTCTGAAAGAATATATATATATATTCAACAATGTGAAGCACATTTTCCAATAGCTAAAGCATGACACAATGTTTTCAACACCAAAACATGTTTGCATGCATTGAGGAGGAAATGCAGGAGAAAGTAGAGCTTATTGTATCACCAATCATTTCCTTATTCCTCTCCGGGTTACATTCCTGATCATACGATAATACAAAAATAATAATACAAATACACTGCACCTTGCAGTCTTGACCTATTATTTTTAATACACTAGTTGCACCTTGAAGTATTGACCTGATATATTCAATACACTTCACCTTGAAGTATTGACCTGATATATTCAATACACTGCACCTTGTAGTATTGACCTGTTATATTCAATACACTGCACCTTGAAGTATTGACCGGTTATATTTAATACACTGCACCTTGAAGTCTTGACCTGTTATATTGAATACACTGCACCTTGAAGTATTGACCTGATATATTCAATACACTGCATCTTGAAGTCTTGACCTGTTATATTTAATACACTGGACCTTGAAGTATTGACCTGTTATATTTAATACACTGGACCTTGAAGTATTGACCTGTTATATTTAATACACTGCATCTTGAAGTATTGACCGGTTATATTTAATACACTGCACCTTGAAGTATTGACCTGATATATTCAATACACTGCATCTTGAAGTATTGACCTGATATATTCAATACACTGCATCTTGAAGTCTTGACCTGTTATATTTAATACACTGGACCTTGAAGTATTGACCTGTTATATTTAATACACTGGACCTTGAAGTATTGACCTGTTATATTTAATACACTGGACCTTGAAGTATTGACCTGTTATATTTAATACACTGGACCTTGACGTCTTGACCTGTTATATTTAATACACTGGACCTTGACGTCTTGACCTGTTATATTTAATACACTGCACCTTGTAGTATTGACCTGTTATATTCAATACACTGGACTTTGAAGTATTGACCTGTTATATTTAATACACTGCATCTTGAAGTATTGACCTGTTATATGTAAGTGTACATTGAATAAGCTTTTTGCTTTTAACAGTGTCAGCTGACGAGAGGAACATTTAAAGTGTGACTGCAATTGTAAACAAAACAAAAACCATACAGTTTAGGATTTGTATCACACGTGGATAGTACTGTAGCAGTAGTGTTTTGTGTTCTCTGTTTAGCTACAATTTAACCAATCGTAAAGATCAGAACGAGGGGGGGAACAAAAGTCGTTCCAACCACTGTATGCCCTAGTTTTCAACTACCTACAGTGCACACATTCTTCAAATAAATCTTTAAAAAAAAAACACACATTGCGCCTATAGTGTTTAGTGACATGCAGGGTTAAGGTGGTTAAAGGCATTTAAGAATAAGTCAAGTCAAGTGAGCGAAAGCATTAAACAAAAAAACAAAAAAAAATCTATATTGTTTTGCATTACACATTAAATAGTATGTTAAAATAAATAAATAGAGGTTTGTTCTTTACCTTCCCTGGCTCTGATAAGAACACTATTTGCTACCATGTTGTCAATCTCCATGAGTCCACGCGGATGCTGCGGAGATCGCTGTTTACTCACAACAAATGAATGAAGTGTACGCGTGTGTGTGTGTCTCTGTGTGTGTGTGTGTCTGTGTGTGTGTGAGAGAGAGAGAGAGACAGAGCGAGGGTGTACCGTACACACCTTGAGCAAGAGAAGGAGGCGGGACCACATTTAGGAGCAGCTGTGATGATCATCCGGTCTGTCTGAATGAATGCTATAGCTGTCACCTGTCAGGTATGTCAATCAATCACGTTGAAGGTATAGAGAGTACAGTATACATACAGTACATATACACATGCATGGTTTTCCCATCAGGACACCCCCCCTCATCTAGACTGAGTGGCAGAACATTGAGCAGCATTATGTGTGAGTGTTGGAGTTTGGAAGCGCTCGTTGGAAATCACTCAACCGTCCTGCCGTACCACCTGTTCCTGAATGTCACATGATGCAGGAGGCAGCGACACGTTCCAAACTCTGACACATAGGAAAAATAATCAAATGCAGGGCTTTTTTTTTCTTGACGGAAAGTATAGCTCATAATGTTTCTATGGTGGATTTTTATGGAACGAAAACTTTGCAGATATAGAAAGAGGATAATTCAAGCTTTTCGTACAGCTGCAAATGTTGGTGAGTTTAACATTGTTTAATGCAATCAGACAGGACTTTTCTGTGTGGATGAACGGGGCTGTCAAAGGCCAGAAAGTAGTTTTTTGCCACTCAGTGGGCGTTCCCGCATAACTTCCAGGTACGATGATGTCATGCGCATACCCTCTATAGTTAAGAGGAAGTGATGTTTTAAGACCTGAGGCCGATTCTACAAAATGTCTTTCACCTCTCTCTCTCTCTCTCTCTCTCCCCCTCTCTCTTTCAGAAAAACCTGATGTTTCCGTATCCGTGGTTCTCAAACGATTACATGTGAAGGACCCCCCAAAATCATATGAATTTAGCCGCCGTCCCCCATCTGAAAATATCTTGTTCCAGTGACCTCCCAGAAGCAAAGATTTGAGTTAAAAACGTTCGCTCTGAAAGAATGTATATTCAAAGAGTTGTGCCACATTTTCATGATGTTTTATCAAAAACAGCAGACCTATACAAGCTCATAGCGCGGCACCGAGTGCCGCGCTATGAGCTTGTATAGGTCTGCTGTTTTTTCAATAGCTAAGGTATAACATAATGCTTAAAACACCAAAAGGGATTCCCGCACAGAATGGGTTAAGACCTGAGGCCCATTCTACGGATTCCTGCACGCTACCTCAGCAGTTCTCACACTTACGAGACAAAACTAAAAAAGGTTCAAAGTTCAAACATAGCAATTCAAAATGACGTGTCTAGTTCTTTTGGCGGCGGTGGCTTAAAGGGATAGTTCAGATTTTTTTAACTTAAGTTGTATGAAATACTTGCCATTAATATAGTGGTTGCAATTGATTGGTTAATTGATTGCCCCGAGTCCCGTGGTGGGAGTTCTGCTCTGGTTTTGGTGAAATATCAAGTAGTTCCGGTCATTTTGTGGGGGGTACTGGGGGCCACGCAGTAAAAAATAAATGAATCCACAAAACTAACGTCATTTGTATTGTTGACCTATTTCTAAAATATTAGTGCAACTTTCGTTCTTTTTTTACCCCTCTATCACACGGAACTATGTTTTTTGTGTCGATATCACTACGCCCAAAAAATAGTTCCATGTGATAGAGGGGTCAAAGTTCAACGAAAGTCATGCTAATATTTAAAAAAAAAGGTCAACAATACAAATTACGTTCGTTTTGTGGATTAATTTACTTTTACTGCGTGGCCCCCAGTGCCCCCCCACAAAATGACCGGAACTATTTAATTTTCACTAAAACCAGAGCAGAACTCCCACCACGGGACTCGGGCAATCAATTAACACAGTTGCAACCACTATATTAATGGCAAGTATTTCATACAACTTAAGTTTAAAAAAATCTGAACTATTCCTTTAAGGGGTAGAGTGGCCGGTTGCAGTTCCCAATTCGAACCCGGGCTCCCCCAGAGTTAGGTCACATTCTCACCTAATACTTCAGTAGACTCAGATCCGTATGGGCGGGGAAATGGAATTCTTGCATATTTAATTGGCTGGGGTTTGCCTTCACACTGTCATTCGCAGCAATTGGAAACGCAGCAGGGGGGACCTTTATCAATGTGTTCCGTTCATAAACTATAGCCTACACAGTGAAATCTATGGTGATAAAATTACACTCATAACGTGCATGTGTCGTGCCGTCTGGGACCCCCCCCCCCCCCCCCCTCTCTCTCTCTCTACGCACGCAGCCGCCACACACTGTTCTTTTGGGCATGGAGGCACAGCGCTGCATGAGCGCACTGATATAACTCCCCAGTCCCACACAGTGACAGCACTCCATGTTTACGGCACGCACAGACAGACAGACAGAATATTATGTAGGCTATAATACACTGCAGTGTTTTTATGTGTTTTCTTAAGCAATTGATTAATGTAGCCTACACGTCCTCATTTCGATCAGGGCTTCAGTCTCCTTATTCGACCACGTCTATCCACAGTAACGGGACATCTTTGCGCTGTGTAAAATATGCCTTAACCGTCTCCAACTGTGTTCAGCTCCTCACCCGCCACATTATGTTTGCTTCATTTCCTTTATTTACTGCAGATTGCATTCACACCTGCACCGAATCGTAGTCAAGTGTGATTCGAAGCGAAGCGAAACCCACGTTTTTGGGCGGAGTAAAATGCGGTTATTTGCTGCGCATTAGGATTCGAATGAGCCTTCACACCTGCCAAACGAAGCGCACTTTCTGACAATGCGCAGCAGGATTCGTTTTAATCGCAGCAAAGCTCTCTGGTATGAATGCGACCTTAGTGTCCAAGTGTCCTTTAGCGCAAGACACTGAACCCCTAATTGCTCCCAGTGTGCAGGTTGGTGCCTTGCATGGTTTCCGCCGCCATCAGTGTGTGAACGTGTGAATTTCTAATTGATTGATTGAAATGTGAAGTGCTCTCTGGTCTTTTCTCCGTTGTCTGCGTATGAGCGTAGCCACGCGCGACACGCTCTTTAACCATTATTGCATTACGACCATATACATTTACTGCTTCAAACTCAACAATGTAAAAAATGAATACATGTTTATATGTTTTTTTATATATATCACATAAAATCACGCCCGTGCAAAATGAGGCGTGCTCTTGTCATTGTACGTCAATTTATGTCAGTGGACATTTGACATTGCTACATATAAGGTACATTATTACCTTATTGGCCAATTTACGTCATATATAGCGGAATCATCAGCTCTGATCATCATACATCATCTCATATATGGTCGACCGTGGTCCAAGGAGTGCTTATATCTGTTGTTTTTGACAATGGGGGCACCCAGACGATGACCCGATGGCAACAGCCTGTACTCTGAGTCGAGTGGGTGGGCATAATCCTGGGGGGGGGGGGGGGGGGGGAGGCTCTGAGCCAGTTGCTGGTCACAGTTGTAATTGGCTAGTATAACCTTTTTCCTGCCGTTTACTTTCAGCCCTGTTATGGTTTCCATACCATCCCAGGCAGAGCCCAGGTTTTTACATACCATCCCAGGCAGAGCACAGGTTATTACATACCATCCCAGGCAGAGCCCAGGTTATTACATACCATCCCAGGCAGAGCCCAGGTTATTACATACCATCCCAGGCAGAGCCCAGCTAGAGTTTTAACTAGAACTAAGATGAGAGAACATATTACTCCAGTTTTGGCATCACTGCACTGGCTTCCGGTTGTTTATAGGATTGATTTTAAAATTATTTTACTTGTCTATAAAGCTCTCAATGGTCTCGCACCTCCGTACCTCCGTGACCTACCTAGATATGTCCCTAACCGCCCCCTCAGGTCCTCCAATGCTGGCCTACTTGAAGTGCCTAAAAGAATGTGCACAAAAAAATATGGTGAGGCAGCTTTTTGCTTCTACGGCCCAACAGCCTGGAATAAACTTCCATTCGAGCTCAGACACGCACCCTCTGTAGACATTTTTAAATCTCAACTCAAGACTCACCTCTTCACTCTTGCTTTTTAGTTGAGTTTTACTATGCACGTTCCTGCCCTGACTGATTGCTAACCTGACGCTGCCAGATCCAAGAAGCTTGCTACACAAATTAGTTTCACAGCTTATTGGGATCTGGGATCTCGGAAGCAAATTCGATGACGGGGCTGTTCCTTTTTTTCAAGATACTTGGTAGATGATTGGATGGGACCGTCTGTCTATCACCGTGTGGGCGTGCAAACACAACCAATCATATTGACGTGTCTATATAGCTTCACATCCGGTTTCGCACATATCCCGCCCTTAGCTCACGCTGATTGGTTAGATCGCGGAGCGGTTCGGTGTTAGCTGAACTCCCTGAGAGGTCCCAGATGGTTGTGGTGTTGGGGAACATGGTTACCCAATACCGCCCCCATCTGGCAAAGTCAGGTTAACTGATTGCTGCATGTGGTGTTTTTATTTGTTTTTATTTATTTTATGTTCTTATATTCAATTTTGTTCTTTGCCATCGTTCTATCATTTTAACTACTTGTGTTTTATTGTATTATATTTCTGTGTCCTGCCCTGTGAAGCACTTTGAGCTGCGTTTATGTATGAAAGGTGCTATACAAATAAAGTTTATTATTATTAATATTACTTGCGCAAGCAGAGCGCACAAGTACTAGTTTCGCCCAGGACGATATTCGATGCGTATGCGCCGTCCCAGCAAATGACGTAATGACTACTTGTGCCTGATACGGCAGTGGTGCCAGATTACATACATGTATACATAGGAGCATTACCTTTAATCCTCCAGATTACATACATGTATACATAGGAGCATTACCTTTAATCCTCCCACCACTAAAACATATCGTCATTACGTCACCATCGAAAACCAATTACACTCTGGCATTGGGTCCTTTAGTCCACATCTGAGAGAGAGAGAGAGAGAGAGAGGGGGGAGGAGAGAGAGAGGGAGGGAGGGAGAGAGAGGGAGGGAGAAAGAGAGAGGGGGGGAGGAGAGAGAGAGAGAGAGAGAGAGAGAGAGGAGGAGAGAGAGAGAGGGGGGGGAGGAGAGAGAGAGAGAGGGGGGAGGAGAGAGAGAGAGAGGGGGGGGAGGAGAGGTGAAACTACATTATGGTTTAAAGTTGTGTCATGCTACACAGACTGGAAAACCGACGTTTTGCCGCCATCTAGCGTTCGCCAGCAGACACTGCATGTGTCTGAAGATTATTATGGGTGCTGCAAGTCTATGAGTCCAAGGACCCCCAAATGAATGTCAGGGACCCCCATCTGAACACTATGGTGTACCAGGGACCCCCATCTGAACACTATGTTGTACCAGGGACCCCCATCTGAACACTATGTTGTACCAGGGACCCCCATCTGAACACTATGTTGTACCAGGGACCCCCATCTGAACACTATGTTGTACCAGGGACCCCCATCTGAACATTATGTTGTACCAGGGACCCCCATCTGAACACTATGTTGTACCAGGGACCCCCATCTGAACACTATGTTGTACCAGGGACCCCCATCTGAACACTATGTTGTACCAGGGACCCCCATCTGAACACTATGTTGTACCAGGGACCCCCATCTGAACACTATGTTGTACCAGGGACCCCCATCTGAACATTATGTTGTACCAGGGACCCCCATCTGAACACTATGTTGTACCAGGGACCCCCATCTGAACATTATGTTGTACCAGGGACCCCCATCTGAACACTATGTTGTACCAGGGACCCCCATCTGAACACTATGTTGTACCAGGGACCCCCATCTGAACACTATGTTGTACCAGGGACCCCCATCTGAACACTATGTTGTACCAGGGACCCCCATCTGAACACTATGTTGTACCAGGGACCCCCATCTGAACACTGGTTGTACCACCAGGGACCCCCATCTGGTCTGTCTGTCTGTCTGTTTATATATCTCTTCTTTTAGGGTTTATTTGAATCAATAAAACGTTTATCATTTAGCCATGATCATTTAATTTAAAAACGTTTTTGAGTGCATGCAGACTATTCCAAGATCCACCACTCGCCTCCCTGCATGTGTGTGTGCGTGTGCGTGCGTGCGTGTGTGTGTGTGCGTGTGTGTGTGTGTGTGTGTGTGTGTGTGTGTGTGTGCGCGTGTGCGTGTGCGTGTGTGTGTGTGTGTGTGTGTGTGTGCGTGCGTGCGGCTTGCTAACTCGACCTATCTTCAGGACTGCTTTCCCAGGTATGTCCCAAACCGCCTCCTTAGGTCCGCCACTGCTGGCCTGCTTGAAAAGCCACAAAAAAATGGCTCTGAAAAAATACGGCGAAGCAGCTTTCTCCTTCCACGGGCCGACGGCTTGGAATAAACTTCCAATCCACCTTAGACCGGCGCCCTCCCTAGATGTTTTTAAAACTCCGCTTAAGACCCACTTTTTTATTTTAGCATTTGGCTGAATCCTTTCATTTTAATCTCACTGTTTCACCTGTTTCTTTTGTCTTTTTATGCATTTTTTATGTCGTTTGGTGTTTTTTTTGCATTTTTTGTACTGATTATGCCTTGATTGTTATGTTGTTTGATATTTTTTTATACTTTGTTGTCTTGTAAAGCACTTTGCGCTGCACTCGTGTCATGAAAGGTGCTCTATAAATAAAGTTTATTATTATTATTAACTCGACCCAGGTGCGTGCGGCCAAGCCAATGATCCATTTCACTCTGACCGACCAATGACGGCCGGACTTTCACACGGACCCGGATCCAGTGGGCGGGGCTCAAGATTTAAATAGGAAGTAACAGACACAGGCACAGCAGCTGTTTGGGGCCATACGGCAGAAAGGTATGTTGGAAATGCTACAAACACGCGGTTTTATCTGCCTTTAACACTGTTGTTGTTTAAACATCAGTGTTTTATCAGCCTTTAACACTGTTATTGTTTAAACATTAGTGTTTTATCAGCCTTTAACACTGTTGTTGTTTAAACATCAGTGTTTTATCAGCCTTTAACACTGTTGTTGTTTAAACATCAGTGTTTTATCAGCCTTTAACACTGTTGTTGTTTAAACATCAGTGTTTTATCAGCCTTTAACACTGTTGTTGTTTAAACATCAGTGTTTTATCAGCCTTTAACACTGTTGTTGTTTAAACATCAGTGTTTTATCAGCCTTTAACACTGTTATTGTTTAAACATTAGTGTTTTATCAGCCTTTAACACTGTTATTGTTTAAACATCAGTGTTTTATTCATTTTAATTTAATTTTAATCTAATTTAATCTAATTTAATTTTAATCTAATTTAATTTTAATCTAATTTTAATCTAATCTAATTTAATTTAATTTAATTTTAATTAGCCTCCATTGGCATATCCGACACACCCCTACACTGGTTCCTCTCCGACCGTACTCAGTTCATTCAGCTAAAATCTTTCATATCCCACTCCTCTCCCCTCTCCTCTGGTGTTCCCCAGGGCTCTGTCCTTGGCCCCATATTATTCATAATATACCTCCTCCCACTTGGCTCAATATTCCGCAAACACAACATCAATTTCCACTGTTACGCGGACGACACCCAGCTCTATGTCTCCTCCACACCTACCTCCACCCTCCCACCACCCTCCCTCTGTGCATGTCTTCACGAAATCAAAGACTGGTTCACCTCATCCCTTCTCAAACTAAATGGCAATAAAACCGAGGTAACCCTCATTGGCATCAAATCCTCACTCACCAAGCAGCCCAGTTTTACACTCACCATTGACAACTCCTCGGTTTCCCCTTCCCCCCAGGTCAAGAGTCTGGGTGTCGTCCTCGACAGCACCCTATCTTTTCATACCCACATCAATAACACCATCCGGTCAGCCTACTTTCACCTCCACAACATCAACCGCCTCCGCCCTTCACTCACCCCCAACAACACTGCCATCCTAGTCCTTTCTCTGGTCATCTCCCGCCTCGACTACTGTAACTCTCTTCTCTTCGGTCTCCCCCACAAACTCCTCCATAAAATCCAACTGGTCCAGAACGCTGCAGCACACATCATCACCAAAACCCCTGCCATCTCCCACATCACCCCCGTTCTTCACCAACTCCACTGGCTACCCATCAAATACCGCATAGATTACAAGATCCTCCTCAACACATTCAATGCCATCCATAACCTCTCCCCCCCCATACCTTTCTGATCTCATCCATATCAACACTCCCACCCGGTCACTCAGGTCTGCCTCCTCCACCAACCTCACTGTTCCCCCAGCTCGTTTGTCCACCATGGGGGGTAGAGATTTCAGCCGCTCTGCCCCTCGCCTCTGGAACAGCCTTCCCCCCGACATTCGTAACATGGACTCACTCCCCACCTTCAAATCCCACCTCAAAACTCACCTTTTCAGACAAGCCTACTCCCACCTTGAGTAGAAGTCTGCTGCAGGCCTTTGTGTTTTTTAAACTTGCTGTATTTTAAACTTGCTTTATTGTATTGTATTTCTTTTCTGTTTTGTTAGGCGACCTTGAGTGACCTGAAAGGCGCCATATAAATAAAATGTATTATTCATCTAATTTAATTTTAATCTAATTTAATTTTAATCTAATTTAATCTAATTGAATTTGAATCTAATTGAATTTTAATCTAATCTAATTTAATTTAATTTAATTTAATTTAATTTAATTTAATTTTAATCTAATTTAATTTAATTTTAATCTAATTTAATTTAATTTTAATCTAATTTAATTTTAATCTAATTTAATCTAATTTAATTTTAATCTAATTTAATTTTAATCTAATTTAATTTAATCTAATTTAATTTAAATCTAATTTAATTTAATTTTAATCTAATTTAATTTAATTTTAATCTAATTTAATTTAATTTTAATCTAATTTAATTTAATTTTAATCTAATTTAATTTTGATCTAATTTAATTTTGATCTAATTTAATTTTAATTTAATTTAATTTTAATCTATTTTAATCTAATTTAATTTTAATCTAATTTAATTTTAATCTAATTTAATCTAATTTAATTTTAATCTATTTTAATTTTAATCTAATTTAATTTAATTTAATTTTAATCTATTTTAATTTTAATTTAATTGAATTTTAATCTAATTTAATCTAATTTAATTTTAATCTAATTTAATTTAATCTAATTTAATTTAATCTAATTTAATTTTAATCTAATTTAATCTAATTTAATTTTAATCTAATTTAATCTAATTTAATTTTAATCTAATTTAATTTAATTTTAATCTAATTTAATTTAATTTTAATCTAATTTAATTTAATTTTAATCTAATTTAATTTTGATCTAATTTAATTTTGATCTAATTTAATTTTAATTTAATTTAATTTTAATCTATTTTAATCTAATTTAATTTTAATCTAATTTAATTTTAATCTAATTTAATCTAATTTAATTTTAATCTATTTTAATTTTAATCTAATTTAATTTAATTTAATTTTAATCTATTTTAATTTTAATTTAATTGAATTTTAATCTAATTTAATCTAATTTAATTTTAATCTAATTTAATTTAATCTAATTTAATTTAATCTAATCTAATTTAATTTTAATCTAATTTAATCTAATTTAATTTTAATCTAATTTAATTTTAATCTAATTTAATCTAATTTAATTTTAATCTATTTTATTTTAATTTAAATCTAATTTAATTTAATCTAATTTAATTTTAATCTAATTTAATCTAATTTAATTTTAATCTAATTTAATTTTAATCTAATTTAATTTTAATCTAATTTAATTTTAATTTAATTTAATTTTAATCTAATTTAATTTTAATCTAATTTAATCTAATTTAATTTAATTTAATTTTAATCTAATTTTAATCTAATTTTAATCTAATTTAATTTTAATTTAATTTAATTTAATTTAATTTAATTTAATTTAATTTTAATCTAATTTAATCTAATTTAATTTTAATCTATTTTAATTTAAATCTAATTTTAATTTAAGCGAGAGCGAGAGAGAGAGAGCGAGAGAGCTAGAGCGAGAGAGCGAGAGCGAGAGAGAGCGAGAGAGCGAGAGCGAGAGAGCTCTCTCACTCTCGCTCTCTCGCTCCCCCAGCTCGTTTGTCCACCATGGGGGGTAGAGCTTTCAGCCGCTCTGCCCCTCGCCTCTGGAACAGCCTTCCCCCCGACATTCGTAACATGGACTCACTCCCCACCTTCAAATCCCACCTCAAAACTCACCTTTTCAGACAAGCCTACTCCCACCTTGAGTAGAAGTCTGCTGCAGGCCTTTGTGTTTTTTAAACTTGCTGTATTTTAAACTTGCTTTATTGTATTGTATTTATTTTCTGTTTTGTTAGGCGACCTTGAGTGACCTGAAAGGCGCCATATAAATAAAATGTATTATTCATCTAATTTAATTTTAATCTAATTTAATTTTAATCTAATTTAATCTAATTTAATTTGAATCTAATTGAATTTTAATCTAATCTAATTTAATTTAATTTAATTTAATTTAATTTTAATCTAATTTAATTTAATTTTAATCTAATTTAATTTTAATCTAATTTAATTTTAATCTAATTCAATTTTAATCTAATTTAATCTAATTTAATTTGAATCTAATTTAATTTTAATCTAATTTAATTTTAATCTAATTTAATTTAATTTTAATCTAATTTAATTTAATTTTAATCTAATTTAATTTAATTTTAATCTAATCTAATTTAATTTTAATCTAATTAAATTTTAATCTAATTTAATTTTAATTTAATTTAATTTTAATCTAATTTAATTTTAATCTAATTTAATCTAATTTAATTTAATTTAATTTTAATCTAATTTTAATCTAATTTTAATCTAATTTAATTTTAATTTAATTTAATTTAATTTAATTTAATTTAATTTTAATCTAATTTAATCTAATTTAATTTTAATCTATTTTAATTTAAATCTAATTTTAATTTAAGCGAGAGCGAGAGAGAGAGAGCGAGAGAGCTAGAGCGAGAGAGCGAGAGCGAGAGAGAGCGAGAGAGCGAGAGCGACCCCAGCTCGTTTGTCCACCATGGGGGGTAGAGCTTTCAGCCGCTCTGCCCCTCGCCTCTGGAACAGCCTTCCCCCCGACATTCGTAACATGGACTCACTCCCCACCTTCAAATCCCACCTCAAAACTCACCTTTTCAGACAAGCCTACTCCCACCTTGAGTAGAAGTCTGCTGCAGGCCTTTGTGTTTTTTAAACTTGCTGTATTTTAAACTTGCTTTATTGTATTGTATTTATTTTCTGTTTTGTTAGGCGACCTTGAGTGACCTTTGCCATCGCTTTTTTGGCCATCGCTTTTTTGGCCATCGCTTTTTTTGGCCATCGCTTTTTTTGCCATCGCTTTTTTTGCCATCGCTTTTTTTGCCATCGCTTTTTTTGGCCATCGCTTTTTTCCATCGCTTTTTTGGCCATCGCTTTTTTTGCCATCGCTTTTTTCGCCATCGCTTTTTTGGCCATCGCTTTTTTGGCCATCGCTTTTTTGGCCATCGCTTTTTTGGCCATCGCTTTTTTCGCCAGCGCTTTTTTCGCCAGCGCTTTTTTTGCCATCGCTTTTTTCCGCTTTTTTCCATCGCTTTTTTCGCCATCGCTTTTTTCGCCATCGCTTTTTTGGCCATCGCTTTTTTCGCCATCGCTTTTTTTGCCATCGCTTTTTTTGCCATCGCTTTTTTCGCCATCGCTTTTTTTCGCCATCGCTTTTTTCGCCATCGCTTTTTTCGCCATCGCTTTTTTTGGCCATCGCTTTTTTCGCCATCGCTTTTTTCGCCATCGCTTTTTTCGCCATCGCTTTTTTTCGCCATCGCTTTTTTCGCCATCGCTTTTTTCCGCTTTTTTCCATCGCTTTTTTCCATCGCTTTTTTGGCCATCGCTTTTTTCGCCATCGCTTTTTTTGGCCATCGCTTTTTTGGCCACCGCTTTTTTCCATCGCTTTTTTCGCCATCGCTTTTTTTGCCATCGCTTTTTTGGCCATCGCTTTTTTTGGCCATCGCTTTTTTGGCCACCGCTTTTCTCCATCGCTTTTTTCGCCATCGCTTTTTTTGCCATCGCTTTTTTCCATCGCTTTTTTGGCCATCGCTTTTTTCGCCATCGCTTTTTTGGCCATCGCTTTTTTGGCCATCGCTTTTTTCGCCATCGCTTTTTTCGCCATCGCTTTTTTCGCCATCGCTTTTTTCGCCATCGCTTTTTTCGGCCATCGCTTTTTTTGCCATCGCTTTTTTCGCCATCGCTTTTTTCCGCTTTTTTCCATCGCTTTTTTCGCCATCGCTTTTTTCGCCATCGCTTTTTTCGCCATCGCTTTTTTGGCCATCGCTTTTTTTGGCCATCGCTTTTTTCGCCATCGCTTTTTTCGCCATCGCTTTTTTCGCCATCGCTTTTTTTGCCATCGCTTTTTTCGCCATCGCTTTTTTCGCCATCGCTTTTTTTGGCCATCGCTTTTTTGGCCATCGCTTTTTTGGCCATCGCTTTTTTGGCCATCGCTTTTTTGGCCATCGCTTTTTTTGGCCATCGCTTTTTTCGCCATCGCTTTTTTCGCCATCGCTTTTTTTGGCCATCGCTTTTTTCGCCATCGCTTTTTTCGCCATCGCTTTTTTCGCCATCGCTTTTTTTGGCCATCGCTTTTTTGGCCATCGCTTTTTTGGCCATCGCTTTTTTCGCCATCGCTTTTTTCCGCTTTTTTCCATCGCTTTTTTTGGCCATCGCTTTTTTGGCCATCGCTTTTTTCGCCATCGCTTTTTTCGCCATCGCTTTTTTTGCCATCGCTTTTTTCGCCATCGCTTTTTTCGCCATCGCTTTTTTTGGCCATCGCTTTTTTGGCCATCGCTTTTTTGGCCATCGCTTTTTTTGCCATCGCTTTTTTCCGCTTTTTTCCATCGCTTTTTTGGCCATCGCTTTTTTTGTCATCGCTTTTTTAGCCATCGCTTTTTTCGCCATCGCTTTTTTCGCCATCGCTTTTTTCGCCATCGCTTTTTTCGCCATCGCTTTTTTCGGCCATCGCTTTTTTTGCCATCGCTTTTTTCGCCATCGCTTTTTTCCGCTTTTTTCCATCGCTTTTTTCGCCATCGCTTTTTTGGCCATCGCTTTTTTGGCCATCACTTTTTTGGCCATCGCTTTTTTTGGCCATCGCTTTTTTGGCCATCGCTTTTTTCGCCATCGCTTTTTTCGCCATCGCTTTTTTTGCCATCGCTTTTTTCGCCATCGCTTTTTTGGCCATCGCTTTTTTGGCCATCGCTTTTTTGGCCATCGCTTTTTTGGCCATCGCTTTTTTTGGCCATCGCTTTTTTCGCCATCGCTTTTTTCGCCATCGCTTTTTTTGGCCATCGCTTTTTTCGATAAAAAACGTCTAAAAATAGACGTCTAAAACACGTCTATTTTTAGACGTTTTTATCCCATTTTTAGACGCTCGTCTAATAGCCCATACTGTACGGCATACTATAGCACACCGTTTTTCATCATTTTTGAGGATTTGAAAAAAAAAAAAAAAAGATGGGTTATAGCCCATCGTTTTTAGATTTTTTAGATTTTTTTCAAATCCTCAAGAATGATGAAAAACGGCTTGCTATACTTTTTACGTTTTACGTTTTACGTTTTTACGTTTTACGTTTTACTTTTTACGTTTTACTTTTTCAGTTTTTCAGTTTTTACGTTTTACGTTTTACATTTTACGTTTTTTACGTTTTACGTTTTTATGTTTTTATGTTTTTATGTTTTTACGTTTTTACGTTTTTACGTTTTCACGTTTTACGTTTTTACCTTTTACCTTTTCAGTTTTCAGTTTTTACGTTTTACGTCTTACGTTTTAACTTTTTACGTTTTACGTTTTTACGTTTTACGTTTTACGTTTTTACGTTTTACATTTTCCGGCACCAGTTTGCTGCTGGCTGGGAGCTCCTGGTGTCTTTGGCAGTTGTCCTGCGAGTCTCATTCTCCTGGCTGCTCACCCTGAATAACGAAATAACCTGTCAAACACAACACAAAAACTAAGGCACTGGTGTCGTGCTTCTGGTTTACCGGAACGGGGTGCAACTCCCTGCAGTGCCCTACTCAATGTGTTGTATTTACATGGTTCATTGGTCCATGGTCTCAGAGGTCATCGCTATAGTCTTAATCATTGTTGAGGATTTAAAAAAGGTGAAAATCGAGGAAAAGCTATAATATGCCGTACGGTATAGGCTATAGTCCATGGTCAAAAATGATGAAAAACAATACTCCGCAATTCCTCCGCAACACTCCGCAATTCCTCCGCAATACTCCGAAAATTTCAAAAAACATGGGTTATAGCCCATCGTTTTTTGAAATTTTGAAAAAAAAATTAACCTTCCTCCACAACACTCCGCAATTCCTCCGCAACATAGCAGAAGAATGGATTACAAGAGCAATCATTTTTCATCATTTTTGAACATGGGCTATAGCCCCTACCGTAGGGCATACTATAGCACGCCGTTTTTCATCATTTTTGAGGATTTTAAAAAAATTCAAAATTTCAAAAAACATGGGTTATAGCCCATCGTTTTTTGAAATTTTGAAAAAAATAATTAACCTCGTTTTTCATCATTTTTGAACATGGGCTATAGCCCCTACCGTACGGCATACTATAGCACGCCGTTTTTCATCATTTTTGAGGATTTGAAAAAAATTCAAAATTTCAAAAAACATGGGTTATAGCCCATCGTTTTTTTAAATTTTGAAAAAAATAATTAACCTCGTTTTTCATCATTTTTGAACATGGGCTATAGCCCCTACCGTACGGCATACTATAGCACGCCGTTTTTCATCATTTTTGAGGATTTGAAAAAATTTCAAAATTTCAAAAAACATGGGTTATAGCCCATCGTTTTTTGAAATTTTGATTTTTTTTTTAACCTCGTTTTTCATCATTTTTGAACATGGGCTATAACCCCTACCGTACGGCATACTATAGCACGCCGTTTTTCATCATTTTTGAGGATTTGAAAACATTTCAAAATTTCAAAAAACATGGGTTATAGCCCATCGTTTTTTGAAAATTTGGAAAAAAAGATTAACCTCGTTTTTCATCATTTTTGAACATGGGCTATAGCCCCTACCGTACGGCATACTATAGCACGCCGTTTTTCATCATTTTTGAGGATTTGAAAAAAATTCAAAATTTCAAAAAACATGGGTTATAGCCCATCGTTTTTTTAAATTTTGAAAAAAATAATTAACCTCGTTTTTCATCATTTTTGAACATGGGCTATAGCCCCTACCGTACGGCATACTATAGCACGCCGTTTTTCATCATTTTTGAGGATTTAAAATTTTTTAAAAATTTCAAAAAACATGGGTTATAGCCCATCGTTTTTTGAAATTTTGAAAAAAAAATTAACCTCGTTTTTCATCATTTTTGAACATGGGCTATAGCCCCTACCGTACGGCATACTATAGCACGCCGTTTTTCATCATTTTTGAGGATTTGAAAAAAATTCAAAATTTCACAAAACATGGGTTATAGCCGATCGTTTTTTGAAATTTTGATTTTTTTTTTAACCTCGTTTTTCATCATTTTTGAACATGGGCTATAGCCCCTACCGTACGGCATACTATAGCACGCCGTTTTTCATCATTTTTGAGGATTTGAAAAAAATTCAAAATTTCAAAAAACATGGGTTATAGCCCATCGTTTTTTGAAATTTTGGAAAAAAAATTAACCTCGTTTTTCATCATTTTTGAACATGGGCTATAGCCCCTACCGTACGGCATACTATAGCACGCCGTTTTTCATTATTTTTGAGGATTTGAAAAAAATTCAAAATTTCAAAAAACATGGGTTATAGCCGATCGTTTTTTGAAAAATTGAAAAAAAAAATTAACCTCGTTTTTCATCATTTTTGAACATGGGCTATAGCCCCTACCGTACGGCATACTATAGCACGCCGTTTTTCATCATTTTTGAGGATTTGAAAAAAATTCAAAATTTCAAAAAACATGGGTTATAGCCCATCGTTTTTTGAAATTTTGAAAAAAAAAATGAACCTCGTTTTTCATCATTTTTGAACATGGGCTATAGCCCCTACCGTACGGCATACTATAGCACGCCGTTTTTCATCATTTTTGAGGATTTGAAAAAATTTCAAAATTTCAAAAAACTTGGGTTATATCCCATCGTTTTTTGAAATTTTGAAAAAAAAAATAACCTCGTTTTTCATCATTTTTGAACATGGGCTATAGCCCCTACCGTACGGCATACTATAGCACGCCGTTTTTCATCATTTTTGAGGATTTGAAAAAAATTCAAAATTTCAAAAAACATGGGTTATAGCCCATCGTTTTTTGAAATTTTGAAAAAAAATGTAACCTCGTTTTTCATCATTTTTGAACATGGGCTATAGCCCCTACCGTACGGCATACTATAGCACGCCGTTTTTCATCATTTTTGAGGATTTGAAAAAAATTCAAAATTTCAAAAAACATGGGTTATAGCCCATCGTTTTTTGAAATTTTGAAAAAAAATGTAACCTCGTTTTTCATCATTTTTGAACATGGGCTATAGCCCCTACCGTACGGCATACTATAGCACGCCGTTTTTCATCATTTTTGAGGATTTGAAAAAATTTCAAAATTTCAAAAAACATGGGTTATAGCCCATCGTTTTTTGAAATTTTGAAAAAAAAATTAACCTCGTTTTTCATCATTTTTGAACATGGGCTATAGCCCCTACCGTACGGCATACTATAGCACGCCGTTTTTCATCATTTTTGAGGATTTGAAAAAATTTAAAAAATTCAAAAAACATGGGTTATAGCCCATCGTTTTTTGAAATTTTGAAAAAAAAAAATAACCTCGTTTTTCATCATTTTTGAACATGGGCTATAGCCCCTACCGTACGGCATACTATAGCACGCCGTTTTTCATCATTTTTGAGGATTTGAAAAAATTTCAAAATTTCAAAAAACATGGGTTATAGCCCATCGTTTTTTGAAATTTTGAAAAAAACAATTTAACCTCGTTTTTCATCATTTTTGAACATGGGCTATAGCCCCTACCGTACGGCATACTATAGCACGCCGTTTTTCATCATTTTTGAGGATTTGAAAAAATTTCAAAATTTCAAAAAACATGGGTTATAGCCCATCGTTTTTTGAAATTTTGAAAAAAAATGTAACCTCGTTTTTCATCATTTTTGAACATGGGCTATGGCCCCTACCGTACGGCATACTATAGCACGCCGTTTTTCATCATTTTTGAGGATTTGAAAAAAATTCAAAATTTCAAAAAACATGGGTTATAGCCCATCTATTTTTGAAATTTTGAAAAAAAAATTAACCTCGTTTTTCATCATTTTTGAACATGGGCTATAGCCCCTACCGTACGGCATACTATAGCACGCCGTTTTTCATCATATTTGAGGATTTGAAAAAAATTCAAAATTTCAAAAAACATGGGTTATAGCCCATCGTTTTTTGAAATTTTGAAAAAAAAATTAACCTCGTTTTTCATCATTTTTGAACATGGGCTATAGCCCCTACCGTACGGCATACTATAGCACGCCGTTTTTCATCATTTTTGAGGATTTGAAAAAAATTCAAAATTTCAAAAAACATGGGTTATAGCCCATCGTTTTTTGAAATTTTGAAAAAAAAAATTAACCTCGTTTTTTCATCATTTTTGAACATGGGCTATAGCCCCTACCGTACGGCATACTATAGCACGCCGTTTTTCATCATTTTTGAGGATTTGAAAAAATTTCAAAATTTCAAAAAACATGGGTTATAGCCCATCGTTTTTTGAAATTTTGAAAAAAAATGTAACCTCGTTTTTCATCATTTTTGAACATGGGCTATGGCCCCTACCGTACGGCATACTATAGCACGCCGTTTTTCATCATTTTTGAGGATTTGAAAAAAATTCAAAATTTCAAAAAACATGGGTTATAGCCCATCTATTTTTGAAATTTTGAAAAAAAAATTAACCTCGTTTTTCATCATTTTTGAACATGGGCTATAGCCCCTACCGTACGGCATACTATAGCACGCCGTTTTTCATCATATTTGAGGATTTGAAAAAAATTCAAAATTTCAAAAAACATGGGTTATAGCCCATCGTTTTTTGAAATTTTGAAAAAAAAATTAACCTCGTTTTTCATCATTTTTGAACATGGGCTATAGCCCCTACCGTACGGCATACTATAGCACGCCGTTTTTCATCATTTTTGAGGATTTGAAAAAAATTCAAAATTTCAAAAAACATGGGTTATAGCCCATCGTTTTTTGAAATTAAAAAAAAAAAATTAACCTCGTTTTTTCATCATTTTTGAACATGGGCTATAGCCCCTACCGTACGGCATACTATAGCACGCCGTTTTTCATCATTTTTGAGGATTTGAAAAAAATTCAAAATTTCAAAAAACTTGGGTTATATCCCATCGTTTTTTGAAATTTTGAAAAAAAAATTAACCTCGTTTTTCATCATTTTTGAACATGGGCTATAGCCCCTACCGTACGGCATACTATAGCACGCCGTTTTTCATCATTTTTGAGGATTTGAAAAAAATTCAAAATTTCAAAAAACATGGGTTATAGCCCATCGTTTTTTGAAATTTTGAAAAAAAATGTAACCTCGTTTTTCATCATTTTTGAACATGGGCTATAGCCCCTACCGTACGGCATACTATAGCACGCCGTTTTTCATCATTTTTGAGGATTTGAAAAAAATTCAAAATTTCAAAAAACATGGGTTATAGCCCATCGTTTTTTGAAATTTTGAAAAAAAATGTAACCTCGTTTTTCATCATTTTTGAACATGGGCTATAGCCCCTACCGTACGGCATACTATAGCACGCCGTTTTTCATCATTTTTGAGGATTTGAAAAAATTTCAAAATTTCAAAAAACATGGGTTATAGCCCATCGCTTTTTGAAATTTTGAAAAAAAAATTAACCTCGTTTTTCATCATTTTTGAACATGGGCTATAGCCCCTACCGTACGGCATACTATAGCACGCCGTTTTTCATCATTTTTGAGGATTTGAAAAAATTCAAAAAATTCAAAAAACATGGGTTATAGCCCATCGTTTTTTGAAATTTTGAAAAAAAAAATTAACCTCGTTTTTCATCATTTTTGAACATGGGCTATAGCCCCTACCGTACGGCATACTATAGCACGCCGTTTTTCATCATTTTTGAGGATTTGAAAAAAATTCAAAATTTCAAAAAACATGGGTTATAGCCCATCGTTTTTTGAAATTTTGAAAAAAACAATTTAACCTCGTTTTTCATCATTTTTGAACATGGGCTATAGCCCCTACCGTACGGCATACTATAGCACGCCGTTTTTCATCATTTTTGAGGATTTGAAAAAATTTAAAAATTTCAAAAAACATGGGTTATAGCCCATCGTTTTTTGAAATTTTGAAAAAAAATGTAACCTCGTTTTTCATCATTTTTGAACATGGGCTATGGCCCCTACCGTACGGCATACTATAGCACGCCGTTTTTCATCATTTTTGAGGATTTGAAAAAAATTCAAAATTTCAAAAAACATGGGTTATAGCCCATCGTTTTTTGAAATTTTGAAAAAAACAATTTAACCTCGTTTTTCATCATTTTTGAACATGGGCTATAGCCCCTACCGTACGGCATACTATAGCACGCCGTTTTTCATCATTTTTGAGGATTTGAAAAAATTTCAAAATTTCAAAAAACATGGGTTATAGCCCATCGTTTTTTGAAATTTTGAAAAAAAATGTAACCTCGTTTTTCATCATTTTTGAACATGGGCTATAGCCCCTACCGTACGGCATACTATAGCACGCCGTTTTTCATCATTTTTGAGGATTTGAAAAAAATTCAAAAAACATGGGTTATAGCCCATCGTTTTTTGAAATTTAAAAAAAAAAATTAACCTCGTTTTTCATCATTTTTGAACATGGGCTATAGCCCCTACCGTACGGCATACTATAGCACGCCGTTTTTCATCATATTTGAGGATTTGAAAAAAATTCAAAATTTCAAAAAACATGGGTTATAGCCCATCGTTTTTTGAAAATTTGAAAAAAAAATTAACCTCGTTTTTCATCATTTTTGAACATGGGCTATAGCCCCTACCGTACGGCATACTATAGCACGCCGTTTTTCATCATTTTTGAGGATTTGAAAAAATTTCAAAATTTCAAAAAACATGGGTTATAGCCCATCGTTTTTTGAAATTTTGAAAAAAAAAATTAACCTCGTTTTTCATCATTTTTGAACATGGGCTATAGCCCCTACCGTACGGCATACTATAGCACGCCGTCTTTCATCATTTTTGAGGATTTGAAAATTTTGAAAATTTCAAAAAACATGGGTTATAGCCCATCGTTTTTTGAAATTTTGAAAAAAAAATGTAACCTCGTTTTTCATCATTTTTGAACATGGGCTATAACCCCTACCGTACGGCATACTATAGCACGCCGTTTTTCATCATTTTTGAGGATTTGAAAAAAAATCAAAATTTCAAAAAACATGGGTTATAGCCCATTGTTTTTTGAAATTTTGAAAAAAAAATTAACCTCGTTTTTCATCATTTTTGAACATGGGCTATAGCCCCTACCGTACGGCATACTATAGCACGCCGTTTTTCATCATTTTTGAGGATTTGAAAAAATTTCAAAATTTCAAAAAACATGGGTTATAGCCCATCGTTTTTTGAAATTTTGATTTTTTTTGTAACCTCGTTTTTCATCATTTTTGAACATGGGCTATAGCCCCTACCGTACGACATACTATAGCACGCCGTTTTTCATCATTTTTGAGGATTTGAAAAAAATTCAAAATTTCAAAAAACATGGGTTATAGCCCATCGTTTTTTTTAATTTTGAAAAAAATAATTAACCTCGTTTTTCATCATTTTTGAACATGGGCTATAGCCCCTACCGTACGGCATACTATAGCACGCCGTTTTTCATCATTTTTGAGGATTTGAAAAAAATTCAAAATTTCAAAAAACATGGGTTATAGCCCATCGTTTTTTGAAATTTTGAAAAAAAAATTAACCTCGTTTTTCATCATTTTTGAACATGGGCTATAGCCCCTACCGTACGGCATACTATAGCACGCCGTTTTTCATCATTTTTGAGGATTTGAAAAAATTTCAAATTTTCAAAAAACATGGGTTATAGCCCATCGTTTTTTGAAATTTTGATTTTTTTTTTAACCTCGTTTTTCATCATTTTTGAACATGGGCTATAGCCCCTACCGTACGGCATACTATAGCACGCCGTTTTTCATCATTTTTGAGGATTTGAAAAAATTTAAAAATTTCAAAAAACATGGGTTATAGCCCATCGTTTTTTGAAATTTTGAAAAAAAATGTAACCTAGTTTTTCATCATTTTTGAACATGGGCTATGGCCCCTACCGTACGGCATACTATAGCACGCCGTTTTTCATCATTTTTGAGGATTTGAAAAAAATTCAAAATTTCAAAAAACATGGGTTATAGCCCATCGTTTTTTGAAATTTTGAAAAAAACAATTTAACCTCGTTTTTCATCATTTTTGAACATGGGCTATAGCCCCTACCGTACGGCATACTATAGCACGCCGTTTTTCATCATTTTTGAGGATTTGAAAAAATTTCAAAATTTCAAAAAACATGGGTTATAGCCCATCGTTTTTTGAAATTTTGAAAAAAAATGTAACCTCGTTTTTCATCATTTTTGAACATGGGCTATAGCCCCTACCGTACGGCATACTATAGCACGCCGTTTTTCATCATTTTTGAGGATTTGAAAAAATTTCAAAATTTCAAAAAACATGGGTTATAGCCCATCGTTTTTTGAAATTTTGAAAAAAAAATTAACCTCGTTTTTCATCATTTTTGAACATGGGCTATAGCCCCTACCGTACGGCATACTATAGCACGCCGTTTTTCATCATATTTGAGGATTTGAAAAAAATTCAAAATTTCAAAAAACATGGGTTATAGCCCATCGTTTTTTGAAATTTTGAAAAAAAAATGTAACCTCGTTTTTCATCATTTTTGAACATGGGCTATAACCCCTACCGTACGGCATACTATAGCACGCCGTTTTTCATCATTTTTGAGGATTTGAAAAAAAATCAAAATTTCAAAAAACATGGGTTATAGCCCATTGTTTTTTGAAATTTTGAAAAAAAAAATTAACCTCGTTTTTCATCATTTTTGAACATGGGCTATAGCCCCTACCGTACGGCATACTATAGCACGCCGTTTTTCATCATTTTTGAGGATTTGAAAAAATTTCAAAATTTCAAAAAACATGGGTTATAGCCCATCGTTTTTTGAAATTTTGATTTTTTTTGTAACCTCGTTTTTCATCATTTTTGAACATGGGCTATAGCCCCTACCGTACGGCATACTATAGCACGCAGTTTTTCATCATTTTTGAGGATTTGAAAAAAATTCAAAATTTCAAAAAACATGGGTTATAGCCCATCGTTTTTTTTAATTTTGAAAAAAATAATTAACCTCGTTTTTCATCATTTTTGAACATGGGCTATAGCCCCTACCGTACGGCATACTATAGCACGCCGTTTTTCATCATTTTTGAGGATTTGAAAAAAATTCAAAATTTCAAAAAACATGGGTTATAGCCCATCGTTTTTTGAAAATTTGAAAAAAAAATTAACCTCGTTTTTCATCATTTTTGAACATGGGCTATAGCCCCTACCGTACGGCATACTATAGCACGCCGTTTTTCATCATTTTTGAGGATTTGAAAAAAATTCAAATTTTCAAAAAACATGGGTTATAGCCCATCGTTTTTTGAAATTTTGATTTTTTTTTTAACCTCGTTTTTCATCATTTTTGAACATGGGCTATAGCCCCTACCGTACGGCATACTATAGCACGCCGTTTTTCATCATTTTTGAGGATTTGAAAAAAAATCAAAATTTCAAAAAACATGGGTTATAGCCCATCGTTTTTTGAAAATTTGGAAAAAAAAATTAACCTCGTTTTTCATCATTTTTGAACATGGGCTATAGCCCCTACCGTACGGCATACTATAGCACGCCGTTTTTCATCATTTTTGAGGATTTGAAAAAAATTCAAAATTTCAAAAAACATGGGTTATAGCCCATCGTTTTTTGAAATTTTGGAAAAAAAATTAACCTCGTTTTTCATCATTTTTGAACATGGGTTATAGCCCCTACCGTACGGCATACTATAGCACGCCGTTTTTCATCATTTTTGAGGATTTGAAAAAAATTCAAAATTTCAAAAAACATGGGTTATAGCCCATCGTTTTTTGAAATTTTGAAAAAAAATGTAACCTCGTTTTTCATCATTTTTGAACATGGGCTATAGCCCCTACCGTACGGCATACTATAGCACGCCGTTTTTCATCATTTTTGAGGATTTGAAAAAAATTCAAAATTTCAAAAAACATGGGTTATAGCACATCGTTTTTTGAAAATTTGGAAAAAAAAAATTACCTCGTTTTTCATCATTTTTGAACATGGGCTATAGCCCCTACCGTAAGGCATACTATAGCACGCCGTTTTTCATCATTTTTGAGGATTTGAAAAAATTTCAAAATTTCAAAAAACATGGGTTATAGCCCATCGTTTTTTGAAATTTTGAAAAAAAAAATTTACCTCGTTTTTCATCATTTTTGAACATGGGCTATAGCCCCTACCGTACGGCATACTATAGCACGCCGTTTTTCATCATTTTTGAGGATTTGAAAAAAATTAAAAAATTCAAAAACATGGGTTATAGCCCATCGTTTTTTGAAATTTTGAAAAAAAAAATTTACCTCGTTTTTCATCATTTTTGAACATGGGCTATAGCCCCTACCGTACGGCATACTATAGCACGCCGTTTTTCATCATTTTTGAGGATTTGAAAAAAATTCAAAATTTCAAAAAACATGGGTTATAGCCCATCGTTTTTTGAAATTTTGAAAAAAACAATTTAACCTCGTTTTTCATCATTTTTTAACATGGGCTATAGCCCCTACCGTACGGCATACTATAGCACGCCGTTTTTCATCATTTTTGAGGATTTGAAAAAAATTCAAAAATTCAAAAAACATGGGTTATAGCCCATCGTTTTTTGAAATTTTGAAAAAAAAATTAACCTCGTTTTTCATCATTTTTGAACATGGGCTATAGCCCCTACCGTACGGCATACTATAGCACGCCGTTTTTCATCATTTTTGAGGATTTGAAAAAAATTCGAAATTTCAAAAAACATGGGTTATAGCCCATCGTTTTTTGAAAATTTGGAAAAAAAAATTAACCTCGTTTTTCATCATTTTTGAACATGGGCTATAGCCCCTACCGTACGGCATACTATAGCACGCCGTTTTTCATCATTTTTGAGGATTTGAAAAAATTTCAAAATTTCAAAAAACATGGGTTATAGCCCATCGTTTTTTGAAATTTTGAAAAAAAATGTAACCTCGTTTTTCATCATTTTTGAACATGGGCTATAGCCCCTACCGTACGGCATACTATAGCACGCCGTTTTTCATCATTTTTGAGGATTTGAAAAAAATTCAAAATTTAAAAAAACATGGGTTATAGCCCATCGTTTTTTGAAAATTTGAAAAAAAATGTAACCTCGTTTTTCATCATTTTTGAACATGGGCTATAGCCCCTACCGTACGGCATACTATAGCACGCCGTTTTTCATCATTTTTGAGGATTTGAAAAAAATTCAAAATTTCAAAAAACATGGGTTATAGCCCATCGTTTTTTGAAAATTTGGAAAAAAAAATTACCTCGTTTTTCATCATTTTTGAACATGGGCTATAGCCCCTACCGTACGGCATACTATAGCACGCCGTTTTTCATCATTTTTGAGGATTTGAAAAAAAATCAAAATTTCAAAAAACATGGGTTATAGCCCATCGTTTTTTGAAATTTTGGAAAAAAAATTAACCTCGTTTTTCATCATTTTTGAACATGGGCTATAGCCCCTACCGTACGGCATACTATAGCACGCCGTTTTTCATCATTTTTGAGGATTTGAAAAAATTTCAAAATTTCAAAAAACATGGGTTATAGCCCATCGTTTTTTGAAATTTTGAAAAAAAAATGTAACCTCGTTTTTCATCATTTTTGAACATGGGCTATAGCCCCTACCGTACGGCATACTATAGCACGCCGTTTTTCATCATTTTTGAGGATTTGAAAAAAATTCAAAATTTCAAAAAACATGGGTTATAGCCCATCGTTTTTTGAAAATTTGGAAAAAAAAATTACCTCGTTTTTCATCATTTTTGAACATGGGCTATAGCCCCTACCGTACGGCATACTATAGCACGCCGTTTTTCATCATTTTTGAGGATTTGAAAAAAATTCAAAATTTCAAAAAACATGGGTTATAGCCCATCGTTTTTTGAAATTTTGGAAAAAAAAATTAACCTCGTTTTTCATCATTTTTGAACATGGGCTATAGCCCCTACCGTACGGCATACTATAGCACGCCGTTTTTCATCATTTTTGAGGATTTGAAAAAATTTCAAAATTTCAAAAAACATGGGTTATAGCCCATCGTTTTTTGAAATTTTGAAAAAAAATTAACCTCGTTTTTCATCATTTTTGAACATGGGCTATAGCCCCTACCGTACGGCATACTATAGCACGCCGTTTTTCATCATTTTTGAGGATTTGAAAAAATTTCAAAATTTCAAAAAACATGGGTTATAGCCCATCGTTTTTGAAAATTTGGAAAAAAAAATTACCTCGTTTTTCATCATTTTTGAACATGGGCTATAGCCCCTACCGTACGGCATACTATAGCACGCCGTTTTTCATCATTTTTGAGGATTTGAAAAAAATTCAAAATTTCAAAAAACATGGGTTATAGCCCATCGTTTTTTGAAATTTGAAAAAAAATGTAACCTCGTTTTTCATCATTTTTGAACATGGGCTATAGCCCCTACCGTACGGCATACTATAGCACGCCGTTTTTCATCATTTTTGAGGATTTGAAAAAAAATTCAAATTTCAAAAAACATGGGTTATAGCCCATCGTTTTTTGAAAATTTGGAAAAAAAAAATTACCTCGTTTTTCATCATTTTTGAACATGGGCTATAGCCCCTACCGTACGGCATACTATAGCACGCCGTTTTTCATCATTTTTGAGGATTTGAAAAAAAATTCAAAATTTCAAAAAACATGGGTTATAGCCCATCGTTTTTGAAATTTGGAAAAAAAAATTACCTCGTTTTTCATCATTTTTGAACATGGGCTATAGCCCCTACCGTACGGCATACTATAGCACGCCGTTTTTCATCATTTTTGAGGATTTGAAAAAATTTCAAAATTTCAAAAAACATGGTTATAGCCCATCGTTTTTTGAAATTTTGAAAAAAAAATTTACCTCGTTTTTCATCATTTTTGAACATGGGCTATAGCCCCTACCGTACGGCATACTATAGCACGCCGTTTTTCATCATTTTTGAGGATTTGAAAAAATTTCAAAATTTCAAAAAACATGGGTTATAGCCCATCGTTTTTTGAAATTTTGAAAAAAAAATTAACCTCGTTTTCATCATTTTTGAACATGGGCTATAGCCCCTACCGTACGGCATACTATAGCACGCCGTTTTTCATCATTTTTGAGGATTTGAAAAAAATTCAAAAATTCAAAAAACATGGGTTATAGCCCATCGTTTTTTGAAATTTTGAAAAAAAAATTACCTCGTTTTTCATCATTTTTGAACATGGGCTATAGCCCCTACCGTACGGCATACTATAGCACGCCGTTTTTCATCATTTTTGAGGATTTGAAAAAAATTCAAAATTTCAAAAAACATGGGTTATAGCCCATCGTTTTTTGAAATTTGAAAAAAAAAATTTAACCTCGTTTTTCATCATTTTTGAACATGGGCTATAGCCCCTACCGTACGGCATACTATAGCACGCCGTTTTTCATCATTTTTGAGGATTTGAAAAAAATTCAAAATTTCAAAAAACATGGGTTATAGCCCATCGTTTTTTGAAATTTTGAAAAAAAAATTAACCTCGTTTTTCATCATTTTTGAACATGGGCTATAGCCCCTACCGTACGGCATACTATAGCACGCCGTTTTTCATCATTTTTGAGGATTTGAAAAAAATTCAAAATTTCAAAAACATGGGTTATAGCCCATCGTTTTTTGAAATTTTGAAAAAAAATGTAACCTCGTTTTTCATCATTTTTGAACATGGGCTATAGCCCCTACCGTACGGCATACTATAGCACGCCGTTTTTCATCATTTTTGAGGATTTGAAAAAATTTCAAAATTTCAAAAAACATGGGTTATAGCCCATCGTTTTTTGAAATTTTGAAAAAAAAAATTAACCTCGTTTTTCATCATTTTTGAACATGGGCTATAGCCCCTACCGTACGGCATACTATAGCACGCCGTTTTTCATCATTTTTTGAGGATTTGAAAAAAATTCAAAATTTCAAAAAACATGGGTTATAGCCCATCGTTTTTTGAAAATTTGGAAAAAAAATTAACCTCGTTTTTCATCATTTTTGAACATGGGCTATAGCCCCTACCGTACGGCATACTATAGCACGCCGTTTTTCATCATTTTTGAGGATTTGAAAAAAATTCAAAATTTCAAAAAACATGGGTTATAGCCCATCGTTTTTTGAAATTTTGAAAAAAAATGTACCTCGTTTTTCATCATTTTTGAACATGGGCTATAGCCCCTACCGTACGGCATACTATAGCACGCCGTTTTTCATCATTTTTGAGGATTTGAAAAAATTTCAAAATTTCAAAAAACATGGGTTATAGCCCATCGTTTTTTGAAATTTTGAAAAAAAATGTAACCTCGTTTTTCATCATTTTTGAACATGGGCTATAGCCCCTACCGTACGGCATACTATAGCACGCCGTTTTTCATCATTTTTGAGGATTTGAAAAAAATTCAAAATTTCAAAAAACATGGGTTATAGCCCATCGTTTTTTGAAAATTTGGAAAAAAAAAATTACCTCGTTTTTCATCATTTTTGAACATGGGCTATAGCCCCTACCGTACGGCATACTATAGCACGCCGTTTTTCATCATTTTTGAGGATTTGAAAAAAATTCAAAATTTCAAAAAACATGGGTTATAGCCCATCGTTTTTTGAAATTTGGAAAAAAAAATTTAACCTCGTTTTTCATCATTTTTGAACATGGGCTATAGCCCCTACCGTACGGCATACTATAGCACGCCGTTTTCATCATTTTTGAGGATTTGAAAAAAATTCAAAATTTCAAAAAACATGGGTTATAGCCCATCGTTTTTTGAAAATTTGGAAAAAAAAAATTACCTCGTTTTTCATCATTTTTGAACATGGGCTATAGCCCCTACCGTACGGCATACTATAGCACGCCGTTTTTCATCATTTTTGAGGATTTGAAAAAAATTCAAAATTTCAAAAAACATGGGTTATAGCCCATCGTTTTTTGAAAATTTGGAAAAAAAATTAACCTCGTTTTTCATCATTTTTGAACATGGGCTATAGCCCCTACCGTACGGCATACTATAGCACGCCGTTTTTCATCATTTTTGAGGATTTGAAAAAATTTCAAAATTTCAAAAAACATGGGTTATAGCCCATCGTTTTTTGAAAATTTGGAAAAAAAATTAACCTCGTTTTTCATCATTTTTGAACATGGGCTATAGCCCCTACCGTACGGCATACTATAGCACGCCGTTTTTCATCATTTTTGAGGATTTGAAAAAAATTTCAAAATTTCAAAAAACATGGGTTATAGCCCATCGTTTTTTGAAATTTTGGAAAAAAAATTAACCTCGTTTTTCATCATTTTTGAACATGGGCTATAGCCCCTACCGTACGGCATACTATAGCACGCCGTTTTTCATCATTTTTGAGGATTTGAAAAAATTTCAAAATTTCAAAAAACATGGGTTATAGCCCATCGTTTTTTGAAATTTTGAAAAAAAATGTAACCTCGTTTTTCATCATTTTTGAACATGGGCTATAGCCCCTACCGTACGGCATACTATAGCACGCCGTTTTTCATCATTTTTGAGGATTTGAAAAAAATTCAAAATTTCAAAAAACATGGGTTATAGCCCATCGTTTTTTTAAAATTTGGAAGAAAAAAAAATACCTCGTTTTTCATCATTTTTGAACATGGGCTATAGCCCCTACCGTACGGCATACTATAGCACGCCGTTTTTCATCATTTTTGAGGATTTGAAAAAATTTCAAAATTTCAAAAAACATGGGTTATAGCCCATCGTTTTTTGAAATTTGGAAAAAAAAAATTAACCTCGTTTTTCATCATTTTTGAACATGGGCTATAGCCCCTACCGTACGGCATACTATAGCACGCCGTTTTTCATCATTTTTGAGGATTTGAAAAAATTTCAAAATTTCAAAAAACATGGGTTATAGCCCATCGTTTTTTGAAAATTTGAAAAAAAAATTACCTCGTTTTTCATCATTTTTGAACATGGGCTATAGCCCCTACCGTACGGCATACTATAGCACGCCGTTTTTCATCATTTTTGAGGATTTGAAAAAAATTCAAAATTTCCAAAAACATGGGTTATAGCCCATCGTTTTTTTAAAATTTTGAAAAAAAAATGTAACCTCGTTTTTCATCATTTTTGAACATGGGCTATAGCCCCTACCGTACGGCATACTATAGCACGCCGTTTTTCATCATTTTTGAGGATTTGAAAAAATTTCAAAATTTCAAAAAACATGGGTTATAGCCCATCGTTTTTTGAAAATTTGGAAAAAAAAAATTACCTCGTTTTTCATCATTTTTGAACATGGGCTATAGCCCCTACCGTACGGCATACTATAGCACGCCGTTTTTCATCATTTTTGAGGATTTGAAAAAAAATCAAAATTTCAAAAAACACGGGTTATAGCCCATCGTTTTTTGAAATTTGGAAAAAAAAATTAACCTCGTTTTTCATCATTTTTGAACATGGGCTATAGCCCCTACCGTACGGCATACTATAGCACGCCGTTTTTCATCATTTTTGAGGATTTGAAAAAAATTCAAAATTTCAAAAAACATGGGTTATAGCCCATCGTTTTTTGAAATTTTGGGAAAAAAAATTACCTCGTTTTTCATCATTTTTGAACATGGGCTATAGCCCCTACCGTACGGCATACTATAGCACGCCGTTTTTCATCATTTTTGAGGATTTGAAAAAATTTCAAAATTTCAAAAAACATGGGTTATAGCCCATCGTTTTTTGAAATTTTGAAAAAAAATGTAACCTCGTTTTTCATCATTTTTGAACATGGGCTATAGCCCCTACCGTACGGCATACTATAGCACGCCGTTTTTCATCATTTTTGAGGATTTGAAAAAAATTCAAAATTTCAAAAAACATGGGTTATAGCCCATCGTTTTTTAAAATTTGGAAAAAAAAAATACCTCGTTTTTCATCATTTTTGAACATGGGCTATAGCCCCTACCGTACGGCATACTATAGCACGCCGTTTTTCATCATTTTTGAGGATTTGAAAAAAAATTCAAAATTTCAAAAAACATGGGTTATAGCCCATCGTTTTTTGAAATTTTGAAAAAAAAATTAACCTCGTTTTTCATCATTTTTGAACATGGGCTATAGCCCCTACCGTACGGCATACTATAGCACGCCGTTTTTCATCATTTTTGAGGATTTGAAAAAATTCAAAATTTCAAAAAACATGGGTTATAGCCCATCGTTTTTTGAAATTTTGAAAAAAAAATTAACCTCGTTTTTCATCATTTTTGAACATGGGCTATAGCCCCTACCGTACGGCATACTATAGCACGCCGTTTTTCATCATTTTTGAGGATTTGAAAAAATTCAAAATTTCAAAAAACATGGGTTATAGCCCATCGTTTTTTGAAAATTTGGAAAAAAAATTAACCTCGTTTTTCATCATTTTTGAACATGGGCTATAGCCCCTACCGTACGGCATACTATAGCACGCCGTTTTTCATCATTTTTGAGGATTTGAAAAAATTTCAAAATTTCAAAAAACATGGGTTATAGCCCATCGTTTTTTGAAATTTTGAAAAAAAATGTAACCTCGTTTTTCATCATTTTTGAACATGGGCTATAGCCCCTACCGTACGGCATACTATAGCACGCCGTTTTTCATCATTTTTGAGGATTTGAAAAAATTTAAAATTTCAAAAAACATGGGTTATAGCCCATCGTTTTTTGAAATTTTGAAAAAAAATGTAACCTCGTTTTTCATCATTTTTGAACATGGGCTATAGCCCCTACCGTACGGCATACTATAGCACGCCGTTTTTCATCATTTTTGAGGATTTGAAAAAAATTCAAAATTCAAAAAACATGGGTTATAGCCCATCGTTTTTTGAAAATTTGGAAAAAAAAAATTACCTCGTTTTTCATCATTTTTGAACATGGGCTATAGCCCCTACCGTACGGCATACTATAGCACGCCGTTTTTCATCATTTTTGAGGATTTGAAAAAAATTCAAAATTTCAAAAAACATGGGTTATAGCCCATCGTTTTTGAAATTTTGAAAAAAAATGTAACCTCGTTTTTCATCATTTTTGAACATGGGCTATAGCCCCTACCGTACGGCATACTATAGCACGCCGTTTTTCATCATTTTTGAGGATTTGAAAAAAATTCAAAATTTCAAAAAACATGGGTTATAGCCCATCGTTTTTTGAAAATTTGGAAAAAAAAAATTACCTCGTTTTTCATCATTTTTGAACATGGGCTATAGCCCCTACCGTACGGCATACTATAGCACGCCGTTTTTCATCATTTTTGAGGATTTGAAAAAAAATCAAAATTTCAAAAAACATGGGTTATAGCCCATCGTTTTTTGAAAATTTGGAAAAAAGATTTAACCTCGTTTTTCATCATTTTTGAACATGGGCTATAGCCCCTACCGTACGGCATACTATAGCACGCCGTTTTTCATCATTTTTGAGGATTTGAAAAAATTTCAAAATTTCAAAAAACATGGGTTATAGCCCATCGTTTTTTGAAAATTTGGAAAAAAGATTTAACCTCGTTTTTCATCATTTTTGAACATGGGCTATAGCCCCTACCGTACGGCATACTATAGCACGCCGTTTTTCATCATTTTTGAGGATTTGAAAAAATTTCAAAATTTCAAAAAACATGGGTTATAGCCCATCGTTTTTTGAAATTTTGGAAAAAAAATTAACCTCGTTTTTCATCATTTTTGAACATGGGCTATAGCCCCTACCGTACGGCATACTATAGCACGCCGTTTTTCATCATTTTTGAGGATTTGAAAAAATTTCAAAATTTCAAAAAACATGGGTTATAGCCCATCGTTTTTTGAAATTTTGAAAAAAAATGTAACCTCGTTTTTCATCATTTTTGAACATGGGCTATAGCCCCTACCGTACGGCATACTATAGCACGCCGTTTTTCATCATTTTTGAGGATTTGAAAAAAATTCAAAATTTCAAAAACATGGGTTATAGCCCATCGTTTTTTTAAAATTTGGAAGAAAAAAAATACCTCGTTTTTCATCATTTTTGAACATGGGCTATAGCCCCTACCGTACGGCATACTATAGCACGCCGTTTTTCATCATTTTTGAGGATTTGAAAAAATTTCAAAATTTCAAAAAACATGGGTTATAGCCCATCGTTTTTTGAAAATTTGGAAAAAAAAAATAACCTCGTTTTTCATCATTTTTGAACATGGGCTATAGCCCCTACCGTACGGCATACTATAGCACGCCGTTTTTCATCATTTTTGAGGATTTGAAAAAATTCAAAATTCAAAAAACATGGGTTATAGCCCATCGTTTTTTGAAAATTTGGAAAAAAAAAATTACCTCGTTTTTCATCATTTTTGAACATGGGCTATAGCCCCTACCGTACGGCATACTATAGCACGCCGTTTTTCATCATTTTTGAGGATTTGAAAAAAATTCAAATTTTCCAAAAACATGGGTTATAGCCATCGTTTTTTTAAATTTTGAAAAAAAAATGTAACCTCGTTTTTTCATCATTTTTGAACATGGGCTATAGCCCCTACCGTACGGCATACTATAGCACGCCGTTTTTCATCATTTTTGAGGATTTGAAAAAATTTCAAAATTTCAAAAAACATGGGTTATAGCCCATCGTTTTTTGAAAATTTGGAAAAAAAAAATTACCTCGTTTTTCATCATTTTTGAACATGGGCTATAGCCCCTACCGTACGGCATACTATAGCACGCCGTTTTTCATCATTTTTGAGGATTTGAAAAAAAAATCAAAATTTCAAAAAACACGGGTTATAGCCCATCGTTTTTTGAAATTTGGAAAAAAAAAATAACCTCGTTTTTCATCATTTTTGAACATGGGCTATAGCCCCTACCGTACGGCATACTATAGCACGCCGTTTTTCATCATTTTTGAGGATTTGAAAAAAATTCAAAATTTCAAAAAACATGGGTTATAGCCCATCGTTTTTTGAAATTTTGGGAAAAAAAATTACCTCGTTTTTCATCATTTTTGAACATGGGCTATAGCCCCTACCGTACGGCATACTATAGCACGCCGTTTTTCATCATTTTTGAGGATTTGAAAAAATTTCAAAATTTCAAAAAACATGGGTTATAGCCCATCGTTTTTTGAAATTTTGAAAAAAAATGTAACCTCGTTTTTCATCATTTTTGAACATGGGCTATAGCCCCTACCGTACGGCATACTATAGCACGCCGTTTTTCATCATTTTTGAGGATTTGAAAAAAATTCAAAATTTCAAAAAACATGGGTTATAGCCCATCGTTTTTTAAAAATTTGGAAAAAAAAAAATACCTCGTTTTTCATCATTTTTGAACATGGGCTATAGCCCCTACCGTACGGCATACTATAGCACGCCGTTTTTCATCATTTTTGAGGATTTGAAAAAAATTCAAAATTTCAAAAAACATGGGTTATAGCCCATCGTTTTTTGAAATTTTGAAAAAAAAATTAACCTCGTTTTTCATCATTTTTGAACATGGGCTATAGCCCCTACCGTACGGCATACTATAGCACGCCGTTTTTCATCATTTTTGAGGATTTGAAAAAAATTTCAAAATTTCAAAAAACATGGGTTATAGCCCATCGTTTTTTGAAATTTTGAAAAAAAAATTAACCTCGTTTTTCATCATTTTTGAACATGGGCTATAGCCCCTACCGTACGGCATACTATAGCACGGCCGTTTTTCATCATTTTTGAGGATTTGAAAACATTTCAAAAATTCAAAAAACATGGGTTATAGCCCATCGTTTTTTGAAAATTTGAAAAAATAAATTAACCTCGTTTTTCATCATTTTTGAACATGGGCTATAGCCCCTACCGTACGGCATACTATAGCACGCCGTTTTTTCATCATTTTTGAGGATTTGAAAAAAAATCAAAATTTCAAAAAACATGGGTTATAGCCCATCGTTTTTTGAAATTTTGAAAAAAAAATTTAACCTCGTTTTTCATCATTTTTGAACATGGGCTATAGCCCCTACCGTACGGCATACTATAGCACGCCGTTTTTCATCATTTTTGAGGATTTGAAAAAAATTCAAAATTTCAAAAAACATGGGTTATAGCCCATCGTTTTTTGAAATTTTGAAAAAAAAATTAACCTCGTTTTTCATCATTTTTGAACATGGGCTATAGCCCCTACCGTACGGCATACTATAGCACGCCGTTTTTCATCATTTTTGAGGATTTGAAAAAATTAAAAATTTCAAAAAACATGGGTTATAGCCCATCGTTTTTTGAAATTTTGAAAAAAAATTAACCTCGTTTTTCATCATTTTTGAACATGGGCTATAGCCCCTACCGTACGGCATACTATAGCACGCCGTTTTTCATCATTTTTGAGGATTTGAAAAAATCTCAAAATTTCAAAAAACATGGGTTATAGCCCATCGTTTTTTGAAAATTTTGAAAAAAAATAATTAACCTCGTTTTTTCATCATTTTTGAACATGGGCTATAGCCCCTACCGTACGGCATACTATAGCACGCCGTTTTTCATCATTTTTGAGGATTTGAAAAATTTCAAAATTTCAAAAAACATGGGTTATAGCCCATCGTTTTTGAAATTTTGAAAAAAAATGTAACCTCGTTTTTCATCATTTTTGAACATGGGCTATAGCCCCTACCGTACGGCATACTATAGCACGCCGTTTTTCATCATTTTTGAGGATTTGAAAATTTTTCAAAATTTCAAAAAACATGGGTTATAGCCCATCGTTTTTTGAAATTTTGAAAAAAAAATTAACCTCGTTTTTCATCATTTTTGAACATGGGCTATAGCCCCTACCGTACGGCATACTATAGCACGCCGTTTTTCATCATTTTTGAGGATTTGAAAAAAATTCAAAATTTCAAAAAACATGGGTTGTAGCCCATAATTTTTTGAAATTTTGAAAAAAAAAATTAACCTCGTTTTTCATCATTTTTGAACATGGGCTATAGCCCCTACCGTACGGCATACTATAGCACGCCGTTTTTCATCATTTTTGAGGATTTGAAAAAAATTCAAATTTTCAAAAACATGGGTTATAGCCCATCGTTTTTTGAAATTTTGAAAAAAATAATTAACCTCGTTTTTCATCATTTTTGAACATGGGCTATAGCCCCTACCGTACGGCATACTATAGCACGCCGTTTTTCATCATTTTTGAGGATTTGAAAAAAATTTCAAAATTTCAAAAACATGGGTTATAGCCCATCTTTTTTGAAATTTTGAAAAAAAAAATTAACCTCGTTTTTCATCATTTTTGAACATGGGCTATAGCCCCTACCGTACGGCATACTATAGCACGCCGTTTTTCATCATTTTGAGGATTTGAAAAAATTCAAAATTTCAAAAAACATGGGTTATAGCCCATCGTTTTTTGAAATTTTGAAAAAACAATTTAACCTCGTTTTTCATCATTTTTGAACATGGGCTATAGCCCCTACCGTACGGCATACTATAGCACGCCGTTTTTCATCATTTTTGAGGATTTGAAAAAAATTCAAAATTTCAAAAAACATGGGTTATAGCCCATCGTTTTTTGAAATTTTGAAAAAAAATGTAACCTCGTTTTTCATCATTTTTGAACATGGGCTATAGCCCCTACCGTACGGCATACTATAGCACGCCGTTTTTCATCATTTTTGAGGATTTGAAAAAAATTCAAAATTTCAAAAAACATGGGTTATAGCCCATCGTTTTTTGAAATTTTGAAAAAAAAATTAACCTCGTTTTTCATCATTTTTGAACATGGGCTATAGCCCCTACCGTACGGCATACTATAGCACGCCGTTTTTCATCATTTTTGAGGATTTGAAAAAATCTCAAAATTTCAAAAAACATGGGTTATAGCCCATCGTTTTTTGAAATTTTGAAAAAAATAATTAACCTCGTTTTTCATCATTTTTGAACATGGGCTATAGCCCCTACCGTACGGCATACTATAGCACGCCGTTTTTCATCATTTTTGAGGATTTGAAAAAAATTCAAAATTTCAAAAAACATGGGTTATAGCCCATCGTTTTTTGAAATTTTGAAAAAAAAAATTAACCTCGTTTTTCATCATTTTTGAACATGGGCTATAGCCCCTACCGTACGGCATACTATAGCACGCCGTTTTTCATCATTTTTGAGGATTTGAAAAAATTCAAAATTTCAAAAAACATGGGTTATAGCCCATCGTTTTTTGAAATTTTGAAAAAAAAAATTAACCTCGTTTTTCATCATTTTTGAACATGGGCTATAGCCCCTACCGTACGGCATACTATAGCACGCTGTTTTTCATCATTTTTGAGGATTTGAAAAAATTTAAAAATTTCAAAAAACATGGGTTATAGCCCATCATTTTTTGAAATTTTGAAAAAAAAAATAACCTCGTTTTTCATAATTTTTGAACATGGGCTATAGCCCCTACCGTACGGCATACTATAGCACGCCGTTTTTCATCATTTTTGAGGATTTGAAAAAATTTCAAAATTTCAAAAAACATGGGTTATAGCCCATCGTTTTTTGAAATTTTGAAAAAAACTATTTAACCTCGTTTTTCATCATTTTTGAACATGGGCTATAGCCCCTACCGTACGGCATACTATAGCACGCCGTTTTTCATCATTTTTGAGGATTTGAAACATTTTTCAAAATTTCAAAAAACATGGGTTATAGCCCATCGTTTTTTGAAATTTTGAAAAAAAATTAACCTCGTTTTTCATCATTTTTGAACATGGGCTATAGCCCCTACCGTACGGCATACTATAGCACGCCGTTTTTCATCATTTTTGAGGATTTGAAAAAAAATCAAAATTTCAAAAAACATGGGTTATAGCCCATCGTTTTTTGAAATTTTGAAAAAAAAAATTAACCTCGTTTTTCATCATTTTTGAACATGGGCTATAGCCCCTACCGTACGGCATACTATAGCACGCCGTTTTTCATCATTTTTGAGGATTTGAAAAAAATTCAAAATTTCAAAAAACATGGGTTATAGCCCATCGTTTTTTGAAATTTTGAAAAAAACAATTTAACCTCGTTTTTCATCATTTTTGAACATGGGCTATAGCCCCTACCGTACGGCATACTATAGCACGCCGTTTTTCATCATTTTTGAGGATTTGAAAAATTTTCAAAATTTCAAAAAACATGGGTTATAGCCCATCGTTTTTTGAAATTTTGAAAAAAACAATTTAACCTCGTTTTTCATCATTTTTGAACATGGGCTATAGCCCCTACCGTACGGCATACTATAGCACGCCGTTTTTCATCATTTTTGAGGATTTGAAAAAAATTTCAAAATTTCAAAAAACATGGGTTATAGCCCATCGTTTTTTGAAATTTTGAAAAAAAAATTAACCTCGTTTTTCATCATTTTTGAACATGGGCTATAGCCC
>NC_139713.1:4275132-4342632 GCF_964188405.1 Protomyctophum parallelum
CAGTTGTCTGTGTGATTACATACATGTGATGTCAGTTTTCTGTATGATTACATACATGTGATGTCAGTTTTATGTGTGATTACATACATGTGATGTCAGTTTTCTGTGTGATTACATACATGTGATGACAGTTTTCTGTATGATTACATACATGTGATGACAGTTGTCTGTGTGATTATACATGTGATGTCAGATATGGATTAATAATTTCACATATCAGTTGTCTGTGTGATTACATACATGTGATGACAGTTTTCTGTGTGATTATACATGTGATGTCAGTTTTCTGTATGATTACATACATGTGATGTCAGTTTTCTGTGTGATTATACATGTGATGTCAGTTTTCTGTGTGATTACATACATGTGATGACAGTTTTCTGTATGATTACATACATGTGATGTCAGTTTTCTGTGTGATTATACATGTGATGTCAGTTTTCTGTATGATTACATACATGTGATGACAGTTTTCTGTGTGATTACATACATGTGATGACAGTTTTCTGTATGATTACATACATGTGATGTCAGTTTTCTGTGTGATTATACATGTGATGTCAGTTTTCTGTGTGAACATACATGTGATGACAGTTTTATGTGTGAACATACATGTGATGTCAGTTGTCTGTGTGATTACATACATGTGATGACAGTTTTCTGTATGATTACATACATGTGATGACAGTTTTCTGTGTGATTATTATACATGTGATGACAGTTTTCTGTGTGATTATTATACATGTGATGTCAGATATGGAGTAATAATTTCACATATCAGTGGTCTGTGTGATTATACATGTTTCCAGATATGGCTTCCAGACTGTCTGCGAGTGAAACCAAGATGGAAGAGTTGGTGGAGGAACTGCAGAAACACAAAGCAGGTATTGATTAAAGTCTATGTCGGGTCAAACATTGACCTACAGTATCATTCTCACTGCTTCCTTTCCTCGTATGTCTCGTGTATTTTTTCTGCATCTGTAAAGTATGATAAAGGAAGTCGTTCCTGTTCATCATGAACAGAAAAACGACCTCTGTAAAAAATGAAATGAAAAATGACCTCTGACCCCTTACATGTTTTAAATGATGAATATCAGTTGCCCTCCATGAGGCGGTTTAGAGTCGCTAAATATATGAAAAACAGGCTAAAGAACTCTTTTGTACACCAGTCTGTTCTGCTTTTAAAACCATTCTGACCTGAGATCAGATTCATACGAGGTTTCCACTGGACACACACTGGTCTGATGAACCCATTCTGACCCGAGATCAGATTCTAAAAATGTCAAGTCGTTCTTCGATTTTTCAAAAATAGCAGACCTACAAGCTCGTAGCGCGCCACTCGGTGGCGCGCTATGAGCTTGTAGATCTGTTATTTTTAAATGGCTAAAGCATAACATGATGCTAACACCAAAATGGGTTCCCCGTTCAGAATGGGTTAAACCAAAATGGGGAAACCATGAAGAGGATATGTTCTATGGTTCTTGTTCACATGTCTGCTTCTGTGATTTGTGTGCTGTAATGTATCTTTTGTTAATGTATTGTGTTTGTGTCTTATGTCTGTATCTTGAACGGTGACGTCATGGACGCAAACCAAATGTGACCAAATTTGACTGAGGGACTGCCATTGGATTTTTTTTAATTTTTGTTTTTTCATGTCCTATGAAAGCAGGGAATCATAGCTTCAAATTGACATATTGGTTGTTCAGTTTGACCCACCAGTTTTGGAGATATGGCTTATAGAGTGATGTCTTGCAGAAAACAGCGAGTTGAGAAAACAGGCTTGAAAGGTTCACTTCTGTGGTCTCTAACATTACAATAGCTACATATTTAAGCATTTTTTTCATATTTGCATGTCAATTTTAGTTTTGACACTTATTTCAGACATGCTCTAGTATGTGAAGAGTCTGCCTGTGCTATTAACTCATTTTGAAAAAGGAAAAAAAAAAAAAAAAAAAATCTCCTCTGGTGAAAAGCTGGAATGTGCGCGATGGCAGTCTCTCAGTCAAATCTGGTCACAAATGTCAGTGCAAGCTGACACTAAAGTTGAATCCTATCTCATCTGTGTCTGTTCTGTTGTAGCCAACAACAACCTGAAGACTGACCTGACCCAACTGAAGACTGACCTGACCCTGGAGATAAGCCAACTGAAAAGTGAAGTCAAGAGGCTGAAATTTAAGACATTAGGTGAGAAGTAAAAAAATATTTTGAATAAATATTAAATTGTGTATTATTGATATTGTAATCATTACCAGGGGGGGTGTTACTTATTAATAATCTAAATCTATGAAGTAACTATAGAGGTGTCAAATAAACGCAGTGGAATAAAAACAATTTAATATTATATCTAAGAGTATATATAATAGAAGTATACAGTGTCACAAACATTGAAATACTTCACTAAAACACCAGAAAAGTATACTTGAGTATAGGCTAAATGTGTGGAGTAGAAAACACCATTGATATAATAAGTGAATAGTTTTACCCTCCACTCCATCTCTGACTACTGTTATTATTACAACTGCACGCGTTAGAATTGCTCATCAGTGCTTTGGAAATCCATCAGTAGGTACCCTCAAAACATGCAGTAATCCTGGTCTCTAAACTGCCTCCCCCTGGCCAGCCGGGGCGCCTGATGGAGGGGAAAGGAACTGGTCTCTAAACTGCCTCCCCCTGGCCAGCCGGGGCGCCTGATGGAGGGGAAAGGAACTGGTTGGAATAACGTGTTCCTTCCACGGGCTACGTCCAACCAGGGAAACTAGGAAACAAGGAGCAACTTGGACACTCAGGCATGAAGGAAGCATGAGTTCAAGTCCGTTGCTCTCCCCTTGTCCCCCATATATGGGGACTAGGTTGGTGGAGGGTGTGTAGAGCCCAGGATCACATTAGATGATTGACACAGGGGGTGAAAAATGGGTTACAAAATCGTGGGATAAAAAAAATATATTAAAAAAAAAAGAAAATCCATCAGTAAATGTCCCGTTTGATGTTTTTCAGGGTGTCCCATCGCCGGATGGACGACGTTTGGAGACAGCTGTTACTCCTACAATACAACTACTGACGGGAAAACATGGCAGCAAAGCAGAGAAGACTGTCAGAACCAAGGAGCTGACCTGGTGGTCATCAACAGTAGAGAAGAACAGGTTAGAGAGAGAGAGAGAGAGAGAGAGAGAGAGTGTGCCCTGTTTGGTGGATCTACCCCTTGTAAATGTAGGATTTGGAGGACGACAAAATGAGCAGGAAACTATAGCTATATATTTATAGTGTAGACGTAAATCTAACACAAGATATTTTTGTTTCATTTGAAGATTTACCATGCATTTCATTTGATGCATTTCCTATTGAGGTAAATGTGAACAACCTGACTGAAATACACGCGTGTGCGCGTGCATGCGTGCAGGGGCGGCCTGACATTTTAATTCACTAATAAATGAATGTTTAATCAATAAGTTGTTACATTGAAAAAGGGCTTCGTTAAGACCTCCCTAATGGTTAAATGCTTTGTACTTCAGTAACCAAGCTGCTTTTCTGTCCAGGTCTTTGTTGACAGATACGTTGGCAGTGTTGTGTGGCTTGGATTGACCGACAGCGAGACAGAAGGAGTGTGGAAGTGGGTGGATGGAACACCACTGACCACACCAACGTAAGACTTTACCTTACATTATTCTACTCTACTATTTAAAGAAAACATTTTACATTCATTTATTTTCAGCAAACTACATTTCACATTATTGTCTCCACCAGGCCAAAGGCATTGGGAGAGAGTATGTTTTGGACTCCGTCCGTGTGTATGTGTCCGTGTGTATGTGTCCGTGTGTGTGTCGGCCCGTCTGTGTGTCGGCCCGTCTGTGTGTCGGCCCGTCTGTGTGTCGGCCCGTCTGTGTGTCGGCCCGTCTGTGTGTCGGCCCGTCTGTGTGTCGGCCCGTCTGTGTACAGCTAATCTCCGGCACCGTTAAAAGGCCAGGGAGAACATGTGTGTTTTTAACCCATTCTGACCTGAGATCAGATTCATACGAGGTTTCCACTGGACACACACTGGTCTGATTAACCCATTCTGACCTGAGATCAGATTCTAAAAATGTCAGTCGTTCTTCGATTTTTCAAAAATAGCAGACCTACAAGCTCGTATCGCGCCACTCGGTGGCGCGATATGAGCTTGTAGGTCTGCTATTTTTCAATAGCTAAAGCATAACATGATGCCAACACCAAAATGGGTGCCCGTTCAGAATGGGTTAAACGAGATTAAAAAATGACCATAGAAGGTGCAGCCTGTCTGACGGAGTCAGGTTACCTTGGGGGTCCTCGACATGGAAATGTTTGAGAACGACTGACATAGAGAAATAGGCTTTTCAGAGAAATGTTAGGATTTAGAAGGCTTTCTTTTTTTTAAATCGATATCAGTCCAAAATGCATTAAATGTTTCTACTTCTACAGGTACTGGAGGTCTGGTGAGCCTGACGGTGCTGGACGAGAAGATTGTGCTTTGGGTTATAATGGAGGATGGATCGACGCACCGTGTGGGGAAAAGTCATATTGGATTTGTGAAATGGTTTTCTAGTGTTATGCATTCACTAGTAATAGGCCTATCTCACAGCCCTGCCCCGCCCCCTTTCCACGGCCCCATTGTTTCATAGATAATACCCTTCTGAACTTTGGGTTAAAAGTTCTACTCATAATATCCTGCAGTATTTTGTCACGGGCCAAGAAATGTATATAAAAGTATGTAACCAAAAACCGAAAATCTTGTGCTGCCGTTTTTGCTTGTAAAATGTGTTATATTGATTTTGGCAACACAAAATCTTTATACGTCATAAATACTGCACATATACCTAACATCTGAAACAAATACTGGTGCCTTAGTTTACTCATACGTTAATCTAGATCATGAAATGTAGCAAATTTGTAAAAAGAAAACGCTTCAACTAACGTTATTGGCCACCCAGCACAATGAAACATACACATAGTAAATGTAGCCAAAAGGTTATGTTTCATACATTCATAAATTTCACAACCTACTAGTACTGTGTAATGAAAGGTAGAAAAGAAAAGCAGCGCACCTTGTTAGCATCCGTACACCTGTGTATGAGTGTATAATGTATATATCCTGTGAAGAATGAAACAGCTGAGGTTGTAAGAAAAATGTATACTTGTAATTCTGTGAAGTTGCATATCATCCTGATGACTACAAAACAATACTACATCCTGATGACTACAAAACAATACTACATCCTGATGACTACAAAACAATACTACAACATGATGTAGCGATATTATCCTGATGACTACAAAACAATACTACATGACGTAGCGATATCATCCTGATGACTACAAAACAATACTACAACATGACGTAGCGATATCATCCTGATGACTACAAAACAATACTACAACATGACATAGCGATATCATCCTGATGACTACAAAACAATACTACAACATGACGTAGCGATATCATCCTGATGACTACAAAACAATACTACAACATGACGTAGCGATATTATCCTGATGACTACAAAACAATACTACAACATGACGTAGCGATATTATCCTGATGAATACAAAACAATACTACAACATGACGTAGCGATGACTACAAACTCCCACTGTACCTTCGACAGGCAGCCTCTGTAGACATGTTTAAAGCACAGCACACCCTTGCTTTTAATTGATCTTTTATTTTTTGTTATTCATGTCCTCACTGTACTGCATTACTGCTTGTTTTTTAATGTTTATGCCTTGCTTTTCTTTTCTTTTTTCTCCATTGCAGCACTTTGAGCTGCATTTCATGTCATGAAAGGTGCTATACAAATAAAGTTTTATTATTATTATTATTATGTCAGCAGTGTTATAATGTCGCAATATGATTACATTGCTTAATGATGTTTTCATAACAACAGAGCTAAAGTGAATACATTATAAAATTGCAGACTGATGACGGTTAAAATAAATCACTTGGGGAATAAATACGTATTAATGGACACTGGACAGTAAAGTCAAGAGCAGGCCGTCAAGCATTATATGTAGGGCCGGGACTAATTGCGATTAATTTAGATTAATTAACTACAGAAAAATTAATCGCGATTAACTACAGATAAATTAATCGCACCTTTTTTTTCACCGCGGAACTTTTCTCACTGGGCGCTTTTCTATAGTACTGAAAACTGGAAATAATAAAAAGTCACCCCATTTTGTGTTGCCTAGAACTGGAGGTCTGACAAAAAACAGTAACAATATGAAGTAAGTACAGCTTTGTGATGTCACTGAGATGTACTTGTTACTGTTACTAATTTTTTTCCAGACCTCCAGTTCTAGGCAACACAGAATGGGGTGACTTTTTATTATTTCCACAACAGGTATATTAATGACAGTAAAATGTTGAAAATGAGTGATATCCTGTAGTCACTATTCGTTGATTCACTGGGATACCAAAAAACATAAAAAAAAAGGTTTCTCGCTGTTCTCGGGTTGAATATTGATATGCGATTAAAATGCGATTAATCTAGATTAATTAATCGCAAAGCCTCTGATTAATTAGATTTTTTTTTTTATCGAGTCCCAGCTCTAATTATATGCAATAATGTTTTGATCAACTCACATCAATAATACCGGGTGAAAGAAATATGTCACATATTGTAGGCTACAATAGCCTATGAAGTTAATATAGGCTATATGTAATGGTTTGCACTGCAATGACTGATGACAATGATCTGAGAAATGAATGAAAATCTATAGGTGTGCCGTCGCGGATCGCACTGCACACACTAGGTAGCCAAAGACCTGCACTGACATTTTACTATAAGGCATATCTCGCTCATTTCTTAAGCGATATTTAAAATTACAAAAAAATCGCCATAATCCTTGGGAACTCTACTTTCAATTGGTGTTGTCAGCAAAGACTGTATTGTCTTCCAATCTAACGATATAGTCCCATTACGCACAGAGCCTGCTGCGTCTTCCTGTTCTGTCGTTACAAGGAGTGAGAGAGAGAGAGAGAGAGAGAGAGAGAGAGAGCGCCCATTCAGGCTATATTAAAGGTCTTTTATAAATGTGATACATGTGATCTCACATAACGTGCGAGTTAGAGCTAACGTTACTCAATGATCATTTGCCATCTGATTGATATCACAGCAATCAACTAGATTTGAATAACAAAACGTATTGATTGGACAATATGTATCTGCTTGTCAGAAAGTGTGAGAGAGAGAAAACATGTGAATGAAATTTCTCCAATGTCTATAATTGCTTGTGTGCGCTGAGAGAGAGAGAGAGAGAGAGAGAGAGAGAGATGCGCTCCAAATTTGGTAAGTCAGCCAGATAGGTAGTAGTAATGCCTTTATCTCACGTCAATTTTAGCGTCGTATACATTTATACATTAGCATCTTTCATTCAGATTATGTTCAATAACGTTATGGTATAGGCTACAGACTACAGTATAGGTTACAGCCTGGTTCAACCAAGGTGTGGCTCTAACTGGAGTCCATCCCGTTCTGCCCAGTTCAGACAATGCTCGTGGGTCTCTGTGATTGGCCAAGCGTTGATTTTCTGCCTTGCTCAAGGGCACGTCGGGACCTCGACAAATGAGCGATACCCTCTGCCCAGGCTACTCACAGCCAGTCTCAGTGCATGTCATGGGTGTCATGCCGCCATCAGTCCTCCAGAGGGCAGCAGAGCCCATGTGCATGTGGCACTGAGGCGACACGCTCCGACTACTGGACACACAGCCATCACTGTTGGACATCTGCTGCGCGCGCACGCACACGCACACGCACACGCACACACACACACACACACACACACACACACACACACACACACACACACACACACACACACACACACACACACACACACACACACACACACACAGTAACTTCTAAATGTTTGTTCCTTAATATGTTGTCTATTCTTCTTAAGCTCGCATTCACATCTCTACTGCAGTACTCGATGCAATGGAGTTGGAGTTGCATCATTTTTGCATATTTTTATTTGCAGCGTTTGCGTTCACACTGCGCTGTCAACGCACCCTCTGTGGTCTCTCCTACGTGTACAGTAGAGGTTAACCCATTCTGACCTGAGATCAGATTCATACGAGGTTTCCACTGGACACACACTGGTCTGATTAAGCCATTCTGACCTGAGATCAGATTCTAAAAATGTCAGTCGGCCACCGAGTGGCGCGCTATGAGCTTGTAGATCTGCTATTTTTCAATAGCTAAAGCATAACATGATGCTAACACCAAAATGGGTTCCCGCCCAGAATGGGTTAACCCATTTAGATTGAGGCCCATTCTAAAAAAACCCCAAAAAGATTTCAGAAAACTAAAGGTTTTCTGAAAAACCTCTGTTTCTATGTCAGTGGTTCTCAGCCTTTTTCATGTCAAGGACCCCCAGAATTATCCGAATATGGCCGCCGACCCCCATCCGAAAATATGCTGTTCCAGGGACCCCCCCCCCCCCATCCGAAAATATGCTGTTCCAGGGACCCCCCCCCCCCCCCATCCGAAAATATGCTGTTCCAGGGACGCCACAGAGGCAAAGATTTGAGTTAAATATGCTGTTCCAGGGACGCCACAGAGGCAAAGATTTGAGTTAAATATGCTGTTCCAGGGACGCCACAGAGGCAAAGATTTGAGTTAAATATGCTGTTCCAGGGACGCCACAGAGGCAAAGATTTGAGTTAAATATGCTGTTCCAGGGACGCCACAGAGGCAAAGATTTGAGTTAAATACGTTCGCTCTGAAATAATACTAATATAATATATTCAAAGATTTGCGCCATATTTTCCCATTGTTTCAAAAATAGCAGATCCACAAGCTCATGGTGCAGCACCGAGTGCCGCACTATGAGCTTGTAGATCTGCTATTGTTCAATAGCTGTAGTATAGCATAATGCTTAAAACACAAAAAGGGGTTCCCTTCCTGAATGGGTTAAAACTGGCCCTAAGGGGTGGAAGGCTATGAATGTCGTCTTGTTTTGGACTACAATACATATTGTAGACAACTTATTGTTTTGGACTACAATACATATTGTAGACAACTTATTTACAGTGAAGACATGTGGCGTGTACAGGGGAGAAGCAGGTGAAGCAATTAAAGTATTATTTACATTTACCTCATCCGTCTCCAATGAAATGGCAACAGGGACAGAAGTAGTGGCTGGTGCTTGAACCATGGAGGCTGTGGACATCAAAGCAGGCCGAGGGACTTCGGCCTGTGTGTCTCCTTGAACCATGGAGGCTGTGGACATCAAAGCAGGCCGAGGGACTTCGGCCTGTGTGTCTCCTTGAACCATGGAGGCTGTGGACATCAAAGCAGGCCGAGGGACTTCGGCCTGTGTGTCTCCTGCACTTAAACGTTGAACAGCACGCTGCAATGTGGACGAGAGGGAGAGAGAGAATTACTATAATTAGTAATGTAAAGGTGTGATTGAAACATTTTCATTGGATAACCTTTATTAACCCATTCTGAACGGGCACCCATTTTGGTGTTAGCATCATGTTATGCTTTAGCTATTGAAAAATAGCAGATCTACAAGCTCATATCGCGCCACCGAGTGGCGCGATACGAGCTTGTAGGTCCGCTATTTTTGAATAATCGAAGAACGACTGACATTTTTTTAATCTGATCTCAGGTCAGAATGGGTTCATCAGACCAGTGTGTGTCCAGTGGAAACCTCATATGAATCTGATCTCAGGTCAGAATGGGTTAACCCTCAACACCCTCATTAAACATGTTAATGATGAATAGTTGGATGTCTTCAAATGGTTTCAATTGAATAAGCTTACCCTCAATATAAAATAAATGCAACTTCATGATTTTTAGTAATATAAACAAAACATTTCCCAAAGAAAAACCTAGAATTTTAATCAATGGCTCTGAAATTTGCCAGGTTCCCCATACTAAATTCTTGGGTGTCATAGACGAACATTTAAATTGGAAACAACATACAGTATTGATACCGTATGTATATGAAGTCTATGAAGATGCTTTGGTATATTGAGAAAAATCTGCCCTTTTGTTCTTCCTTCATGTCATTTAAAACTCTATTATAGCTTAATTTTCCCTCATATTAATTACTGTAATATTGTCTGGGCTGCTACATATTCAACACATCTCACTAAATTACTGATCATTCAAAAAAGGTTTCTGAGAATGATTTCACATTCAAATCGGTATGAGCCGTCTGCCCCGCTCTTTATTAAATATTCACTATTACCCATTGACAAAGTAAACGTTTTTCAGACCTGTTTATTCATGTTTAAATTCAAAAAATGCATACAAGACCTTCCGTCTTCTTTTCACAATTTCTTCCGTGTTACTTCAGACATTCACTCCTACCCCACAAGGCAAAGAGATCATTTTGAATTACCCTATTGTCGCACGTCCAAACATCAATCTTTCATCAAATTTAGAGGCCCTCATCTATGGAACTCCCTAGATGCTTCACTTAAATCCTCATTATCCTTGCCAATATTCAAAAAACATCTAAAGAAATATCTTATTTTTTCCTCTCTGTAGATTACATGTTTTACCTTGATGCGTTATATTTTCTTTTGTGTGTTTGTTGTTGTATTGTTTATTTCTGTTTTTTGTGCAATCTGTGTTTTTATTTCTTTACTGCACAGCTGCCCCCCTTTGCCATTTGTAGATTTGTGTACTGTTCTTTATGAACTTTTAATCTGTTTAAACCAATGACCTCTTCCTACAGGAAAGGATTCCATATAAGCCTTCTGGCTTCTTCCCTTCCGTGCATTGTATTTTTGTTTCTTTGATTATGTTATTGTCTATTTTTTGTACTACATGCTAAATAAATAAACCTAAACCCATTCTGACCTGAGATCAGATTCTAAAAATTAATGGTCTGTGTGAAAATGACAGTTTTCTGAAAAAGTCGTTCTTCGATTAAAAAAAAAAATAGCAGACCTACAAGCTCGTAGCGCGCCACTCGGTGGCACGCTATGAGCTTGTAGATCTGCTTGTAGATCTGCTCGATCGAATACCCAACGACTCGCCCCTTTATCAACTCGTCCCCGTGAAATCTTTTAATGTCGTTAACAGTTAATTTAGTATTTCCCTCCCTCTCTGAAATTATTTTGTATACAGATTTATTTGATTGTATAGTAGTCGTATATTAATCTATAGAGTACAGTAATCTCTATACTCTCTAAAGAATAACATGACACAGAGACGGTGGCTGCTTAATTAAGTTCATTTAGGAGCAGTTCATTTCGTTCTATTAAACACATTTCTTCCATGTTTAGCCCACGTTTTGTAATGGCATCATCATGCTATTATGCCCGTGGATATACAGAGTGAACTTAACAATGATAAACTAATATGATAATACCTTTTATATAATCACCAACATGAATAATGTTTGTTATTTACAGCTAGATAGAGTAGTGGGGAGAGATGGGAAAGGGGCGACCGTACCCGTTACCATCTAAACTGACCTGTACTGAATCAAGTGAAAAGACCACTTGGACTGATGTCTTCAAGCGCCAGCGAAGAGCTGGCTCTTGAAAGGCAGAGACTGTTGCAGGTGTCGTGGAAGGTTTAGGGACATCGTTTTTTAGGCCGTGACGTACGCGCCACCGCCGTCGGAGACCGTTGTCATCCAGCAGGCTCACAGCATGCTGCAATGTGGACAGAAGATGAGACCGTTGTCACCCAGCAGGCTCACAGCATGCTGCAATGTGGACAGAAGATGAGACCGTTGTCACCCAGCAGGCTCACAGCATGCTGCAATGTGGACAGAAGATGAGACCGTTGTCACCCAGCAGGCTCACAGCATGCTGCAATGTGGACAGAAGATGAGACCGTTGTCATTTACACCCAGCAGGCTCACAGCATGCTGCAATGTGGACAGAAGATGAGACCGTTGTCATTTACACCCAGCAGGCTCACAGCATGCTGCAATGTGGACAGAAGATGGGGGCATCTTGAACTGGTTTTCTGAGCTCAATTGCACCCAAATAATTTGCACCCGTAATTTTTAACATTCAGTAGATTTTCTGTGGTCAGAGAAAATCCCAGACCACAGAAAATCCACTGAATGCGCATAAAGGTTGTTTGGGTGTTAATTGAGGTCAAAGAACCTAAAATAAAAACGAAAAATAAAAGTAAATGAAAATTGATGTTGTGAAACCTTTGAACAAATATCACATATAGATAGATAGATAGTTTATTTGTCTTGGTCATGGTTTATCCAGCATTATTACATACAGAAAAGGGGTTGACAACATGATACAATTGACCGAAAAGGAAAGGGCTGAAGTCGAAGCTTATTATGCCCACCTTTTTGAGATTTCAGTAAATCTCATAGAAAGGAAACAAAGACTGAATAAATAAATCAGATTTCAACATTGCTGCATTTCTAAAAAGAAAAGTATAAACAAAATCAGATCATATTTGGGTGTATGGCTGAGGTGGCCTAGGAAAGTCTTCCCCTCATTCCCCCAATAATACCTCATTCCATGCAAATCGTGACGGCCCAGCAGCTTTGCCCTTCGGGAAATGCCAACTGCAAACCCTTGAGTTGCAGTTTGGGGTGAAGTTGAGACGCCTGTAAATAGAGGGGGGGGGGGGGGGGGGGGGGGGATCATCATTACTCAATTTAAGATTTATATTACTCATGTGCACAAGAATTACAGAAGCAATATTATAGGCAATGAAAAACACATTATAGGCAATGAAAAATGTAAATATCAGACTCTCTCCAACAATATAATTAGTTTGAGATTTGTTTGTTTTAAAGAGAAACAAATACAAATAAAACAGTGGCTCAGTGGTAGAGTGACCGGATGGGAACCGCAAGGTTCCCAGTTCAAACCCTGTGGGCTCCCCCAGAGTTAGTGTTGAAGTGTCCTTGAGCAAGACCCTTAACCCCTAATTGCTCCTGATGTGCAGGTTGGTGCCTTGCATGGTTTCCTCCGGCATGGGTGAATGGAATGCACAATCTATATGTAAAGTGCCTTGGATAAAGGAGCTATATAAATGCTCTATTTAACATTCATACAAGAGTTGCAGAAGTTAAACTATTGTAATAAAACAGTGGTAAGAGCTCCGTTTCTATTCTAAGCCATGAACAGGTTGAGAAGTATCTTGCCACAAAAAAAAATGAATGTACAAATTCCAATCTGGCTTCAGAACATCCCACTACACACTGACACATGCCTAGCATTGCCTACTCTATTTGAGCGACCACATCAAACAAGAGGTGGATGCTGGCAAATACTGTGGCATGGTCATGCTGGACCTCCAAAAGGCTTTTGACACTGAACCACTCCATACTGGTAAACAAGCTAAAAGCAATTTGTTTTGATAGCACATCAGTGAGCTGGATGTAATCCTACCTGGAGGGGAGAGAACAGATGGTGGAGGTGAACAGAACACTGTCCCCCTACTCCCAGTAAGCTGTGGAGTTCCACAAGGAAGCATACTAGGGCCTTTACTGTTCCTAATATATGTTAACGACATGACATCAGCTTGTGACCACAACTTGTTCCTGTTTGCAGTTGACTCAGCACTGCTGGTCTGGGACAGGAACAAGCTGCAGGTTGAAAAGGCCCTCAGCTCTGAGCTCGGTAGAATCTGCACCTGGCTCGCTGATAAAAACTGAATCCATTCTCTTTGGTTCAAATAGTGATCTCAGCAAGGCTGATGACTTCTTGATTAGAGTGGGTGACAATATTATCACACGAAAAGATGAAATTCCGGTGATAAAATGGCCACCAACGTAATCAAAGAAGTCAACCAAAGAACAAGATTCCTATACAGGATCTCCTCACTGGTCAACAAAAACACCTTGAAGACCCTAACAGGAGCCCTAGTACAAGGTTTCTACGACTCTCTTGGTACCATAGCACCTCAAAGACATCCCAAACAAACTTCAGGTTACTACTTGCCTAGCCTGACCTAAGCAGAGACATTTCTGGCCTAGATGGGAGGGTCGCGCCTCAGAAATGCGCGCACCCTGATTGGATCTCATCGATCTGTCCGTCACCCCCGGCCCCTCCTCTCCCCCCTAGTGCAGCGCTACGTCACATCATTTAGAGCGACGCCCACCCGGAAAGGTTGACTCCCACTTTTAGACTGGTTCAGCCCACGGCTTTATCCAGGCTTTCATCTTTCGCGCAGACGAAATGAAAGCCTGGGTATCGAGGCTACTACTTGCCTCACTCAATTTACAATTTACAATTTAGGCATTTAGCAGACGCTCTTAATCCAGAGCGACTTACATTTAAGCAAGAACAAAAGCATGGGAATACATCATGAAACATGCGTAAGCTAAGAAAGTAACAGTGGAATATCTATATAATGAAACTATACATACACTATACATATAAACTATACATATTTACTACTATGATACATATGTACTATGGCGTGCTATGACTAAATACAAACCTCAAACCCACCTCACCCCTGCCCATGTTTACAGACTGGAATGGCTTAGGGTTGACGACAGAGTACAGCATCTTGCAATGGTCCACAAGATTCGATACAGCACCAAGATACACATGTACCCATCTAAATACTTCCTTATTGTCAACGAAGTCCACACCCATAACACAGAGGGAGGGAGCGCTTACTAACCACCTAGATTCGGCACAAACAAGGGACTAAATTACTTTCGCTCCTATGCCACCAAAATGTGGAACGCCCTACCAACAGTCATTAAGACATGCAAATCCCATGACTCCTTCAAAACCGCTCTCAAATGGCACCTACGGATGAATCCCACACCCACCCCTTTTGCCCCTCACTGTATGTATGTTTGTTACTTTCCTTTTTTAACTCCTCTATGATGTATTTTTTTTTTGCTATATAGAGTATATTTGTACGTCTCTAATGTTATGATGAATTGAACATGGCGGGCCCTATTGTAAACAAGCGTAATGCTTTATGGTGTCGTCCACATAGTTAACAGTTTTGTTTTGAGTGGTGCTTGAAATGTACTGTAATTCTCCAACCCGTTAATAAATTCATCAATCAATCAATCAATCAGCTGAGCACATTCATTAGGGATATCTATAAAATGCACCTTATTCATGCAATTGTACTGTAGTAACTTTATTAGACGGATAAGACCCTAGAGATGCATATATGCATCATTTCGTTTCCAAGGGGTCCTTCATAATGGGATGAATCTAGAGTTGCAATACCCTCATCCAATTTGCATTTGCGATCTACTTGTATTAAACAACGTTAAAAATCACCAACATTGCAGCTCTAGGCCATGCTTGAATGATCCTCTTTCAATTTTTGTTTCATAACAATCCACCACGGTATACATGTTAATTATGAGCTACTTTCTGTCAAGAAATTCTCTGCAGGTTATTCTTTTTAAGTTTGGAGTTTGGAAGCACTCGTTTTTATGAACGGGTCGTGACTCGTGCTGCTGCCTCCTGCATTATGTACACAAACAGGTGGTACGCAGGGCCATTCAGTGTGCTTCCATTGATTGATTGATTGAAATATTTATTAACAGTTTGTAGAATTACAGTACATTTCAAGCACAAACTCAATACAAAGACTGTTAACTGTGAGTGGACGACCCAATTAAGCATTACACTTGTTTACAACAGGGTCCACATTGTTCAATTCATCAAAACATTTAGAGACATGCAAATAGACACTTGACACTTCTATGTAGTTAAAGAACAGAACAGGAATTCATCATATAGGAAGCAAAAAGGGAAAAGATACAAACTCCAACACTTAAAAATAATCACCTGCAGAGAATTTCTTGGCAGAAATAAGTAGCTCAACATGTCTACGGTGGATTTTTATGAAACAAAAGCTCGGCAGATTGAAAGAAGATAATTTAATTGGCCTATAGCTACAATATATGTTGCGTTGGTGAGTTTAACGTCGTTTAATACAAGCAGATCGCAAACGCAAAGTGGATGAGTGGGGAGTCAGTCAATGGAGGTATTTGCAACTCTAGATTCACCCCATTATTAAAAAATAAATCTAGAGTTGCAAATTGCGGCTACCCTAATGATTACAAGTGTGTTAAGCAGAAAAGCGTCAACAACTTCACATACATCGATCCTTGAGGCGGATGGTACTTTTGTAGCCGTTTGACTGAATGAAAGTAACGTTAACACCGGGTTAGCTAGCCTGCATGCCCTGCACTAACGTCAGCGCCAAACGCAATCATTTCTTCAAATTGCCACTTACCTTATTAACCGCAGCCATTTCCTCTTTTCTTTGCGGTTGCAAGGAAAGCGGTAGAACGAGAGTTTGGTGGTTGTTTTAGTCTCAGATCGTTTCAAACACCGAGGGACACAGCACTGAGGCATATTGACGAAAACAGTTGGACTTCCAAAAACCAAAACATTGCTGCGTTTCCACACGGACATATTAAGGGAGTGTACAGATCGGTACACTCCGTAAATAAGTCCGTGTGGGGACCTTAGGTGGGGAAGAGTTCCGCACACACAAAAAAAAGTTTCTGTTATACTTTTCTTTCCTTTTTGTAAAGACCTGCTTCCTGTGTGAACGCCTGTACCCAAAACATTTATAATAAAGAAAGAAAGTTTGCAGTTTGCAGAATTACAGTACATTCCAAGCACAACTCAATACAAAAACTGTTAACTGTGAGTGGAGGTCCATAAAGCATTACACTTGTTTACAAGAGGGCCCACCTTGTTCAATTCATCACATTTATAGACGTACAAAATGTAAACTTCTATTTTTTTGCCAAAGAACAGAACAGAAATTCATCATAAAGGAGGTAAAAAGGCCAGTAACACTCATTTTGAGATGGGGGTCCCTGTAACAAACTCATTTTGAGATGGGGGTCCCTGTAATAAATTTATTTTGAGATGGGGGTCCCTGTAACAAATACATTTTGAGATGGGGGTCCCTGTAACAAATTAATTTTGAGATGGGGGTCCCTGTAACAAACTCATTTTGAGATGGGGGTCCCTGTAACAAATTCATTTTGAGGGTCACCGGCCAATGATATAATTTTGGACGATCTTGACGTGAACAGGTATGAGAACAACTGACACAGAAACATACGATTTTGAGCAGTATCTCCGCTCCATTACGCAGCTCTGTGTCCATGTGTCTGTCCCTGTCCCTGTGTCTGTCCCTGTGTCTGTCCCTGTCCCTGTGACTGTGTCTGTCCCTTGTCTGTGTCTGTCCCTTGCCTGTCCCTGTCCCTGTCCCTGTCCCTGTGTCTGTCCATGTCCCTGTGTCTGTCCCTGTGTCTGTCCATGTGTCTGTCCCTGTGTCTGTCCCCGTGTCTGTCCCTGTGTCTGTCCATGTGTCTGTCCATGTGTCTGTCCCTGTCCCTGTGTCTGTCCCTGTCCCTGTGTCTGTCCCTGTGTCTGTCCCTGTGTCTGAGCACGGAAAGCTGCAACACGGTGACTCTGTCATTTCTCGACCGTTTCGGATGTGGGAAGGCTCGCCAGAACAAGGCCGGCACCCTAGGCGCGTTCCAGGGGGTCTGGATGTTCCGGGGACCCCTACACGGTAACTCTATAATTTCTCGAAAATATTACTGTATATGTTACTGTACAGTACAGTACAGTAACTATAACAATGAATGTATAGTTGCACCGCTCAGTTCACACAGGTGTGATTTTCAGAAACCTGCTAGGATATATAGAAGACATTTTGTAGAAGCGGCCTCAGGTCTTAATGGGTTAATAACTTAATACAAGTGTCATGTCATGTTTCATAAACAAATTATCACCTTTGCATTTACAGAAAGGGAAGTTTGCAAGACTGGGTGAGGAAATTACTTCTCAATTACTTCACTATTCTACCAAAGCATTGGTTTTCATCTTCCCCTTTTAGTGACTTTATCGTTGCAACCTGTCAGACGGTATGACGAGGGCACTTTGAACAGCAGCCAGAATGAGTGAGGACGTTTATGCCAAGCCAGATCTGACCAAGAAGGTCAGGTATGGACCGAGAGACAGAGAAGGAGAGACAGAAGACAGAGGAGACTGGGAAGACAGGGTAGTAGACATCTACGTGACTGCAGACTACCCTGACCGCAACCCTGCCCCCAACCCTGCCCCCAACCCTGCCCCCAACCCTGGCCCCAAACCTGGCCCCAACCCTGCCCCCAACCCTGCCCCCAAACCTGGCCCCAAACCTGACCCCGGCACAGAGCAGGATGCTGCATGGAACAACACAGCACAACAGCAGCGTGGAGGTAAAATAAAAACTAAAACTAAGATTGTTTTTCAATAGTTCATTAACATGTCTATGGTATAAACTCTCTTTTTTTTTTTTTTTGTCAAATATGTTTTTATTGAACAGATTATAAATTATTACAAACATTATGATATGAAATACTTTTTTTTATGAAACAAAATGAAAGAAAAAATAAACAAGACAAAAAAGAGAAAGAAATCCCTTAACCCTCCCACCCATACTGCTCAGTGCCACTGCATACTATATTATAAACTCTCTTTTTGACTGCAAAAGGTTAACGCAGAACCTTCTAGAATCCATGACGTTCTGTGATAATTATGTATAATATCTTTACTCCGCACCATGGGCGACCGGGCCTTCTGCCACACGGCCCCATGTCTGTGGAACTCCCTCCCTTGCCTTTGCACCTGAACGCACCATGTGCGACCGGGTCTTCTGCCACACGGCCCCTGCATGTCTGTGGAACTCCCTCCCTTGCCTTTGCACCTGAACGCACCACAGTTCACTGATGCTTTCAACCAATTAGATGCTCGTGGCGGAACGTTCCGTCAGAAGGAATCCAACTAGCAACTGCTTCTGGCGTAATATTCCGTCTGATAAGCTTTATTATTGATATCAAACCGGCTCGCTGATTTCTATTTTTTATTTTCATTATTATTTTGGCTTGGCCTTTCCAATTCTCTCTTTGTCTCTTTTGGAGGATAGGAAGTCATATAGTGAACTCAGTTTTTTTGTACTACTTTTCATTGGTTCAATATTTTCGAGCACTGAAGCACTGAATTATACACAAAGAGAATCAAAAACGTCAACAATGTAGAAGTTCAAAGTAACCCAAACCAAGTAGTACAATTGAATGTTCACTGTGTTTAAACCCTAAAAGCTACATTAATGTCATCTCTCATGACGCATCGTCGACGCGACTTATTTTAAACGTCTTATTTTTGGAACTGAACCCTGAATATAAACTTAAGTGTGATAATGTTAATTTGTTTGTTTTTCATCCCCTAAAGAGTCGAAGCAGAATCTCTACGTAGCTGTTGTTGTGGTGTGTGGTCTTCTCCTATTGGCTGGCATCGTTGTCCTGCTCATACTCTGTGAGTATCATTCTACAAACACTAAGGGCTCCATTTCCATCCATGCTAAACCCCTTATCCCTAAACCTGTTTGCCTTTTTAACCATTTTGAAAAACATTTTTGAATAGTTAAAATAGCCAATCTACAAGCTCAAAACTATGCCAATCAGACCCATTGTAAGGCGGGTCTGACCTACAACGTTGGTGGGATTCATAATCCACCTTAAACACCAGCACCACCACCACGCCCCACCGGCCACGTCGCCTTTCTGCTATTGGTCCTTTTGTCTCGTCGTCCAATGAAGATCATTAATCAGAAGAAAGTTGAATTTATAATAAAGATAATCTGTTCATTGATTCTCCTTCTTACAGATGGTCCGTTGATTAAAGAGAAACACACCCTGCAGTCCAGTTTGGATCAGTTACAGAACAGACATGACAACCTGACCGACCAGAGAGACCAGTTAGAGACCAGACTTAACACCACGACTGACCAGAGAGACCAGTGGAAGACTATGTTTGACAACATGACCGAACAGAGAGACCAGTTGCAGACCAGCCTTAACACCATGACTGACCAGAGAGACCAGTTGCAGACCAGCCTTAACACCATGACTGACCAGAGAGACCAGTTACTGAGCAGACTTAACGACACGACTGACAAACTAGATGACCTGAAGATGATACTTTGTGGTCAGTGAGACAATATTTTGTATTCATTCTGATATCATGTAGAATGTAGATCATCATTTGTCATTAATCTGAGCACATAAAAACGGTGTCTAACATTATATTTTGTGGTTAGAATCACATGGATTTACATTTGGTGATGGTGTGTGTTACTACTACTCTACTGAGGAGAAGACCTGGGAGGACAGCAGAGCAGACTGTACAGCCAGACAATCTGACCTGATGACCGTTAAGAGCAGAGAGAAGCAGGTGCAGTGTGTGTGTGTGTGTGTGTGTGTGTGTGTGTGTGTGTGTGTGTGTGTGTGTGTGTGTGTGTGTGTGTGCGTGCGTGCATGATCACACACTCACACGTCACGTGCATGCTCTCACACATGCGTGTCCATTAGTGTATGCTTGAGTTGAGACACACATATATTGTACACATTGTACTTCAGTAACACATCTATTGTACACATTGTACTTCAAACTTCAGTAACACATCTATTGTTCACATTGTACTTCAGTAACACATCTACTGTACACATACTTCAATAACGCATCTACTGTACACATTGTACTTCAATAACACATCTACTGTAGGCTACACATTATACTTCAGTAACGCATCTACTGTACACATTGTACTTCAGTAACACATCTATTGTATAGATTGTACTTCTGCAACCATCTGCTTTTCTGTCCAGGACCTTGTTGTCAGAGTTGTTGTCAGAGAATACAGGGTGTGGCTTGGATTGACCGACAGCGAGACAGAAGGCGAGTGGAAGTGGGTGGATGGAACACCACTGACCACAACGTAAGACTTTACCTTCATTATTCTACTCACACATTTTAATTACATTAACCATATTTCTTTTTCACATTTTTGTCTAAATGGTAGCGTATTAAAACCTATAAAAAAAGGACAATTATACTGTATCTGTTTCAATTATCCAGTATGTAATACCAACAATAGCATAATTTGAAGTCACGATTAAAGGTATATCAGTTATTTTACTTAATTCAAATATCACTTATTGTTTTGTTTTGTTGTGATAATCCTCTCTACTATAGAGTGTGCTGACCATATAAGGAGTTCCTCCCTGTCCCCAGTTAACCCCTGGGTGTCAAAAAACCTTAGGTTTCGTTTTTGGCTCTCTATCCTGATTGGATGAAAGGCTTTGCCACCTAGCCAAAATCACTGAATATACCTTTAAAAAACAAAACATTTAGAGAAACAAAGCATTGTTGTGAAGGTATTGTAATGTATTAAATGTATCTACTTCTACAGGTACTGGCACTTGGGTCAGCCCAATAATGATGGAAATGAAGACTGTGGTGGTGGAGGACAAGACTGTGGTGCTGGAGGACAAGACTGTGGTATATCTGGTTATGGACGATGGAACGACAAACTATGTTCTCAACTTAACCGCTGGATTTGTGAAATAGTTTTCTAGAGTTATCTAGTGATGGTGATGTGTATTAGTCAAAGGACCACTTCACCACTTTTCAACCTATCTTCATATAGTAGGTCCTCACAAATAATCATTTTTTTCTACTCTGTCTGTGTCCCATGGGAGGGCTGTGGGCAGTTCAGAAACCGTCTTCCAGTGACATCATCGATGGGGAATACAAGCTAATAGAAACTGCAGGCTTTCCAGTCCTGAAAAGTTGCAATGCGAAAATGGAAGCCATCGTTCTCACGGTAATGAAAATCTAAACATTTTTGTTTAAAAAAAAAAAAGCCTAATGATGATGTCACTGGAAGACATTTTCTAAACTGCCCACAGCCCTCCTATATGAGACACAGACTGAGTAGAAAAAAATCGTGCCATTTTATCATGATTATTAGTGAGGACCTATTATATGAAGATAGGTTGAAAAGTGGTGAAGTGGTCCTTTAAGTACAGCTCCTGATTAACCCTTAGTGGTGCCTGGTGTTACGGCCTGGGGGGGGGGGGGGGGGGTTGGGGGGGGGGGGTGCTCACCGATTCACAATCTATCCGCTTTTTGTTTTTGTACATCAAATACACGACCTGATGTGAGCTTGTAGATCTGCTATATTACCCCCCCCCCCTGAATAGGCATGCTGGGGTTCAAGAGGATATTTGATATTGACATTTCCATTATAGAGGGTATATTATGCGCATGACATCATCATAGCCGGAAGTTATGCGGGAACGCCTACTGAGTGTCCAAAAGACTCCTTTCTGGCCTCGGCAGGTCAGACATCCACACAGATCTGATTGGTCAGGTCAGACATCCACACAGATCTGATTGGTCAGGTCAGACATCCACACAGATCTGATTGGTCAGACATCCACACAGATCTGATTGGTCAGGTCAGACATCCACACAGATCTGAATGGTCAGGTCAGACATCCACACAGATCTGATCACAGATCAGGTCAGACATCCACACAGACCTGATTGCATTTAAACAAGGTTAATGTTAAACTCACTTTATGAATGCGCATATATATTATATACCCTCTATTTATGTAATACATGAATAATAGCCAGCATCTGTTTTACTTTAAAATTTTATCCGCCTACTTTCTATCCCTTAAAAAATCAATAAAAGGCGTAAGCCGCAAAAAAAAAAAAAAAAAGAAAAATGTTATCCCACAATTATTGTGCAACCTATTTTGCTCACCCATTGTCATTATCTAATGCAGGGGTGGGCAACTGGCGGCCCGGGGGCCACATGCGGCCCCCCACCTTCACTTAATGCGGCCCTCAGGTTAATGTCAGAATACTGATTCCAGCTGTTACAATTCCACAACATGCAAACATGACCTGCTTTAATTACTTCAGTCTAAATCTGTAGCTCAATGCTCAACACACGTATAATTAAAGGCATTTGAAATTACATAAAAATTTAAATTTTCAGGATTCCAATTCGAGTATAGCAAAAATAGCCGATCTACAAGCTCAAAACGTGTCGCAGCGCGACGCGTTTTGAGCTTGTAGATCGGCTATTTTTGCTACGACAGTAATATATGGCCCTAGGGAGTGAGTGTGGAAATAGAGTCTCCATCGTCAAAGTTGCCCACCCCTGATCTAATGTAATTCTGGACGCTACACTGACTCCCTCTGCCAACCTGGGGAGAGGAACGGACTGGCCTCATGAAGTTCCTTCATATGTTCCTTCTTCTGTTTAATAATGTAACACCACAGACAGATTGATCAATAAAGTGTTTGTGATGAAACTGGGTTTGGTCCAAATCAGTTTGTTAAAACAGTGAATGTTATAAATAAAACGGTACATGAACTCTAATCACTGTAAATTACTGTTACATTTCAACATGTAGAATTGATCACATCAATGTTGTGTTTGTGACACCAGGGGGTTGATATAAACTGCTGTACCTCATATGATAAAGAGTACACTTTAGTAACTAAATTAATGTACAGGATGTGCAGTTGAATAATAAATGTCCCTGAGTTTGGACTTCTTTAAATGTAGGTCAACAGATGAGGAACAACTTCAGATATTTACATACTAATCCATATCTAGACAATACCAGTTGCTGTTTAAATATAATTATATGTAAATTACTTCAAATGAGAAGTTCTGAAAAGGCAGCCTTACAGAATTACACAGTGATGACATCACCAGTGGAGGAAGTTACTATAATTTGTACATACTGTAATGATGGTAGAATATTGGCCTCTAAATGTAAATTGTAAATATCTAGCATTCAAGTCTGGATGGTAACCGCAAGGTTGCCAGTTCGAACCCTGTGGGCTCCCCCAGAGTTAGTGTCAAAGTGTCCTTGAGCAAGACTCTGAACCCCTAATTGCTCCTGATGTGCTGGTTGGTGTCTTGCATGGTTTTCCACCACCATATGAATGTGTGGGTGAATGTAATGCACAATCTATGTAAAGCTCCTTGGATAAAGGTGTTATATAAATGCACCATTTACCATTTACTCTCTCCTCCATTTAGATTTATTGATGGAAGAAATATGACATTGATGAGCTCCACTTCAACAGCTGATCTATTTTCTAATAGGAAATACTCGACAAAAAACAATACCTCAAAATTGTACAGTGCTTAAGTAAATGTACTGTAATTCAGTACAGTGCTTAAGTAAATGTACTGTACTGTACAGTACTTAAGTAAATGTACTGTAATTAAGTACAGTGCTTAAAGGTATATTCAGTGATTTCACTCAAAAAACCGTAGGTTTCGTTTTTGGCTGTGGGACCCAGCCTTTCGTCCAATCAGGATAGAGAGTCAAAAACGAAACCTAAGGTTTTTTGACCCCCAGGGGTTAACTGGGGACAGGGAGGAACTCCTTATATGGCCAGCACACTCTATAGTAGGGAGGATTATCACAACAAAACAAAAAAATAAGTGATATTTGAATTAAGTGAAATCACTGAATATACCTTTAAGTAAATGTACGTAGTTACTTTCCACCACTGTCCCAGAGCATTGTGAAATTCTGCATTATTCTGCTGAAACTAGCAGATCTACAAGCTCACAATGTGTCACTTTGCAATGCATTGTTATCTTGTAGATCTGCTATTTTCAAATGATTTGTATGCATTGTGAAATGGGACATTCCGCATAATTCTGCAATCTGCTGAAACTAGCAGATCTACAAGCTCACAATGAGCTTGTAGCATCATGAAGACGCCATGCACTGTACAGTTCACCAGCATTGCCTTTTTTCACGTTTGAGATCTACAAGCTCACACTGAGCTTTTAGATCTTTCAGCATGCAACCAAGTGCATAATCAGGCATTACGACACCACCAAGGCCTGCCAAAATGTATTTTGGATGTCGAATATCTTATGATAGTTAGTTGACTAAAACTAAAACATTTTAGGTGACTAAAATATGACTAAAACAAGTTTTCAACTTCTCAACACGGGTACAACTACAGTATTGAAAGCATCAAATGCAGCAAAAACTGAAAAATATATAATACAACAGAAAACAATATCAAATCTCTCTCTCTCTCTCTCTCATGTTGGTAACCATGACAACACCATCCAGGTACTACTATGAAAACATGACCAAAAGAAACAACTGTATCCTACATGATAACTTATATCTGCAATAGTGAAACTGTCTAATCCACGAAGCTTGTAGATCGGCTATTTTTCCCCTCCATTTCTATTTCATTGGACAATAAGCCCCAATGAGACCAAGAGCAGAACAACCAGACATGCATGACAACTCAATATTATGGCCACAGCTAATATAATGTAAACAAATATGCACCACAAATCACACAACGTTCTTCTAAATACACAACCAAGCATGTCTGTGATTTATGCTTTTTATTTATGGAGACCTACAAGACCTACAAGGACCAGCAGCCAACCAGCATCTAATTAACCTCATCAAAGACCTACAAGGACCAGCAGCCAAACAGCAGCTAATTAACCTCATCAAAGTGCACAGCTGCGCAATAAGTAGCACCAACACCTCATGTCGGCAACACACAGCATTGTAACTAAATTAAAGAGCATTTATATTTATATTCTAGATGAGCCTTACCTTCTAAGATGAAGTGGCGCTTCCTCCCCGCCTTTTGCTCCTGCATTAATTGTTCTTCAGTTGGTTTTGTTTATCGTCTGTCTGCTCTTTGTAGAATCCACAAGTTCATCTCTCATTGTGTCCGTTTGTAAAATAATCCTTTAAATGTCTCAGATAAGAGTTGACACACTTTGGACTTATAGTTGGAGCATTGAGTTCACCTGCTGTGGTGTGGTGGCTACTAGCCTATAGGCTACTCTCATTTCTGTAGTTTTAACTCTTTTGTTTCCATGTTTAATGAATAAATGTTCATGTGGTTTGCTGTGAGTTGTGTCCATTGTTCAGCAGCTGTAGCTTGTTGATATAAAACACATTGAATGTTTAAGTTGTCAGTATAGGCCTATTTGTGTAAAACGTGCAGTTGAAACAAGGTTTTGTAGTCTAGAGTCTCTAGACATCACTAGAGAGTTGAGTCACTGCCACCAAACTTTACACAACTTCTCATTGTAACCCTTTACTGCCACCTGGTGGAAGAAACACTTCATTTGAACCCATGCAGCATCTACAATTCTAGAACCTTATGCAAAAACATGTGAGCTTAGATCTACAAAAAAGTGGTCAAAGTACAGAGTCGATCACCTCAGTTCCAGTTGTCCGTGTTGGGACCCCAGAAAAAGTGCCTAGAAAATGAGTTTCGTTCCCGCGTCATGGGCACTACTCATTTAATGCATTTATTCATAGATAATACCCTTCTGAACTTCTTCTACTCATAATATCCTGCAGTATTTTGTCACAGGCCAAAAATGTATATAAAAGTATAATAACCATAAAAAGAAAATCTTGTGCTGCTGTTTTTGCTTGTAAAATGTGTTATATTGATTTTGGCAACACAAAATCTGTCATAAATAGGCCTACATATACCTAACATCTGAAACAAGTACTGGTGCCTTAGTTTACTCATACGTTAATCTAGATCATGAAATGTAGAAAATTTGTTAAAATAAAACCGCTTCAACAAACGTTATTGGCACCCAGCACAATGAAACATACACATAGTAAATTTAGACAAAAGCTTATGTTTCATACATTCAAAATGTCACAACCTACTGTGTAAGAAAAGCAGCGCACCTTGGCCCAAAATGGCTGGTCTATCAAAATGTTACCACGCCCCCCTAATTTGGAATAATGCAAAAAAGACTAAAAATAAATGCAATAAAGGTCAGAATTATTTCAACATGCAACATTTATTAAAGTACCGCAAACTGTCACAGCATCTGACATTTCAGCAATATAGTCCCGGGCCTTACGGATATTTCCATGCCAATCAATATTAAAGGGACCAAATTTGGCCCGGATGTAGCCCAGGGCATGCTCTAATGATTAAGCTAGGGCGCCCGAGCCTGTGACCTTCGGGGTCGCCATGGCGGACAAATCCAATATGGCTGCCACCTAAGACAGTTTCTGCTGTAACATTTGAACCTAATGAACTGCAAATGTCTATGGCAGTGAAAGGTCATACGAAGCATTTAACCCATTCTGACCTGAGATCAGATTCATACGAGGTTTCCACTTGACACACACTGGTCTGATTAAAGTAGCATTTCAATGACTCAATGGCTCTGGTCTCAGGCCCCGCAGTGGATATTTTGACATTCCGTTTGTTTTGTTTTTTGGAATGTTGCCACTACTGCTGGAGCAGCTTATGTATTTCCTGTAGGCGGACTCGACATACAGTAGCTGCAGGGTTTAAACCCTCACCAGGCGCACCTCTTCTACTACAGTGAACGGTAGAGTGACTGATGTTAGTCTGCCTCAAGTTTATGGCTGCTCGAACAGCAATGGCAACATTCCAAAAAAAAGAAAATATCCACCGTGGGGTCTGAGACCAGAGCCATTGAGTAATGGTTGAGACGAAGCAGTGAAAGGTCATACTAAGCATTTAAAGTAGCATTTCAATGACTCAATGGCTCTGGTCTCAGGCCCCGCGGTGGATATTTTGACATTCCGTTTGTTTAGTTTTTTGGAATGTTGCCACTACTGCTGGAGACAGCCATAAACTAAACAGGTTAATCTCGATGTAAGCTGCGACCATGAGACCCGTTTCTGAATTCGCCCAGGGTGTCAAGGTGTATGAATGCCTTGTTTAGCATGTAGAATAGATGACATCATCAAACATCAAACCCAATGTCCACCTGGTATGCAAACTGAAGGGGGCCAATGTAGTCACTCACCATCGGTGAGTGACGATTTTATACATGTGGTGGGGAGCTCAGAGTGGAAAGTAGGCTTTCTAATAACACAAGCCGCCTTTGTATTGGTGAGTATAGGTACAACGTATTTATATTTCCACAACAGAGGAGAGGCTGGTCTGCATTTCATGCGAGCGCAGGAAGACAACAGTCCCATAGCTCTAATGAAGGCATTAGACTAGATCTATACTACTATACTGTACTGTACTGTACTGTACTGTACTGTACTGTACTGTACTGTACTGTACTGTACTGTACTGTACTGTACTGTACTGTACTGTACTGTACTGTACTGTACTGTACTGTACCATACCATACCACTATACTATACTATACTATACTATACTATACTATACTATACTATACTATACTATACTATACTATACCGTTACGCCAACACCTATGTATGGGCGATTGGGCGTACATCCTGTAGGTGGTTCTGGACAACTACCTATCCAATCAACTCGACATCGGACATAAAAATGTACCTGGAGTCAGCAGCAACGCACATGCCGAGTTTGAAGTCTACTTCATTTTTTTAATTTTGTCTACTAGTGTATATGCACATACAGAGATTTTGTGCATTCATTATTTAATACTCCTATCTGTATCAATAGGAATGTGTATATTAGAGTGTTCTAGATAGATGTAATCATTCATCAGAGCATTTCAATTTGTTTAAAATAGACACCACGTTTGTGGTTTTGTTCAAAAGTTCACTGGTTTTCACATAGCCATAGGGTTCCAGACACACCCAATCATAATGACAAACATTCCAACGCGTTTGTAATGGTCCAAAAACATGACAGACACAAAGTCTGCATGTGTAGCTCATCTGTTTTTACAGACAAAACTGTTTTAGTTAGCAGCCATTGAGGTCGCGATGGCGACCCCAAAGGTCGCCAGCTGTACATTAATGTCAGATGCTGTGACACTTTGTGATACTTGAATAAATGTTTCATACCATATGTTGTAATTAGGGCTGTCAATCGATTAAAATATTGAACTCTATTAATCGCATGATTGTCCATAGTTAACTGTGATTAATCGCAAATGAATCGCATATTTTTTATCCGTTCTAAATATACCTTATATCAGTGGTTTTCAAGATTTTTCATATCCAGGCCCATTATTTATTCTGCATTTGAGCCACGGACCACCATTTGATGACATTTAGCCTTCCAGACCCAAACTAAAGAACTGTATTGATGTTGGCCAATGGTACCATTACGAGAGATAACAGGCCATGTTGATCAAAATAACATGTTTTCTAAGTTTTCTAATTGTGTAGACTCACTGGGAGAGAGAGAGAGAGAGGGGGGAGAGAGGCGGGGCTCACTGACTGCCTGCATTCACATGCATGCGTCTCTCAACCATTCTGTCAAACTTCACAGTGCGTTAATCGCGCATCAAAAAAATAGTGCCGTTAAAAGGATTGTGAGTTAACTAGTTATTAGTGCTTTAACTTTGACAACCCTAGTTGTCATAATTCTGACCTTTATTGCATTCGACTTTAGTCTTGTCCATTTTTTGCATTATTAAATTTAGGGGGGTGTGGTAACAATTTGATAGATTTGTAGCCTTTGTGGGCCAAGGTGCACTGCTTTTCTTTTCTACGTTTCATTACACAGTAGGTTGTGATTTTTTTTATGTATGAAATAAGCTTTTTGCTAAATGTACTATGTGTATGCTTCATGTGCTGTGTGCCAATCACTCAATAATATTAATAATAATACATTTAATTTATAAGGCGCCTTTCAGGGCACTCAAGGTCGCCGTACAGGTTAAAAACAGTACAAGAACACAGTTAAAAGCAGAACAAAACACAGCTTGCAGCAGAAGACACAGGTCACACATAAGCCTGCCTAAACAGGTGGGTTTTGAGGTGAGTTTGGAATATGGTGATAGAGTCCATGTTTCTGAGGTCAGGGGGGAGGGAGTTCCAGAGGTGAGGGGCAGAGCGGCTGAAAGCTCTTGACCCCATGTTGGACAGCCGGGCTGGGAGGACTTTCAGTTTGACGGAGGAGGCAGACCGAAGAGACCGGGTGGGAATGTCGACGTGGACAAGGTCAGACAGATAAGGGGGGGTGAGGTTATGGATGGCCTTGAAAGTATGGAGAAGGATCTTATAGTCAATGCGGAATTTGATGGGAAGCCAGTGGAGTTGGTGTAAAACAGGGTGATGTGACTGATGACAGGGGTTCTGGTGACGATACGATACGTGCTGCAGCGTTCTGGACCAGTTGGAGTTCATGGAGGAGTTTGTGGGGAATTACAGTAATCCAGGCGGGAGGTGACGAGAGCATGAAATGGAGTTGGAACAACTAAGGTTCGGGAGGTTTGGCCAAGCAGAAGACAACCCACCTGCCTGCCATCTCCTCCCTTGCCAACCAATACTCCGCCCTTGCCAACCATGCCACCACTCACCCACTTCCAACTAGCCTGGCCACTCCTACGTCGCCCATTACCGTGGGTACTTAAACTCAACCGTCAAAAAGTGCCCTGTGCCAGTTTCTTGTAAACACGCACACCCACACGTTACCAGAGACAAAATCGTGTATTTTCCTCTGCCACCTAGCCACCTAGCCAGCTAACCACCAGCAACCAAACATGTCAGACCAAGGACTCGCGGTGCCTGATCTCAACATGTTGCTTCTTGCTCACGCCGAGGAGAACGACGACATTTTTCTCGGTACTCACCAGGATGTCGCCGATCCAAATGCCGTGCCCGACACGCCACCGAGCCAGCACGGCTCCAGGTCAGCAGCCGTGGCACCTCCTCGTCCCGCCGCGTCCAATCTCAACCGGACACCCCGGGAGTTTCGCGGGGATCCATCTCCCTCCCCAGCTCTCCAGCAAAACCGCCGCGGCGCCTCCTCGCACGGCACGAATGACTCGGCGCCGACGCTAATGTCGGATTGGACCGTCGTCGGTCTCCAGCGTGCACTCACCGCCAAAGGGATACCATTCACCAGAACCGCCAGGAAACAAAGCCTCTTCAACCTCCTCACCACCACCCGCACCGGCCAACGCAGCAACAGCAACAGCACCACAACAACACCACCAGCCGTCGCAGGTCCGTCGCGCCGACACGACGTCACGCGCCCAGGAAAAGACCAACAGGCGCCTGCTCGGCCGAGAGGCGGCGTTGTTGCGCGGCAGGCAGCTCCGCCACGTCGCGGGACAAGGAAGGCCGCCACACAACATCCCGCAGCCACCGTGACCTTCCAGAGGCAGCCGGTTTCACCAGACATTCACCCTCTCCACCCCCCCCCCCCCCCCCCTGAAGGAGCTCCAGCCACCTCAGCTCTCTCCACCCCCCACACGGCCAGCGTTTTCCACCTACCTCACACCTCCCCATCACTATATCCTCCTGGTTCTTTCCCCCATGCCCAACCCGTTCCTCCCCCCCATTTCCAGCAGGCAGCAGCACCCCACCTCCACCCCCCCTTTCAGTACAATTATCAAGCCCCATCCCCCCTAGGTTTCCCCCCAGCCATCCCAGGTTTTCCCCCAGCAGCACCTAGCGCCCCACACACCAATGTGTCTTCTCTCCCCCCCCACCCAGCGTTCCCCACCGCCCCCCCCCCCCCCTCCTTCTCCCTCTTCACAGCAACGCCAGCACCCATCCCGCCATCCGCCATCGCTCTCAACGCCCCCATGGTCCCCTCACACCTCCGTTCACAGATCTTACAAGGTACGGACATCGACCTCTCATCCCTCATACGCCCCTCCGCCAGCACAGCCCAACACCGGTCAGTAGATCTCGGAGGAATCGCCATCACCCTCCGAGATCTCTCCCCATCCACTTCCGCCGTCCTCACACCCACAGAGTTTGTACTAGCAGTTTCAATATACAGAGACATTCTATGCACCTCATTCCCCTCCCGCCGCCAAGAACTGGACGATCATCTTTACATCTGCATGGACCTTTGCACACGGTTCGGAGGCAGCTTGTTTTACGAGTATCACCGTCAATTCTCCGCCAGGGCCGCCTCCAGACTACAACACTTCAACACCACCACCTACTGGGGCTCCCTCGAGCTGGAGTTATACTGCAGGATTTTTGCCGGTAAAACCTCTGAATCATGCAGTCTCTGCAACTGCCCCACTCATCCCACCACCCACTGCACCTTCAGAGCTCCAGAGCCCCGCCCCCACGCCGCACACCAAACCAGCTACGTCCCCCCCCCCCTACTGAGCGTCACCACCTCCAGCAAGGTCTTCCCCACCTCCTCCAAGGCCAAAGACAGGCGCGGCCGCCCGCTGGTGTTTGTCGGCAACAAAATGCTATGCAACAATTTCAATGAGGGAGGCTGCGAACTGTCGTCATGCAAATTGCTCCACATATGCACCTTCTGTGGCGGCTCCCACTCCCGCCCCATCTGCACTGACAAACAGGCAAAACACCTTTCTCCCCAACACCAACCCCCCACACCTTAACCCACACCAGCTCCATCCTCCGCACCGGCTATTCAGGCCCCTCACCAATGCCACGCTCGAAGCCAAGTCCACTGTTCGCTTTCTTTGGGTTCCCGCATCTCCAACACCTCCCTCAGCCCAATGAGCCCCTTTTAACCACTCACTCACCCGACACGCCCAGCACGCACGCCATCGGGTTCGTAACAACAGCGGTCCAGTCGCCATCCGCTCCTGGTTCCATTCCTACCTCCACCTGGTCCCCGCCGACCAGGACTCTCCTCGGAACACTCCTTCGGCTACCCCTCCAGAACTGGAGCCGCGTCACAGCTCCAACAAGGGAGTTCCCGACCACATAACCCAGACTCTCGGCCCGAAGGTCTTCCCAGGCCCATCACAGCTACGTCTGCTCCAACGCGCCCTCCACGACGCCCACCGTTCCAGGGTCTGGTAACTTAGAACGATACTTTTGGGGTTTCTACTATATCACTCAGGCCCACGCCTCGACCCCTAAGCCAAAGTATCCGGGTCCGCCCCCTCGAACCTCGGGTCCCACTATGTATTCATCTAAGCCTTGGCCGTTCATGTCGTGCGTAATTCTGTGCCTCGCACTACACGCACCCATGGACGACCTTGCTGCTTCCCTATGTATTCCATGCCTGGTCGTTTATACTGCGCGTCCCATGCTCGCATGTCAGAGCGCACTCATAGACGATCATGCTGCTTCACTACGTATTCCAAGCCTTGGCCGTTCATGTCGTGCGTAATCTGTGCTTCGCACTCTATGCACCCATGGACGACCATGCTGCCTCACTAAGTATTCCAAGCCTTGGCCGTTTATACTACGCTCCCCATGCTTCGCATGAGGAGCACTCATAGACGACCATGCTGCTTCACTACGTATGCTGCTCCACTACGTATTCCAAGCCTGGCCGTTCATGTTCGTGCGTATTTCTGTGCCTCGCACCATACGCACCCATGGACGACCTTGCTGCCATGCATGGCCGTATATACTGCGCTCCCATGCTTCGCATGCCAGAGCGCACTCATAGACGACCATGCTGGCCCACCATGTTGTATGCAATGGATGTTTATGTTGTACAACCATACCCCGCTTTCTTACTCCATGCAATGGCATTCGTGACAGCAATGACCATTCTCCACCCTTGTTCAATAAACCATCTTAAAGGGTTCCCATGTCTGATGTTTGGTCTTTCCTAGTGAAGCAGGATTGCGGCACTGTGGGGAGTGAGTGAGGGGCGGAGGCGGCTGATGTTTCTGAGGTGGAAGTAGGCAGACCGGATGGTGGTGTTGATGTGGGGGTGGAATGAGAGTGTGCTATCGAGGACGACACCCAGACTCTTAACCTGAGGGGAGGGGGAAACTGAGGTGTTGTCTGTGGTGAACTTAAATTGATCTAGATTCACATGTGAGTAAACTAAGGCACCAGTACTTGTTTCAGATGTTAGGTATATGTATTTATGACATTTGAGAAAGGTTTTGTGTTGCCAAAATCAATATAACACATTTTACAAGCAAAAACAGCAGCACAAGATTTTCGTTTTCTAGGTTATATACTTTTATATACATTTCTGGCCTGTGACAAAATACTGCAGGATATTATGAGTAGAACTTTCAACCCAGAGTCCAGAAGAGTATTATCTATGAAATAATGCATTGAATGTGTAGTGCCGATGACGCGGGAACGAAACTGAACGAAAAGGGACCTCACAATATGGCCTAATAGCCTTACTCTGGGACCAGAGCTACATCCCTATACCTGCTTTCTCTGCACCATTTAAGGCCGTTTCCTAATGTTAAAATGTAAAAGACCAATATTACAGTGGCAGGCCGTGAACCACACTCATATCAGGCTCTGTAATATCTGAACTGAACCACACTCATATCAGGCTCTGTAATATCTGAACTGAACCACACTCATATCAGGCTCTGTAATATCTGAACTGAACCACACTCATATCAGGCTCTGTAATATCTGAACTGAACCACACTCATATCAGGCTCTGTAATATCTGAACTGAACCACACTCATATCAGGCTCTGTAATATCTGAACCACACTCATATCAGGCTCTGTAATATCTGAACTGAACCACACTCATATCAGGCTCTGTAATATCTGAACCACACTCATATCAGGCTCTATAATATCCCAGCCATGCTGCACCGGTGGGGACTAAACACACGTGCGCACGCGCACACACATGCACACACGCACACACACACACACACACACACACACACACACACACACACACACACACACACACACACACACTCAAGTGGCTCCGCAGCACACAGCCACATGAGACTCGGCCACACACACACACTGTGCTGGTTGGTGCCGTGCATGGTTTTCCACCACCATATGAATGTGTGGGTGAATGTAATGCACAATCTATGTAAAGCTCCTTGGATAAAGGCGTTATATAAATGCACCATTTACCATTTACTCTCTCCTCCATTTAGATTTATCAATGGAACAAATATGACATTGATGAGCTCCACTTCAACAGCTGAACTATTTTATAATAGGAAATACTCGACAAAAAACAATACCTCAAAATTGTAATTAGTACAGTGCTTAAGTAAATGTACTGTACTGTAGTGTACAGTACTTAAGTAAATGTACTGTACTGTAGTGTACAGTACTTAAGTAAATGTACTGTAATTAAGTACAGTGCTTAAGTAAATGTACTGTAATTAAGTACAGTGCTTAAGTAAATGTACTGTAATTAAGTACAGTGCTTAAGTAAATGTACTGTAATTAAGTACAGTGCTTAAGTAAATGTACGTAGTTACTTTCCACCACTGTCCCAGAGCATTGTGAAATTCTGCATTATTCTGCTGAAACTAGCATATCAATGTGTCACTTTGCAATGCATTGTGATCTTGTAGATCTGCTATTTTCAAATGATTTGTATGCATTGTGAAATGGGACATTCCGCATAATTCTGCAATCTGCTGAAACTATACAGATCTACAAGCTCACACTGAGCTTGTAGCATCATGAAGACATCTGCCATGCACTGTACAGTTCACCAGCACTGCCTTTTTTCACTTTTGAGATCTACAAGCTCACACTGAGGCTGAGCTTGGAGATCGGCTATTTTCAGCATGCAACCAAGTGCATAATCAGGCATTACGACACCACCAAGGCCTGACAAAATGTATTTTGGATGTCGAATATCTTATGATAGTTAGTTGACTAAATCTAAAACATTTTAGGTGACTAAAATATGACTAAAACAAGTTTTATTCAAAAGGCTCTATGAGTAAAACGAAATAAATAAAAACAATCTGTGACAATCAATACTGGTACAACTACAGTATTGAAAGCATCAAATGCAGCAAAAACAGAAAACAATATAATACAACAGAAAACAATATCAAACCAATCTCTCTCTCTCTCTCTCTCTCTCTCTCTCTCTCTCTCTCTCTCTCTCTCTCTCTCTCTCTCTCTCTCTCTCTCTCTCTCTCTCTCTCTCTCATATCATGTTGGTAACCATGACAACACCATCCAGGTACTACTATGAAAACATGCCCAAAAGAAACAACTGTATCCTACATGAGACCTTATATCTGCAATAGTGAAACTGTCTAATCCACAAAGCTTGTAGATCGGCTATTTTTCCCCTCCATTTCTATTTCATTGGACAATTAAGCCCCAATGAGACCAAGAGCACCGACAGTGGCTAGCTGCCCGTCCCTACGTTCCTGCCTCTGATCTGCTCTGTCGCAGCTAGCCAGTTCCGCTATGAAAATGTGTCTTTGAATACATATTCTTTCAGAGTGAACGTTTTTAACTCAAATCTTTGCTTCTGGGAGGTCACTGGAACAACATATTTTCAGATGGGGGTCGGCAGCCGATTACATATAATTTCTGGTGTCCTTGACATGAAATGTGGAGCTCATATGGAGTATATACATATATACATATATATATATATATATATTTATATATATATATATATATATACACGGTATATATATATATATACGAGACACAGAGACTTACTTTGGTAACATCTTCAACTGGTTCTCCCTCAGCTCCAGGATCTGTAGTTTAGTCAGCCTGCACAGGGAGAGAGAGGACACACAGTGGGACTACATTAACCAGCCTGCACAGGGAGAGAGAGAGGACACACAGTGGGACTACATTAACCAGCCTGCACAGGGAGAGAGAGAGGACACACAGTGGGACTACATTGACTACATGTGTACTCACTTAGATATAGGGTTGACGCTGGCCTCGACCACAGCTAAGACTGTGTACTCACTTAGATATAGGGTTGACGCTGGCCTCGACCACAGCTAAGACTGTGTACTCACTTAGATATAGGGTTGACGCTGGCCTCGACCACAGCTAAGACTGTGTACTCACTTAGATATAGGGTTGACGCTGGCCTCGACCACAGCTAAGACTGTGTACTCACTTAGATATAGGGTTGACGCTGGCCTCTACCACAGCTAAGACTGTGTACTCACTTAGATATAGGGTTGACGCTGGCCTCTACCACAGCTAAGACTGTGTACTCACTTAGATATAGGGTTGACGCTGGCCTCGACCACAGCTAAGACTGTGTACTCACTTAGATATAGGGTTGACGCTGGCCTCGACCACAGCTAAGACTGTGTACTCACTTAGATATAGGGTTGACGCTGGCCTCGACCACAGCTAAGACTGTGTATTCACTTAGATATAGGGTTGACGCTGGCCTCGACCACAGCTAAGACTGTGTACTCACTTAGATATAGGATTGACGCTGGCCTCTACCACAGCTAAGACTGTGTACTCACTTAGATATAGGGTTGACGCTGGCCTCGACCACAGCTAAGACTGTGTACTCACTTAGATATAGGGTTGACGCTGGCCTCGACCACAGCTAAGACTGTGTACTCACTTAGATATAGGGTTGACGCTGGCCTCTACCACAGCTAAGACTGTGTACTCACTTAGATATAGGGTTGACACTGGCCTCGACCACAGCTAAGACTGTGTACTCACTTAGATATAGGGTTGACGCTGGCCTCTACCACAGCTAAGACTGTGTACTCACTTAGATATAGGGTTGACACTGGCCTCTACCACAGCTAAGACTTTGCAGTTCTTGATGTTTTCGGGGAACTCCTGGATACCTGGTTGTTGAAAAACACAGGGGAGAAAAAGACACATGGGTTCAGTTATTTTATGATCGTTAAGCGGTTCCCTTTTCAACTGGACAATGACAGGTCTGTGACTCCGAGACGTTCCCTGGTTCCATCGAGCAGATCTACAAGCTCACAACACTGTAGATCTAGAAGCTCACAACACCGTAGATCTACAAGCTCACAACACTGTAGATCTACAAGCTCACAACACTGTAGATCTACAAGCTCACAACACCGTAGCAGATCTACAAGCTCACAATGGCTCACTAGTATAAATCAGGCATTATGACGCCAGCGAGGCCTTCCAACATCCATGTTAGTCGACAAAATCAACTGTAGATGGGTCGTGCGTGCTGTGTGTGTGTGTGTGTGTGTGTGTGTGTGTGTGTGTGTGTGTGTGTGTGTGTGTGTGTGTGTGTGTGTGTGTGTGTGTGTGTGTGTGTGTGTGTGTGTGTGAAGTTGAAGGCAAATGGAAGGTTTCAAAACGTTCAAAATGTCCAATACAAGAAACAGACAATGAAATCGTTAATCCCAATTATCTGTGTGTTTAACTCATTGTCAGCTTAACCCATTTAATTTAGACCTGAGGACGATTCTTACAAATGTATTTTGAATTGTAAACGTTTTATGAAAAACCTGTGTTTCTATGTCAGTCTTTTTTCATGTCAAGGACCCCCAGAAATTATATGTAATTGGCCACCGACCCCCATCTGAAAATATGTTGTTCCAGTGACCTCCCAGAAGCAAAGATTTGAGTTAAAAACGTTCACTCTGAAAGAATATGTATTCAAAGACACATTTTCACGATTTTTGAAAAAATAGCAGATCTACAAGCTCATAGCGCGCCACCGAGTGGCGCGATATGAGCTTGTAGATCTGCTATTTTTCATGCAAGGGGACGGGACTGTCTCGTGGTCATGAAAGGGGGCGGGACTGTCTCTGGGTCATGAAAGGGGGCGGGACTGCAACTAGGCCCTGTAGTTGTGGAGTTATATAGATTTAGTTTGGGCATGTAATATCAGACGACTATTCCAAAAATGACCCTGGGGTTCAAGTGGTTAAAAAGGTTTTTCAAAATAGTAAAAAATGGCAAATACATTTAGGGATAAATAAGTGTAAAGATATACTTATATATGTATAATGTATATAGATATCGCCCTGAGCCTAAAATAGTGTAAAGACTAATGTTTGTGATTATAGTCGACTAGCCCAAAAACTTTCAGACGACCAAACTAAACAAAATGCTCTTATTCACAACACTGTACCACTGAATAACAATGTTATTATGGTATATATATATATATATATATATATATATATATATATATAATGTTAATGTTATTCACAACACTGTACCACTGAATCACAATGAAGAAACCAGCCGCACCGGATTCCTGTACTGTAGCCTACTGTGTGTGTGTGTGTGTGTGTGTGTGTGTGTGTGTGTGTGTGTGTGTGTGTGTGTGTGTGTGTGTGTGTGTGTGTGTGTGTGTGTGTGTGTGTGTGTGTGTGTGGGGGGGGGGGGGGGGGGTCACTCTAGCCATGCCAGGCTAGAGTGACCAGTCGGACCAGTTCACCTCTCTCTCTCTCTCTGTCTCTGTCTCTCCACCCACGCCTATTTATATTAGGGAGAGAGAGAGAGAGAGACAGAGAGACAGAGAGAGAGACAGAGAGAGAGAGAGAGAGAGAGGGGATCGAGCACCATCACACAGGTAAGAAACTCAACAATAGGACAATATAGATTATTATTATTATTATACTAATGTATAATATTTGAAACAAGATTAAATGATCTTAATAAGTTAAATTTGAAACACATGGAAACACAATGCAATAAGTAAGGGATAATATCTGGCTATAGGCGGTCGTTGTCGGGAGATAATTCACAGACAGGGAGTTTAAACTCCCTGAAGGTGAATTATATCCACCACCTAGAGCCAGATATTATCCCTCTTAATACATTATTATTATTATTATTACATGGCTACCTAACATAAATTAATACATTGACCCAAAACACAACAACAACAAAAGATTCCAGGCCAGCTGCAAAGGGCTGGAGCACGTGTAGACAATATGGAGGTTGCATGAATATTCATGGCTCTCATAACTTTAAGGCCCTCATTTATCAATTGGGTGTAAAGTCTGCCACAGATTCGAGTGCAGGTTTCGTAGTACACCCACGTCGCCACGGCATTTATAAAGTGATCGCAAACAGCTGATCCTTCCTTAATTTCGTTCTCATGACGTTAATAAATGGCTGAAATCTATCTGACGCGCCCTATGTGAAATCAAGCCTCGCCCTCGTTTTTGCGACAGGAACAACGGCAATACGATTTTGAAACCATGGTTACAGGAAGAAAAAAAAAACGCAACTTGCAACTTGTTGTATCTTAAATAAATAAACCTGCGTGAATTAAATAAAGTCTGTTTCTCCTCTCGCTTCGCTTCACGCACATATCGCAATTTGCAAGCAAACTGTGTGTTGTTAGTTGTATATAAAATTATTAAAATGTTTATTCATTTATAATATACAACAAGATTAGTGAACGAAAACCTGAACCTGTGATTATGTGAAGCATTAATTAAATAACATTGCTCACGTCATTGGAATGAGTTTCAGCCCGTGGCAAATGCTGTGTTGCAACTCTGCATTCTCCTCTAGAGAGCCCTGGCCCAGCCCGGGGCCCCGTGGAGTTAAAGGACAACTTTACCTATAGCCTATAGGCTGTGTGTGTGTGTGTGTGTGTGTGTGTGTGTGTGTGTGTGTGTGTGTGTGTGTGTGTGTGTGTGTGTGTGTGTGTGTGTGTGTGTGTGTGTGTGGGTGTGTGTGTGTGTGTGTGTGTACAGCTGCGCTGCCCAATAATTAGGAGAGAGAGAGGACGAGAGTTTATAGGCGCGGAGCGAGAGAGATAGAATGTAAAACACGTTGTTTCAAAGTCTTCATAGTTTTGACCAGATTTTAGTGTGCGTGTGTGTGTGTGTGTGTGTGTGTGTGTGTGTGTGTGTGTGTGTGTGTGTGAGGGTGTGTGTGTGTGTGTGTGTGTGTGGGGGAGGGGGGTGGGGGGTTATTGTCACGTCACTATGGAGCATGCTGCCGCGCTGCTGAAGCAAGTCCAGTCTGGATGAAATTCACATCGGAAAATTAATGTAACGGCGCGTGAGCCCGCCCGGCCCTGGGCCCGTTGGGCAGAGGGAAAGTCGGCCCGGGCCCGGCCCGTTTTGGTGGGCCGGGCCCGGCCCGTTTTGGTGGGCCGGGCCGTTTTGGTGGGCCGGGCCGTTTTGGTGGGCCGGGCCCCGTCGGTACCCGACGGGCTTGCAGGTCTCTCCTCCTCCGCTCCTGTTCTGTCTGTCTCTGTCACCGTCGTGACCTGCATGCACGTTTGTGACATTACTGTATATTAGGCTGCATGCCTCGCAGCCTAAACCTTATGTGGTACTGCATGGTGGGAGGCTGTAGTGATGGAGGCAGCCTAAACCTTATGTGGTACTGCATGGTGGGAGGCTGTAGTGGTGGAGGTCCGTGAGTTAAGTTGGCACCCCGTGATTTCCATATGACGGCACTGTCGGCATGTCACATTTAGTGGCATTGGAGTGCGTCGGGTTTATCCTTAAGTAAAAGGACGAGACGTGAGAAAGACATGGCTGTAGACTTACTTATCTGCGAAAAGAAAAGCTAAAGCTGCAGCACTGCAAATGCCTCTCGATATGTCATGGGGGGGGGTCGGGGGGGGGCTACCGGTATGCGCTCATGCAAAACTCTGTTTAAATGGCTTAAGCATGACTTGCAGCATTGTTTTTAATTGTGCGATTTTAATAAGCTTGCACACTTACCAATTTCATATGACATGCTTTTACAAAAAATGTTTTTTTCACATGTAGGCTATTATTAGTTTTATACATTTTAGGAGTGAAAACATATGTTTAGATGCCTGTGACAGCCTCTCAGCTGGTCAAACAATGCTGCTCCGCTGTTCTACGACAGGTAGAAAAAAAAACAGGTGAGGACAAAGCCGACAGCTCCCGACCAGACGTGACTTTTTGTCAAGTTCAATTTCAAGCTTTGGCGGAAATGGTAAATGCCGAAAATGTCGGTAATTTTATGGCCCTCATTTATCAACCGTGCGTACGCCAAAATTACCGACATTTTCGGCATTTACCATTTCCGCCAAAGCTTGAAATTGAACTTGACAAAGTTCAAAAGTCACGTCTGGTCTGGTCGGGAGCTGTCGGGAGCAGCATTGTCTGACCAGCTGAGAGGCTGTCACAGGCATCTAAACATATGTTTTCACTCCTAAAATGTATAAAACTAATAATACATGTGGAAAAAAAAATTTTTGTATAGGCATGTCATATGAAATTGGTAGGATGTTTCCAAGTGTGCAAGCAATTAAAATCATGCAATTAAAAACAATGTTGCAAGTCATATAAGCCATTTAAACAGTGTTTTGCATGCGCATACCGGTAGCCCCCCCCCCCCCCCCCTCCTACAATAGTTAACTTTCATGACATGGATCGAGAGGCATTTGCATAGCTGCAGCTAGCTCTTCTTTTCGCAGATAAGTAAGCCTGGGACCGAGGCTATGCAGCTATATAGTCAAGTCTACCAACCAACGGGTATGGCTACTGCAATCTACAGCCATGTCTTTCTCCCGTTACGTCTCGTCCTTTTAATTAAGGATAAACCCGACGCTTACGTCGCTCGAATGCCAAATGTGCCGTGCCGGCGTGCCAGCCAGCGCAAGTGCAGGGGAGTGGAGGGGACCGCGTCGGAGATAGGCTAACCCAGCCAGCCCACCAGTGCCAGTGCCATGTAGGCCTACATGAAGCTGGTTCAGGCAGCAGCACATTCATAGCATTGACAGTTGACAGTCACTGCAGCGACTCGCGAGGCAATCTAAATAGATTGTCATAAACGTGCATGGTCACGGTGTAGAGACAGACAGGACAGGAGGGAGGAGATGCATCTAAAACAGCAGCGTGTGTGCGCGCCTATTTCATTGTTATTTTTAATTCATATGGTTCACATGGGCTCAGGTTTTCGTTCACTAATATATTGTGTTGTATATTAAATTAATGAAGACTTTAATAGTTTAGGCTACAACAGTAGCCTACAACACACAGCAGGCGCGTAGCGCGCGTGCATGGATCAAATGATTGACTGGGCAAATTAGCATGGGGGGAGGGGGGGGTTACGAAGCGCCATTCAGAACCACCGCCATTCCGAAGTTACTTCCATGTTTCGGAATGGCGATGTTTCCCCATGGAAAAAAAAGGTACCGAAAGGTATAATTCTCCGGAGCGCACAAAGCGCACCAACTGCACAGGTTAATTATTTCCCTCTCTCCCCTCCCTCGCTCTCTCTCTCTGTCTCTCTCTCTCCCTCTCTCTCTGTCTCTCTCTCATTCCCCTGAGTGACCGGCTGCCGCCACCACGCAATCAATCAATCACTCCTCACTCCGCACCGATCCCAAACAATAATATAAATAAACAACCCCCTCTCTCTCGATCTATCCTCTCCCTCTTCTTGCTGTCCGTCTCCGTCTCTCTCTCTCTTTCTCTCTCTCTCCCCCTCTCCCCCTCTCCCTCTCTCTCTCTCTCTCTCATAGTCATCATAATAATAATAATAATAATATTGGCGTAGCTGCAGCCGTACGTCATTTATTGAAAGCAAACAGCACTGCTTTTTTTGTCTCCAATTAATTTGGACAGTTTTAACCCAGAATTTACCCAAATCTCAAGCGCAATAGTTCAAAGTTCTTTCCATATCCGAAGTGTATTATGGTACTTGTGTGTATCGATTTCACAACAGCGCGATGACTTGTGAACTAGGAGATTAGATATCTTCGAAGAAACTAGCATTTAGAACCGCAGGGGAAATAATTAAAGTAATGGTCTCAGCTTCCTCACTATAGGAGCTTTGGGACTTTATCTTTTTTATTTTCAACACCAAACAATAAATAAATGAGTAATCTGGAATTTCAAATTAGATTTTTGTTATCCATGACAATCTTTTTGTGTCCTATCCTGAAATCAATGTGTATTATTGTGCTTAAATATTGCATATTGTGTACACATTCTGTACCTGTTGTATTTTTGTATTTGTGTATATTTAAACTCATGTTTATTATTACTATTGTGACATTGGAAACTGGCTAATTGGTTTGGGCTTAGGTGGCATGAGTCACCACCCATCGTTAGAGCCAATCAGGTGTACCCCTTCCTGTATTCCGGTACACACCCATTCCCTGTCACACTATTCCTGAAGAAGATCCTAAGGGATGGAAACGTTGAGTCAAATAAACCAGTGGAGCTGAGTTTTTCATACCAGTGTTGCAGACTCTATTTTTTCTAAAATAACAAAATAAGCATCCGTGCGCAACTTGGAGCTCTCCAATATAGCCACATTCAGAAGGCTTTTTCCTAATTATTATTAATTATTATTAATTATTAATTTCCTTACTAATTCACAACAAAATGTGGCACAACAGGCCTGATACAGCAGAAGTTTATGCAATGATGAAACTTTCATCTCATTATTCCTTAATTGGCATGCATTTCATTTTATGTATCAAATATTATATTAAAGGACAACTTTGGTTTTTTTCAACCAAGGTTCATGTTTTAGGTTGTTATTAGAGAAAGTAAAAGATGCGTGTTAATTTTGTTCCATTTGCTGCTTTCTTTCGTTTTAGGGATTTCAGCTCTTTTTGACAGGGGGGCGGGGGCATTCGAGCATGGGGCTAAATATGCATTTTTTAACACAATTTTATGGTGATTTATTTTTGTACGGTTTACTATAGTCCTAATAAACGCCAGGAAATTACATCTGGCCACAGCAGATCACAGGATCTACTGAATGTGAAGGTAGCCTACTGGGGGAAGGCTTATACTGTGTGTATAGGCTCAATATGTCAGTTTGTCACATTCAGTAGATCCTGTGATCTTTTGTGGCCAGATGTAATTTCCTGGGGTTTATTAGGACTATAGTAAATAATAAAATAATAAATCGCCATAATATTTTGTAAAAAAATACATATTTAGCCCCATGTTCGAATGCCCCCGCCCCCCTGTCAAAAACAGCTAAAATCCCTAAAACGAAAGAAAGCAGCAAATGAAACACTCATCTTTTAGTTTCTCTAATAACAACCTAAAACATGAACCTTGGTTGAAAAAAACTAAAGTTGTCCTTTAACTCAAAGCAATTAATGTTACAGCTTTGAATACAAATGGAGAATAAGACTGTGCCTGTTACTCACTGCGCAATTGGAAAGAAAACCAGCATGAGCATGGGGTGTTTATGCTAATCTGTCCGTAATAGTCCACATATGCCCATAATTGAAGTCTTCAGAAGGAATCCATGTGATGAGATCGCACAGCTGTCCAGTCTGGTCTGGACTAATATCAAACCAAAACGAGGCTATTATTAATAACAGCGTAAATAAATGATTAATGCCATTGTAGCACAATGCAAATCTTTAAAGAAAAAGCGTCTTCCTAATGGATACATTTGCATTGGATATTTCACAATATGATAACGGCAACAATATGCGGGGGTTTCGCCGTCCACCGAGGAACAAGAGGCGTGCAGAAGAGGGTGCTTTAAACGTCATCGTATGCAGCCAAACCAGAGTCATGTGCGCTTCTTTGCGGCGCTATGCTACAGCTATATACACCATATTCAGCTCTTCTTCTTTGCGGCGCTATGCTACAGCTATATACACCATATTCAGCTCTTAAATTATTAATATATGCTACAGCTATATACACAATATTCAGCTCTTAAATTCAGTAGAAAAGTAGCCTATACTCTCAGTCTCAACATTAGTGCCCATTCAAAGGGAGGACACATATCCAAATGTATGGCCTATATATACCTTCAGAACGATTTGCACAGTGGTGGAACAGTTTTGTAAAGTAGTAGTTTCAATATTGCAATGAAGAAATAAGTCCGTTTACTGTTCCTTGCATGTTATGACATCAAATTACCTACCTAGGTTCCATCCTGGAGGCCAATCTTTCCGGTGATAAGATGGCCACCAACGTAATCAAAAAAGTCAATCAAAGAACAAGATTCCTTTACAGGATCTCCTCACTGGTCAGCAAAAACACCTTGAAGACCTTAACAGGAGCCCTCGTACAAGGTTTCTTTGACTATGCATCCACCTCTTGGTACCACAGCACCTCAAAGGCCCTTAAAACAAGGCTCCAGACCTCCCAAAACAAACTGGTCAGGCTCCTACTTGGCCTCACCCCCCGAACCCACCTCACCCCTGCCCACTTTGACAGGCTGGGATGGCTTAGGGTCGTCGACAGAGTACAGCATCTTGCAATGGGTCTGGTCCACAAGATTCGATACACCACCAAGATACCCATGTACCTGTCTAAATACTTCCTTAATGTAAACGAAGTCCACACCCACAACACCAGAGGGAGTGCAACAAACCATGTTCAACCCAGATTCGGCACAAACAAGGGACTAAATTATTTTCGCTCCTATGCCACCAAAATGTGGAACGCCCTACCAACAGTCATTAAGACATGTGAATCCCATGACTCCTTCAAAACCGCTCTCAAAGGGCACCTACGGATGGCTGCAATTCGAAACTGGCCTCTGTAAAATCTGAATCCCCCCCACCCCCCCCCCCACCCCATTTTCCCTCACTGTATATTGTATCTTTTCCCTTTTTTGCTTCCCATATGATGAATTTAGCTACATAGAAATGTCTATTTGTATGTCTCTAAATGTTTGTATGTCTTTAAATGTTTTGATGAATTGAACAATGTGGACCCTGTTGTAAACAAGTGTAATGCTTAATTGGGTCGTCCACTCACAGTTGACAGTCTTTGTATTGAGTTTGTGCTTAAAATGTAGGCCTACTGTAAATTCTACAAACTGTTAATAAATATTTCAATCAATCAATCAATCAGCAGTTACACATCGTTAAAAAAACCGTTCAAACTTTCTGCATAACATGTTTTTATTTTTATTATAACTTAGGAAAAAATACAGACGGACTGACTGGCAGACAGACAGACAGACAGACAGACAGACAGGCAGGCAGGCAGGCAGGCAGGCAGGCAGGCAGGCAGGCAGGCAGGCAGGCAGGCAGGCAGACAGACAGGCTACACAAAGTTGTGAATGCAGTGCTGGACTGCATTCCAGTACTGGTCCAGAGTTCTTTGTCCTCGGCGGTACTGGCGCCTGAGCCTCTGAAACCATTATAGTTCATAATACATGAATATAGTAACATTAATGTTGGTAGCCGGTAAACACATTTTTGTTGTGCACAATAAGTTATATAATAACAAGCCGACTCCAGTCCACTGTATTTCAGCTTCACATCGCCACACCCCCCCCTGCTCCCGTGTGAATGCTCCTCAAATGACCAAACTGAGCTCAGGCCAAAGCCTCCATGCTCCTACAGCCTTTTATTATTTATTTTTTCTATATGAATAAACTCTAAAACCTCTCCTCCAACCGGCGCCACTTCGGTCGCTGGAGTGGTGGTCGATCCCCGCGTTCAAGGTGAGCGCACACCGTCTCCACCAGCCTCTGTCCGTCTTACCCAGAGGGCCGGGTGGCGCCTGCCTACTCGGACATTCCATCTGTGATGGAAACCTGTAATAATCATAGAACTATTAGGATACATGCAGGACACATGCGGCACATGGAGATATTGAAGCAACTACAACAGCTTTAGAATGAGAAATTTATAATTAGGGTAATAATAATAATTATAATAATATTAAAGTAAATAAATAAGTTCTTACCCTCCACCGCGTTGTCCGAGTGACGGCGATGAACACACCAGATTGGAGGTTTGAACAGTGCCCGCTCCCCTACGTAGGTCTCCTCCATGTAGCGGAGGAAATCACCTATCGCGGGGTAGCGGCGGAGCTGGCGGCGGGTCTCTCTGCTCCCTGTAAAGGCCCTGAAAGTCTGCCTCAGGATGGGAAGAGGCAAGTAGCCCGTCGCCATAACCTTCCTGACCCATGCTCGCAGGGGCCTGTCCTGCCTGTATGGACCTGCAAAAGTTGAGTGAAGAAATAAAAGTTACTTATTAATTTCACAAGCACTCAACACTCAATATAGTATCTTTTACAAAAGAAAAAAAAAGCTTATACCCGAATGAATGGTAATATTGTTATAACAATTATAATTATAATTGTCTACATTATCTGCATATTATTAATGTTAAATGTATTTATTTATTATGTAACCTACAACACCTATATACATTTTGAAGAAATCACACAAAATTACTTTTTTATATTTTTAACATAATACACCATGCAACGTCCTGCACCTTACGCCAAAGGCTCTGGCACAGGTGGAAAAAGCATCCAGTAATCCTGGTGTCGGGCAGCTCCTCCCTGAAGGCATTCATCAGGCCCATCTCATCCTGGTGTCTGGCAGCTCCTCCCTGAAGGCATTCATCAGGCCCATCTCATCCTGGTGTCTGGCAGCTCCTCCCTGAAGGCATTCATCAGGCCCATCTCGTAGTCCGTCAGGACTTTGTCAGGGCTCCATCTTGTAAATTAATGAATGGACGGACAGGTGTTAAAAAAAGATTATTCCAGTTTCCTTAAAATATTAAAAAGCCAGGTGCAGTGACATTATCTTATGGGCTATGAACGTCGAGACACACACACACACACACACACACACACACACACACACACACACACACACACACACACACACACACACACACACACACACACACACACACACACACACACACACACTTACCGTTCTTCTGTGACCCGCGCCACCCTCCTCTTAACATGGCGGAGGACTGCCCGCTACATGTCCTCGGTCTTCCCACTCATGAGGATGAAAACGAATGGCACCACCCTGCCCATGTAGAGGCCATGTATGGTGGCAAACTGGTAGAAGGGCCTCGGGCACGATCTGAACGTGGCGTCCATGTATATCTAAAACAACATCCAAATGCATTCTATTAATACTGATATAAACTATAGACCTGTATCATATTATTGCGGAAAACCCTTATTAAAAATATTCGGCACAGCACATTTTGCTTGATCAAGCATGGTTCGGATTGGCGGGGCGACGCACCGCTGGTTAAAGCCAATTAAGGTTAGGTGGTTAACCTTTTCCATATTACGCACGCGGTGCGAAATGTATGCACCGCGTGCGTAATATGTAAAAGGTTTGGTTTGGCTTATTGGCTACATTTCATTTCACTTACACAACGTTTTATGGAAGAGGGGTTCTCACCTGGTCACATTGACTCCGTTTATGGACGTTGTCGTCTGTCCCAAACACCAGAAAATGGTGCTGCAGGTTGTGCCTGGTGAGGAAGGCCTCCCCTCCCCAGGTGAAGGCCCATTCCCCATCCACGGCGACGTCCTCGATACTCTGCGGGGGATGGGAGGCATTAGCCCGGCCCGCCGTCTCTCCAGACGGGTTTTCACCGCGTTAAAGGGGGGGGAGGATGTTTTCCATATCCGCTGTTTGGGCAACGACCTGGTCATATACCCGCTTCACGGGGATTGTTGGATCGGCCGCCACCAGGTTGATCGAATTGACATTGTCAATTTTAACGCGCCCACCTGTCTGTCTGGTGATGAGGAGCTGCCTGTGGTGCTGAACGTGGGGACCTGTCTGTCTATCTGTCTGTCTGTCTGTCTGTCCACACCCGAAACCTGGGCTCACATTTTCGTTAAAAAAAGAGAAATTACCGGTAGTGTTTCCTCCCGTCGATGACACATTTTATTTTGCAGGCCGTCACTTTTGAGATACTGTATAATGGACGTCAAGTAATCTTTTTTTGTCCATAATTTCCTCACCGTTGGAGAATAATGAGAACGCACTTTTACCCTCATTTTCACTCTGTTTTTTCACTTCAAGGTAAACAGTGCACCTGTCTGTATGTCTGTCTTTGATTACTGGACTTATTTCTTCATTGCAATATTGATACTATACTATGCACGACTCTTGTTCCTCGGTGGACGGCGAAACCCCCGCATATTGCTTCCGTTATCATATTGTAAAATATCCAATCCAAATGTATCCATTAGCAAGACGCATTTTCTTTGAGGATCTGCATTGTGCTACCAATGGCATTAATCATTTATTTACGCTGTTATTAATAACAGTGCAGTATTTACGCACAGCAGGTTCTAAACACTTATTTGTAACACTTTTTAAACGTGTCACAGTGTTTAGATTATAAACAGAAGAGCATGTTTAAATGCCATATGATTGCACTGAGTCATCTGATATAGGCTATAGGCCTACTCCTTTTCATTGTGAACTATAGTAGCCTAAGCATACAGTAGCCATACCTGGCAGGTGAAAACAAGTTTGCATTTGAATGCCTGAATGCCTGAACTGCATGTGTACAAGAGGACAGGGAACGTGGTCTATTTGACTGGACTTGCGCTGTTACGAATGTGGTTGTATTTTTATTTTATTTGTGTTATACTTTTTGGATGTGTCTGTGTGCTCTGAACAATGGCAGTTTGTCTGCATGCCTAGTATAGCCTGTCTATTTCACCTAACCATAAATAGCGTCTGTCTGCGGATGTGGTTTTTATTTTATTTGTGTCTGTGTGCTCTGAACAATGCAGGCAGCTAGTTTGGAGACATATGGCAGTAGCTTACAGTAGGTTATGACTCAGCTTACAGTACTAACAGTAGGTTATGAGTATGACTCGTTATGAATAAAAACCTGAGTGAGTGAGTGAGTGAGTATACGTTGCGGGACTGTGCGCTCCGGCCAGGTGGAGCTTTCTTTCCCCTTCTACACCCCATTTCCAGGCCTATGCAGGATATTGGAGGATATTGAATGCTATCGATCCCCCCAAGCAAGAGAACATGGAAAAAATAACAGATGTAAAAAAGTAACTAACACTATTATCTTGTTACAGAGCCGAAGAGTTTGATCAATCCTCAAGCCCCCCCCCCCCCCCCCGCCCGCCGCCGCAGCGGGGAAAAAAATAAGTTGTTTTCCCTGTTACTTTTAAAGCAGCTTCTATAGGCCAAGGCCAATGTCCGCACTATATTATTATTATTAGAGAGAGAGAGAGAGAGAGAGAGAGAGAGAGAGAGAGAGAGAGAGAGAGAGAGAGAGAGAGAGAGAGAGAGAGGGAGAGAGGGAGAGGGAGAAAGAGAGAGAGACAGAGAGAGAGAGAGAGAGAGAGAGAGAGAGAGAGAGACACAGAGAGAGGGAGAGGGAGATAGAGAGAGATACGGAGAGAGAGAGAGAGAGAGATATATACTTACGGAGGGAGGGGGGAGAGAGAGAGGGAACGTGAGAGGGGTTGCTGGGATGCTGCGGAGTGATTGATTGATTGATTGTTGTTAGGTTGTTGTTAGGTTGTTATTTATGAAATGATATCCAAACATTTTAATTCCAAATTAGCTTTTCTAGGCCTGTAATTTCAAAACGAGGCTATTATTAATAACAGCGTAAATAAATGATTAATGCCATTGTAGCACAATGCAAATCTTTAAAGAAAAAGCGTCTTCCTAATGGATACATTTGCATTGGATATTTCACAATATGATAACGGCAACAATATGCGGGGGTTTCGCCGTCCACCGAGGAACAAGAGGCGTGCAGAAGAAGGTGAAATACAGACGGACAGACAGACAGACAGACAGACAGACAGACAGACAGACAGACAGACAGACAGACAGACAGACAGACAGACAGACAGACAGACAGACAGACAGACAGACAGACAGACAGACAGACAGACTACACAAAGTTGTGGATGCAGTGCTGGACTGCATTCCAGTACTGGTCCAGAGTTCTTTGTCCTCGGCGGTACTGGCGCCTGAGCCTCTGAAGCCTGTTGGAGAAAACCATTATAGTTCATAATACATGAATATAGTAACATTAATGTTGGTAGCCGGTAAACACATTTTTGTTGTGCACAATAAGTTCTATAATAACAAGCCGACTCCAGTCCACTGTATTTCAGCTTCACATCGCCACCCCCCCCCCCCCCCCCCTCCCCCCTGCTCCCCTGTGAATGCTCCTCAAATGACCAAACTGAGCTCAGGCCAAAGCCTCCATGCTCCTACAGCCTTTTATTATTTATTTTTTCTATATGAATAAACTCTCAAACCTCTCCTCCAACCGGCGCCACTTCGGTCGCTGGAGTGGTGGTCGATCCCCGCGTTCAAGGTGAGCGCACACCGTCTCCACCAGCCTCTGTTCCGTTCGTCTTACCCAGAGGGCCGGGTGGCGCCTGCCTACTCGGACATTCCATCTGTGATGGAAACCTGTAATAATCATAGAACTATTAGGATACATGCAGGACACATGCGGCACATGGAGATATTGAAGCAACTACAACAGATTTAGAAAGATAAATTTATAATTAGGGTAATAATAATAATAATAATAATAATATTAAAGTAAATAAATACGTTCTTACCCTCCACCGCGTTGTCCGAGTGACGGCGATGAACACACCAGATTGGAGGTTTGAACAGTGCCCGCTCCCCTACGTAGGTCTCCTCCATGTAGCGGAGGAAATCACCTATCGCGGGGTAGCGGCGGAGCTGGCGGCGGGTCTCTCTGCTCCCTGTAAAGGCCCTGAAAGTCTGCCTCAGGATGGGAAGGCAAGTCGCCATAACCTTCCTGACCCATGCTCGCAGGGGCCTGTCCTGCCTATATGGACCTGCAAAAGTTGAGTGAAGAAATAAAAGTTACTTATTAATTTCACAAGCACTCAACACTCAATATAGTATCTTTTACAAAAGAAAAAAAAGCTTATACCCGAATGAATGGTAATATTGTTATAACAATTATAATTATAATTGTCTACATTATCTGCATATTATTAATGTTAAATGTATTTGTTTATTATGTAACCTACAACACCTATATACATTTTGAAGAAATCACACAAAATTACTTTTTTATATTTTTAACATAATACACCATGCAACACTGCCCTGCCAAGCCAACGTCCTGCACCTTACGCCAAAGGCTCTGGCACAGGTGGAAAAAGCATCCAGTAATCCTGGTGTCGGGCAGCTCCTCCCTGAAGGCATTCATCAGGCCCATCTCATCCTGGTGTCTGGCAGCTCCTCCCTGAAGGCATTCATCAGGCCCATCTCGTAGTCCGTCAGGACTTTGTCAGGGCTCCATCTTGTAAATTAATGAATGGACGGACAGGTGTTAAAAAAAGATTATTCCAGTTTCCATAAAATATTAAAAAGCCAGGTGCAGTGACATTATCTTATGGGCTATGAACGTCGAGACACACACACACACACACACACACACACACACACACACACACACACACACACACACACACACACACACACACACACACACACACACACACACACACACACACACTTACCGTTCTTCTGTGACCCGCGCCACCCTCCTCTTAACATGGCGGAGGACTGCCCGCTACATGTCCTCGGTCTTCCCACTCATGAGGATGAAAACGAATGGCACCACCCTGCCCATGTAGAGGCCATGTATGGTGGCAAACTGGTAGAAGGTCCTCGGGCACGATCTGAACGTGGCGTCCATGTATATCTGAAACAACATTCAAATGCATTCTATTAATACTGATATAAACTATAGACCTGTATCATATTATTGCGGAAAACCCTTATTAAAAATATTCGGCACAGCACATTTTGCTTGATCAAGCATGGTTCGGATTGGCGGGGCGACGCACCGCTGGTTAAAGCCAATTAAGGTTAGGTGGTTAACCTTTTACATATTACGCACGCGGTGCGTGATTTATGCACCGCGTGCGTAATATGTAAAAGGTTTGGTTTGGCTTATTGGCTACATTTCATTTCACTTACACAACGTTTTATGGAAGAGGGGTTCTCACCTGGTCACATTGACTCCATTTCTGGACGTTGTCGTCTGTCCCAAACACCAGAAAATGGTGCTGCAGGTTGTGCCTGGTGAGGAAGGCCTCCCCTCCCCAGGTGAAGGCCCATTCCCCATCCACGGCGACGTCCTCGATACTCTGCGGGGGATGGGAGGCATTAGCCCGGCCCGCCGTCTCTCCAGACGGGTTTTCACCGCGTTAAAGGGGGGGAGGATGTTTTCCATATCCGCTGTTTGGGCAACGACCTGGTCATTATACCCGCTTCACGGGGATTGTTGGATCGGCCGCCACCAGGTTGATCGAATTGACATTGTCAATTTTAACGCGCCCACCTGTCTGTCTGGTGATGAGGAGCTGCCTGTGGTGCTGAACCTGGGGACCTGTCTGTCTATCTGTCTGTCTGTCTGTCTGTCCACACCCGAAACCTGGGCTCACATTTTCGTTAAAAAAAGAGAAATTACCGGTAGTGTTTCCTCCCGTCGATGACACATTTTATTTTGCAGGCCGTCACTTTTGAGATAGCCTACTGTATAATGGACGTCAAGTAATCTTTTTTTGTCCATAATTTCCTCACCGTTGGAGAATAATGAGAACGCACTTTTACCCTCATTTTCACTCTGTTTTTTCACTTCAAAGTAAACAGTGCACCTGTCTGTATGTCTGTCTTTGATTACTGGACTTATTTCTTCATTGCAATATTGATACTATACTATGCACGACTCTTGTTCCTCGGTGGACGGCGAAACCCCCGCATATTGCTTCCGTTATCATATTGTAAAATATCCAATCCAAATGTATCCATTAGCAAGACGCATTTTCTTTGAGGATCTGCATTGTGCTACCAATGGCATTAATCATTTATTTACGCTGTTATTAATAACAGTGCAGTATTTACGCACAGCAGGTTCTAAACACTTATTTGTAACACTTTTTAAACGTGTCACATGTGTTTAGATTATAAACAGAAGAGCATGTTTAATATAGGCTATAGGCCTACTCCTTTTCATAAGCATACAGTAGCCATACCTGGCAGGTGAAAACAAGTTTGCATTTGAATGCCTGAATGCCTGATCTGCATGTGTACAAGAGGACAGGGAACGTGGTCTATTTGACTGGACTTGCGCTGTTACGAATGTGGTTGTATTTTTATTTTATTTGTGTTAGACTTTTTGGATGTGTCTGTGTGCTCTGAACAATGGCAGTTTGTCTGCATGCCTAGTATAGCCTGTCTATTTCACCTAACCATAAATAGCGTCTGGTTTTCATTTTATTTGTGTCTGTGTGCTCTGAACAATGCAGGCAGCTAGTTTGGAGACATATGGCAGTAGCTTACAGTAACAGTAGGTTATGAGTATGACTCGTTATGAATAAAATGCTGCGGAGTGAGTGATTGATTGATTGATTGTTGTTAGGTTGTTGTTAGGTTGTTATTTATGAAATGATATCCAAACATTTTAATTCCAAATTAGCTTTTCTAGGCCTGTATTTTAAAATACCTGGAACCCTGTACAGTATTATTATGTGGTTTTGTACAGTATACTTGTAAACGCTTTACTGTATGTACTTTAGCTTTGTTTTTTATTTTTTTATTATTACGGTAATACTAATAACTCCGGGGCGGGGGGGGGGGGGGGGGTAGGGTGAAGGGGCGGAGAGCTTGAAGGGGTTAACCCTTTCTGAATGGCGGTGTTTCGGAATGGGGGGGTTGGGGGCGCATCCCCGGCCGTTAGGTGTGAAGTGTGGACGGTTTGGGGGACCATTTAAAACAAAGGCGGCTTGCATGCTGTGGTTTACTAACCAGAAAGGCAAGCGAGGCGAGAGGAGAAACAGACAGGCTAGGCCTTTATTTAATTCATGCAGGTGATCGTTCTTTATATATTTAAGATACAATAACACACCAGATGGGCTTGCAAGTTGCGTGTGCGTGCGTGCGCCTGTGTGTGTGTGTATATGAGAGGGGGGGGGGGGGGGGGGTGAAGCGGGCAGCAAGGGGAAACCTTTTTATTTGCTTTTTCCATTGTGTAACTATAGGTTAGGGGAGAGCGGGGTCAGTTGTGTAGGTAGGACGGTTTCACCTCGGACTGGATACCATGCAACACCTTTTCGTCGCATATTTCCGGTGACGTCATTCGATTCCACAGCGCCCGAAAGCCTCGCAGACAAAAATAAATCCATTTCCGCCTAAGATTGACCGAGCTACAGACCCTTTTGTGTTTTTGCACGCTTTAAGTAGCGGAGACTGGGGGAGAGACAGGGCGGTCGGCGCACATTTTACTAATTCCCTCCCTGCACAGAGACTAATTCATTTCAAGTAACCAAACTTTTTTGTGAACAAGATACACTTGTCCTCTCACATTACCCCAAGTGTTTTTTAATTTTGGTGAAACGAGTCGGACGCAATCGGCAAGCAAAGTGATCTCGCGCTCACTTCCTCATCTTTCGTCCTTGCGTCCTCCTTTCATCCTCCTGAGCGCGAGATCACTTTGCTTGCCGATTGCGTCCGACTCGTTTCACCAAAATTAAAAAACACTCGGGGTAATGGGAGAGGACAAGTGTATCTTGTTCACAAAAAAGTTTGGTTACTTGAAATTAATTAATCTCTTTGTAGGGAGGGATTAGTAAAATGCGTATCAACTGACCCCGCTCTCCCCTACCATGCGTTGTTTGGTCGTATTGCAGTATTGCATGTCGCAAAAACGAGGGCGAGGCTTGATTTCATAGGGCGTGCCAGATAGGTTTCAGCCGTCACATTTATTAACGTCGGAACGAAATTAAGGAAGGATCAGCTGTTTGCGATCACTTTATAAATGCCGTGGCGACGTGGGTGTACTACGAAACCTACACTCGAATATGTGGCAGATTTTACACTCAATTGATAAATGAGGGCCTTAGTCTGCTATAAAGTGCTATAAATATACTGTATTTGAATGATAGAATGATTTTCCTGTACTTTGTCTCCCTCTAGATTTCGGTGAGAGATGGCAGAGAGTGGCAAAGGGCCAATTGGCGACGACAGTCTGGAGGACTGGTTAATACTGGGCGCAGGGGGCTTTGGGTTTGTCTTTAAGGCCACACACAAGCTCCTGGGCAAAGTGGCCATTAAGGTGCCTATGAGAGATGACAGGTATGATGACAAATGGACAACGATCAAAAAAGCCAAATAATGTATCTATTGATAATTATCTTAATTCACAATATTATTTTTTTCATGATCTTAGTCAGTTTTACATAATTATAACATTATATTATAACATTTTGGGTTCTAACTGCTGTCTTTCCCCTCCTAAACTGACCCTGTACTGCAGCTCTGGTAAGTTGTTTGCCGACTTGTGTCAAGAGGCAAAACACATGGAAGACGCCGAGCTGTTTGTTCCCAGGGTCTATGGGATGTACAGCGGCCGGCCCCCCATGATGGGCAGAGAGATGCAGGGTATAGTGATGGAGCTGATGGAGGGGGGCTGCCTGGAGTCCTTTCTGCGCACCAAGGTCTTTATAATTCAACTGAAACTAACAAAATAACCACAACTAAAACTGAAAACGCATCTTCGTCAACTGAACTAAATCAAAACTAGAATAAAAGAACAAAGATGTTAACTAACTGAAAGTGTGTTGTGTGTTTAGAAATTGTTTGAAATTATATTTATCTGTGCTCTGTATATTTATCTTTTATTGAGTTTTTAGTACACATTGCGTGCACCCCTTGTGGTGCGCAAGAACCTTCTAGGGGGTGCGTGACATGAAAAGGCTAATGGTGGTGCTATGGTTTTATTTAAAATATATTAACATATTGTGGCAAGTAGGCCGATATGTATACTATGTGGGGGAGGAAGCATACAGAGCACATGTGTTATCTCTTCAGAACTGGTGCGATAAAAGCTCCTTAGGGATCAATGTGACAAAAACAAAAGAACTGGTCATGAAAAGGAACCGGTGCAGTCCATTACAATTGGTGGACAAATAGTGGAGGTAGTAGACACTTTTAAATACGTAGGCACATATATTGACAGCAAACTCAATTTCAGTGAAAATACTGACCAGATTTCAAAAACTTTCTAAAAGCAAGCTGCAGCGAATAGTAAACCTAGCCTCAAAAAAAATTGGGAAGAGACAGCAACAACTAGGCTGTATCTACAAGGAGGTACTTCGTAAAAAAGCTATCAAGACAGCAAACCACCTCCTCTCATCCACTCTGCAGGGAGTTCCAACTACTTCCCTCTGGTAGACGGTGCAAAGTACCAAGGGCTAACCGTAACATGTTTTTAAATTCCTTCATACCAAATGCCATTAAGGCACTAAATGATACCACTGTTTGTTGTCCTGCACTTTTTTGCCATGAGAAAATAATTGTGTTAAGTGTTGTTGCTGTTGTTGTAACCGTTGGTTTTTTACTTTTGAGACCGAAGACGAATTTCCACACGTGGACAATAAATGAAACTAACTAACTAACATATAGCCTATGCTGCATATATATGCCATATTCAGGTTCATATTATGTGCATATAGGAAATATATGTCTCTATATAGCTTATGCAATTTTTATTTCCATGTGGGGGTGCGTCAGCTATAGGTCAGGAGGTAACAGGGGGTGCATGGCCAGAGAAATTTGGGAACCACTGCCCTATAGTACACGACAGGCCTACTTACTCTGACCGTTATGAATCCTGCTGCTGGGGGGGACCACTGCCCTATAGTACACGACAGGCCTACTTACTCTGACCGTTATGAATCCTGCTGCTGGGGGGGGGGCGGGGGGGGGGGGGGCACTGCCCTAGTACACGACAGGCCTACTTACTCTGACCGTTATGAATCCTGCTGCTGGGGGGGACCACTGCCCTAGTACACGACAGGCCTACTTACTCTGACCGTTATGAATCCTGCTGCTGGGGGGGACCACTGCCCTAGTACACGACAGGCCTACTTACTCTGACCGTTATGAATCCTGCTGCTGGGGGGGGACCACTGCCCTAGTACACGACAGGCCTACTCACTCTGACCGTTATGAATCCTGCTGGGGGGGGGGGGGGGGGGGGTAATAATAAAGAACTAAAGCTAACACTAAATCCAAAACTATTCTTAACCTTTCTACAGACCGAGTCTAAACCTCCACCCTGGCCCCTGGCGTTCCGTCTAGCCAACCAGGTGGCGCTAGCCATGGACTTCCTCCACTGTAAGAAGAACCTTGTGCACATGGACCTGAAACCAGCCAATATCCTGCTGGATGCCGACTTCAATGCCAAGGTACACAATATACAATAATTATACATACAGTAGAACTAAATGTCAGGGAGGGACTACTGGAGAAGAGATCCAGTAGAACTAAATGTCAGGGAGGACTAGTGGAGAAGAGATCCAGTAAAACTAAATGTCAGGGAGGGACTAGTGGAGAAGAGTCTGAGATCCAGTACAACTAAAATACTAAAGTTATTTTATGCTCGGTTCACTCGGGTGTTGCACTCTGAAATATAGCAGATCTGCAAGCTCACAATGTGTTCCATACGACGCCATCAAGGCCCGCTTAAATACATTTTAGTCGGCTAGGTCAACTTTAGATTTATTTGACTAAAACTAGACTAAAACAAACATTTCACGTGACTAAAATCTGACAAAAACGAAATTAAACTGTATTCAAAGGACTGGCTAAAACTAAATCCAAATTTGCTCTTGAAATGAAGAGTTCTCGTCACTGCATGTCCTGCTTAAACAAAATCATAAACGCCTCCTCTTTCTGTCAACAGATAGCAGATTTTGGCCTGTCTACGGTGACCAACAGTCTCAAGTCGACCAACCGTACAAACAAAGGAGGCACTGCCTCCTACACCCCCCCTGAGGGTTTTGACTACGAATACCACCGTGTTCGCTCCTACGATGTTTACAGGTGACTAACTATATCTAGATACATACCACCATGTTCACTATGATGTTTACAGGTGACTAACTATATCTAGATACATACCACCGTGTTCACTATGATGTTTACAGGTGACTAGCTATATCTAGATACATACCACCATGTTCACTATGATGTTTACAGGTGACTAGCTATATCTAGATACATACCACCATGTTCACTATGATGTTTACAGGTGACTAACTATATCTAGATACATACCACCATGTTCACTATGATGTTTACAGGTGACTAACCATATCTAGATACATACCACCATGTTCACTATGATGTTTACAGGTGACTAACTATATCTAGATACATACCACCATGTTCACTATGATGTTTACAGGTGACTGTAACTATATCTAGATACATACCACCATGTTCACTATGATGTTTACAGGTGACTAACTATATCTAGGTACATACCACCATGTTCACTATGATGTTTACAGGTGAATTCTGTTGCTACTACATCACTCATAAATACAATGAAGTGACACACGTTTTTTTATAGTGTGAAAACCTCTTTCTAATGCTTGGATTTTTCCCGTCTTTTTATTAGCTACGGCATACTTCTCTGGACCATTCTCACTGGAGAGAGTCCCTATCCAGGTAAACTATCTGCACACACACACACACACACACACACACACACACACACACACACACACACACACACACACACACACACACACACACACGTAATGTAAATGTTCCTCTATTTTATGTAGGGGTGAGTCGGATCATGTTGGAGTTCCACATTCCAAGGGGAGCGAGACCAGATCTTTTTAAAATCGATTTCCAGAAAGCAGCTGGATTAGATGAGCTGGTGGAGCTCATGCAGAGATGCTGGGACTCTGAGCCCGACAAGAGACCTTCGTTTGGAGGTAAGTCTACCTTTGTCACTGCACCAGTGAGAAGCTCTATTGAAATCACAAAAGGTTATTCGATGCACTAATAAAAAGCGTTTTTGTTTTTGAGGCGCTAAAGGTACTCTAAAAGTTGCACAGCTTTTTGCACACACATCACAAGAGGTGGAAAATTACGTATTTCAATCGTCTCACAAAAGGGGCGTGGCATGATAGCTCAATAGTGCCCCCCCCCCCCTACAAATGTTTGTGCTTGAAGCCCCACAACGGTTTCACCTACATGTATGAAGATTGGTACACACCTGGTACACACCTGGTACACACCTGGTACACACCTGGTACACACCTGTATTATGTTGTTAACCTGACTCCGCCAGATGGAGGCAGTATTGGGTTCTCCTCCTACCTCCATCTGGTCTCTCAAACAGAAACGATGAACCCGGAAGCAGCGGTCTGATATCTGCAGCAAAAGTCTGATATCTCCATACTAGCTGTGGCACAGCTTCAATATGTCATCAGTCTTGTGTTGATCCCGCCTCTAGCGGCCGCATACAGCCTCATATCGCTCCTCTAGCGGCCGCATACAGCCTCATATCACTCCTCTATAGCGGCCTCATACAGCCTCATATCACTCCTCTATAGCGGCCTCATACAGCCTCATATCACTCCTCTATAGCGGCCTCATACAGCCTCATATCACTCCTCTATAGCGGCCGCATACAGCCTCATATCACTCCTCTAGCGGCCTCATACAGCCTCATATCACTCCTCTATAGCGGCCGCATACAGCCTCATATCGCTCCTCTAGCGGCCTCATACAGCCTCATATCGCTCCTCTAGCGGCCTCATACAGCCTCATATCACTCCTCTATAGCGGCGTCATACAGCCTCATATCACTCCTCTAGCGGCCTCATACAGCCTCATATCACTCCTCTATAGCGGCCTCATACAGCCTCATATCACTCCTCTACCGGCCTCATACAGCCTCATATCACTCCTCTATAGCGGCCTCATACAGCCTCATATCACTCCTCTATAGCGGCCTCATACAGCCTCATATCACTCCTCTATAGCGGCCTCATACAGCCTCATATCACTCCTCTATAGCGGCCTCATACAGCCTCATATCACTCCTCTATAGCGGCATCATACAGCCCCATATCACTCCTCTATAGTGGCCTCATACAGCCTCATATCACTCCTCTATAGCGGCCTCATACAGCCTCATATCACTCCTCTATAGCGGCCTCAAACAGCCTCATATCACTCCTCTATAGCGGCCTCATACAGCCTCATATCACTCCTTTAGCGGCCCCATACAGCCTCATATCACTCCTCTATAGCGGCCTCATACAGCCTCATATCACTCCTCTATAGCGGCCTCATACAGCCTCATATCACTCCTCTATAGCGGCCTCATACAGCCTCATATCGCTCCTCTATAGCGGCCTCATACAGCCTCATATCACTCCTCTATAGCGGCCTCATACAGCCTCATATCACTCCTCTATAGCGGCCTCATACAGCCTCATATCACTCCTCTAGCGGCCTCATACAGCCTCATATCACTCCTCTATAGCGGCCTCATACAGCCTCATACCACTCCTCTATAGCGGCCTCATACAGCCTCATATCACTCCTCTATAGCGGCCTCATACAGCCTCATATCACTCCTCTATAGCGGCCTCATACAGCCTCATATCGCTCCTCTAGCGGCCCCATACAGCCTCATATCACTCCTCTATAGCGGCCTCATACAGCCTCATATCACTCCTCTATAGCGGCCTCATACAGCCTCATATCACTCCTCTAGCGGCCTCATACAGCCTCATATCACTCCTCTATAGCGGCCTCATACAGCCTCATACCACTCCTCTATAGCGGCCTCATACAGCCTCATATCACTCCTCTATAGCGGCCTCATACAGCCTCATATCACTCCTCTATAGCGGCCTCATACAGCCTCATATCGCTCCTCTAGCGGCCCCATACAGCCTCATATCACTCCTCTATAGCGGCCTCATACAGCCTCATATCACTCCTCTAGTGGCCTCATACAGCCTCATATCACTCCTCTAGCGGCCTCATACAGCCTCATATCACTCCTCTAGCGGCCTCATACAGCCTCATATCACTCCTCTAGCGGCCTCATACAGCCTCATATCACTCCTCTATAGCGGCCTCATACAGCCTCATATCGCTCCTCTATAGCAGCCTCATACAGCTTCATATCACTCCTCTAGCGGCCTCATACAGCCTCATATCACTCCTCTAGCGGCCTCATACAGCCTCATATCACTCCTCTAGCGGCCTCATACAGCCTCATATCGCTCCTCTATAGCGGCCCCATACAGCCTCATATCACTCCTCTATAGCGGCCCCATACAGCCTCATATCACTCCTCTATAGCGGCCTCATACAGCCTCATATCGCTCCTCTAGCGGCCTCATACAGCCTCATATCACTCCTCTATAGCGGCCTCATACAGCCTCATATCACTCCTCTAGCGGCCTCATACAGCCTCATATCACTCCTCTATAGCGGCCTCATACAGCCTCATATCACTCCTCTATAGCGGCCTCATACAGCCTCATATCACTCCTCTATAGCGGCCTCATACAGCCTCATATCACTCCTCTAGCGGCCTCATACAGCCTCATATCGCTACTCTAGCGGCCTCATACAGCCTCATATCACTCCTCTAGCGGCCTCATACAGCCTCATATCACTCCTCTATAGCGGCCCTATACAGCCTCATATCACTCCTCTATAGCGGCCCCATACAGCCTCATATCACTCCTCTATAGCGGCCCCATACAGCCTCATATCACTCCTCTATAGCGGCCTCATACAGCCCCATATCACTCCTCTATAGCGGCCTCATACAGCCTCATATCACTCTATAGCGGCCTCATACAGCCTCATATCACTCCTCTAGCGGCCTCATACAGCCTCATATCACTCCTCTAGCGGCCTCATACAGCCTCATATCACTCCTCTAGCGGCCTCATACAGCCTCATATCACTCCTCTATAGCGGCCTCATACAGCCTCATATCGCTCCTCTAGCGGCCTCATACAGCCTCATATCACTCCTCTATAGCGGCCTCATACAGCCTCATATCACTCCTCTATAGCGGCCTCATACAGCCTCATATCACTCCTCTATAGCGGCCTCATACAGCCTCATATCGCTCCTCTATAGCGGCCTCATACAGCCTCATATCACTCCTCTATAGCGGCCTCATACAGCCTCATATCACTCCTCTATAGCGGCCTCATACAGCCTCATATCACTCCTCTAGCGGCCTCATACAGCCTCATATCACTCCTCTATAGCGGCCTCATACAGCCTCATACCACTCCTCTATAGCGGCCTCATACAGCCTCATATCACTCCTCTATAGCGGCCTCTTACAGCCTCATATCACTCCTCTATAGCGGCCTCATACAGCCTCATATCGCTCCTCTAGCGGCCCCATACAGCCTCATATCACTCCTCTATAGCGGCCTCATACAGCCTCATATCACTCCTCTAGTGGCCTCATACAGCCTCATATCACTCCTCTAGCGGCCTCATACAGCCTCATATCACTCCTCTAGCGGCCTCATACAGCCTCATATCACTCCTCTAGCGGCCTCATACAGCCTCATATCACTCCTCTATAGCGGCCTCATACAGCCTCATATCGCTCCTCTATAGCAGCCTCATACAGCTTCATATCACTCCTCTAGCGGCCTCATACAGCCTCATATCACTCCTCTAGCGGCCTCATACAGCCTCATATCACTCCTCTAGCGGCCTCATACAGCCTCATATCGCTCCTCTATAGCGGCCCCATACAGCCTCATATCACTCCTCTATAGCGGCCCCATACAGCCTCATATCACTCCTCTATAGCGGCCTCATACAGCCTCATATCGCTCCTCTAGCGGCCTCATACAGCCTCATATCACTCCTCTATAGCGGCCTCATACAGCCTCATATCACTCCTCTAGCGGCCTCATACAGCCTCATATCACTCCTCTATAGCGGCCTCATACAGCCTCATATCACTCCTCTATAGCGGCCTCATACAGCCTCATATCACTCCTCTATAGCGGCCTCATACAGCCTCATATCACTCCTCTAGCGGCCTCATACAGCCTCATATCGCTACTCTAGCGGCCTCATACAGCCTCATATCACTCCTCTAGCGGCCTCATACAGCCTCATATCACTCCTCTATAGCGGCCCTATACAGCCTCATATCACTCCTCTATAGCGGCCCCATACAGCCTCATATCACTCCTCTATAGCGGCCCCATACAGCCTCATATCACTCCTCTATAGCGGCCTCATACAGCCTCATATCACTCCTCTAGCGGCCTCATACAGCCTCATATCACTCCTCTATAGCGGCCTCATACAGCCTCATATCACTCCTCTATAGCGGCCTCATACAGCCTCATATCACTCCTCTATAGCGGCCTCATACAGCCTCATATCACTCCTCTATAGCGGCCTCATACAGCCTCATATCACTCCTCTATAGCGGCCTCATACAGCCTCATATCACTCCTCTAGCGGCCCCATACAGCCTCATATCACTCCTCTATAGCGGCCCCATACAGCCTCATATCACTCCTCTAGCGGCCTCATACAGCTTCATATCACTCCTCTATAGCGGCCTCATATCACTCCTCTATAGCGGCCTCATATCACTCCTCTAGCGGCCTCATACAGCCTCATATCACTCCTCTATAGCGGCCCCATACAGCCTCATATCACTCCTCTATAGCGGCCCCATACAGCCTCATATCACTCCTCTATAGCGGCCTCATATCACTCCTCTATAGCGGCCCCATATACAGCCTCATATCACTCCTCTAGCGGCCTCATACAGCCTCATATCACTCCTCTATAGCGGCCTCATACAGCCCCATATCACTCCTCTATAGCGGCCTCATACAGCCTCATATCGCTCCTCTATAGCGGCCGCATACAGCCTCATATCACTCCTCTAGCGGCCTCATATCACTCCACTATAGCGGCCTCATACAGCCCCATATCACTCCTCTATAGCGGCCTCATACAGCCTCATATCGCTCCTCTATAGCGGCCCCATACAGCCTCATATCACTCCTCTATAGTGGCCCCATACAGCCTCATATCACTCCTCTATAGCGGCCTCATACAGCCTCATATCACTCCTCTATAGCGGCCTCATACAGCCCCATATCACTCCTCTATAGCGGCCTCATACAGCCCCATATCACTCCTCTAGTGGCCTCATACAGCCTCATATCGCTCCTCTAGCGGCCTCATACAGCCTCATATCGCTCCTCTATAGCGGCCTCATACAGCCTCATATCGCTCCTCTAGCGGCCTCATACAGCCTCATATCGCTCCTCTAGCGGCCTCATACAGCCTCATATCGCTCCTCTATAGCGGCCTCATACAGCCTCATATCGCTCCTCTAGCGGCCTCATACAGCCTCATATCGCTCCTCTAGCGGCCTCATACAGCACCATATCACTCCTCCATAGCGGCCTCATACAGCCCCATATCACTCCTCTATAGCGGCTTCATACAGCCCCATATCACTCCTCTAGCGGCCTCATACAGCCCCATATCACTCCTCTATAGCGGCCTCATACAGCCTCATATCACTCCTCTATAGCGGCCTCATACAGCCTCATATCACTCCTCTAGCGGCCTCATACAGCCCCATATCACTCCTCTAGCGGCCCCATATACAGCCTCATATCGCTCCTCTAGCGGCCGCATACAGCCGCTGAGACGCATATCGCTCCTCTAGCGGCCGCATACAGCCGCTGAGACGCATATCGCTCCTCTAGCGGCCGCATACAGCCGCTGAGACGCATATCGCTCCTCTAGCGGCCGCATACAGCCGCTGAGATGCATAACAATGCAAATGTTGTCCAGCAGGGGGAGTGGTTTCACCAGGCTATCATTTTAGTGCAATTTATGCCATTTTCACGGGTCACACAAATTCCTCCTAGCAGGATGTTCAGTTGTAAATAAAACTCGCTTATCAATAAAGGCAAAAAGCTCCCGATAATATATTTTAAAAAATAAAGAAAATTTGTGTTTTTCATTTCAGAATGCGTTGAAGTGACACGTGGTGTTTTTTCAAGACACGAGGAGGGAATCTCTGCTGCCTGTGACCTCCTGAGACCTCCTCCTCCTCCTGCTCCTGTTCCTGTTCCTGCTCCCAGGGGGAGGAGGAGCACCGACACTCCACCTCCTGTTCCTGCACCCAGGGGGAGGAGGAGCACTGACACCCTGGCTCCACCTCCTGCTCCAGGGAGCACTGACACCCTGGCTCCACCTCCTGCTCCAGGGAGCACCGACACCCTGACTCCTCCTCCACCTCCTGCTCCAGGGAGCACCGACACCCTGGCTCCACCTCCTGCTCCAGGGAGCACTGACACCCTGACTCCTCCTCCACCTCCTGCTCCAGGGAGCACTGACACCCTGGCTCCACCTCCTGCTCCAGGGAGCACTGACACCCTGGCTCCACCTCCTGCTCCAGGGAGCACTGACACCCTGGCTCCACCTCCTGCTCCAGGGAGCACTGACACCCTGGCTCCACCTCCTGCTCCAGGGAGCACTGACACCCTGGCTCCACCTCCTGCTCCAGGGAGCACTGACACCCTGGCTCCACCTCCTGCTCCAGGGAGCACTGACACCCTGGCTCCACCTCCTGCTCCAGGGAGCACCGACACCCTGAGACCTCCTCCTCCACCTCCTGCTCCAGGGAGCACCGACAGAGAGGCCTTTTTAAAACGTGAGTCTATGGGCTTCTACATAGCATATAAAATCTGGGTATAACCTCAAGGGATGCGACCGTGACATATATACCGTGCGACCACATTCAGTTGAGATTTACAATGCTAGCACTTTTCACAAACCGATTTGTATATTATAGTACATTGTGGGTTGTATATTGAGATGGCAGGTATGTGACATTGAACAAAGGACAAATCAATCATATGGGACACTTTATTAGAACACAAGGCTACAGCGTCAGTAATGAACAGTGAAATGAGGGTGTTTTATGATGCCTCTCATAGGGATTGCATTGGCAGCTGCAGTACACCGTTGAAAGGAACCACAACAAGCCACTGGCTTTTTTGTGTGATATAAGCATAATAGAAGTAGGCTTTATTGTGCGCACTTCATCTGCCTCAAAGGCTATTTATCTCTGTGCATGCCTGAATGCACAGACTGCTATGAATGACGGTGACAAAAATGTATTTATTTATATGTGGACTGAACTGAATATATAAGTCAGAGACTACCTAATTCCTGTGGGGGGGGGGGGGGGGATTTATACGAGCAAAAAGGAACGCGGGCTGCGGGCAGGTCAGGAATGCCTTCACAATCATAATTATTATATATAAGTTTGCGCATCCTGGCGCTTATTCATTATTTCAATTTCAGGAATAAATAGCCTTGCACATGTTACCATACACATTGACCTGGGTTACATGTTACCATACACATTGACCTGGGTTACATGTTACCATACACATTGGCCTGGGTTACATGTTACCATACACATTGACCTGGGTTACATGTTACCATACACATTGGCCTGGGTTACATGTTACCATACACT
>NC_139713.1:4347632-4380132 GCF_964188405.1 Protomyctophum parallelum
TTTTAAATCCTTTATTTTCTATTAAATTACATTACAACAGTTTTAAAAGCATGACATCAATTCAAAAATAGCTCAAACCTATAACAACACATAATTAAAAACCAACTGTTCCTCCACAACAGAACACAGCGCCTCATTAAAGCACCACTGAAACACAAAAACATCAAGATCATTCTTAAGTGAATAGAACCCAAAGTCCACTCTGACTCTGGCCTTTACCAACACCTTAAACATTGGCAAGAGCTCCACCCCTGAACCATTCAACATTTGGTTCTTTCTAGTTTTGTAAATGGCCAGTTTAGCCTGTCCCACTACAACATTCAAAACCTGCCACTTCTTTGCATTGTCCTTGCTGTAACCAGCACCAAGAATAAAACCCATTTCGCACCAGTCCTCATCACAACATGAAAAAAACACTTTTAAAGTGTCAAATAAAGCTTGTAACCTGAAACATTCCATGAAACAATGAAAAATGTTTTCCGGCTCATCACAGAAAGGGCACTTAGTGGACACTGAGGGATTTATCTTAGAGACAAAACTGTTAACGCCCAGCGCCCCCTTCAAAATCCTCCACTGTAGATCCCCTGATCTCTTGTTTAGAGGTGGCTTATAAAGCACCCTCCAAACTGGTTTGCGAACATCGTCCATCTTTAAAGTCTCTCTCCATACAGTGTCTGTTTTCCCACTCTTACACAGTGTTTGTACAATGCCTTCCCCCTCAGCATGTACAAGTCTGTAGTGGTCTCACTTTGGGGTCTCGAAAAAAACCCACCAAACCAGTTTGGTCCACTTCAAGACCCAACTCAGGGAACGGATCCCCTCCATCAGGATGCTCCACCCCACTAAAATAGTCCGGTAGCATATCCAGTTCCTCCTTACTCAGCCTCTTAATCCATTCGTTTAGAATGTCTCTTGTGTGCCGCCTTGATTATAGACCCAGCAAGGAGGCTGCTGCCTCTGTGTTGTAGAGTCCTGGACCAGCTACATCCACAACATGCTTGAATTTTACTGTCCCAGCTGACACCAGACGCTGTGTGAGCCCCAGTCTGCTTCCATCCTGACACCAGACGCTGTGTGAGCCCCGGTCTGCTTCCATCCTGACACCAGACGCTTGTGTGAGCCCCGGTCTGCTTCCATCCTGACACCAGACGCTGTGTGAGCCCCGGTCTGCTTCCATCCTGACACCAGACGCTGTGTGAGCCCCGGTCTGCTTCCATCCTGACACCAGACGCTGTGTGAGCCCCGGTCTGCTTCCATCCTGCACATCCAGTCGGGCCCGTGCGTTAACCCATTCTGACCGGGCACCCATTTTGGTGTTGGCATCATGTTATGCTTCAGCTATTGAAAAATAGCAGATCTACAAGCTCATATCGCGCCACCGAGTGGCGCGATACGAGCTTGTAGGTCTGCTATTTTTTGAAAAATCGAAGAACGACTGACATTTTTTTAGAATCTGATCTCAGGTCAGAATGGGTTCATCAGACCAGTGTGTGTCCAGTGGAAACCTCGTATGAATCTGATCTCAGGTCAGAATGCGTTAAAGGCTCCTCTAGGAGCCAGTACAACGAAGATGCGGGCTCCAGTCTGTTCCATTTAAAAAGCGACCAGGCTCTAAAAAGCCCCTGATAAAAAGGAGACAAATCACACAACCTAAAACATTTACAGTCTACCAAAAACAACGAAGCATCTAACCCCAACCCTGCTACTTTCCTTAAAATAATGTCCATTATTGGTTTCCAAACCACTTCAGAGAGCTTACCGTGAGGTACCGTTGTACGTGCTGTAACCTAAAAGCTGCTGTTCTGCTTTTGAGGTGAATTAGCCCCCTGACCCCCCTCCTCTTTTGACAGATAAGAGTACACTCTGTGAAACCCAATGCAGTTTGTCCCAAAATAAATGAACCATTATTGATTGCACTTTCTTTAACAGACCAGCAGAGGGAGGGCTCGCCTGAGAATGACGTAGAGAGAGAGAGAGAGAGAGAGAGAGAGAGAGAGAGAGAGAGAGAGAGAGAGAGAGAGACAGAGAGAGAGAGAGAGAGAGAGAGAGACAGAGAGACAGAGAGACAGGAGAGAGAGAGAGAGAGAGACAGAGAGAGAGAGAACAAGAGAGAGAGAGAGAGAGAGAGAGAGAACAAGAGAGAGAGAGACAGAGAGACAGAGAGAGAGAGAGAGACAGAGAGACAGAGAGAGAGAGACAGAGACAGAGAGAGAGACAGAGAGAGAGAGAGAACAAGAGAGAGAGAGACAGAGAGACACAGAGAGAGAGAGAGAGAGAGAGAGAGAGAGAGAACAAGAGAGAGAGACAGAGAGAGAGACAGAGAGACACAGAGAGAGAGAGAGAGAGAGAGAGAGAGAGAGAACAAGAGAGAGAACAAGAGAGAGAGACAGAGAGAGAGACAGAGAGACACAGAGAGAGAGAGAGAGAGAGACAGAGAGAGAGAGAGAACAAGAGAGAGAGAGACAGAGAGACACAGAGAGAGAGAGAGAGAGAGAGAGAACAAGAGAGAGAACAAGAGAGAGAGACAGAGAGAGAGACAGAGAGACACAGAGAGAGAGAGAGAGAGAGAGAGAGACAGAGAGACACAGAGAGAGAGAGAGAGAGAGAGAGAGAGAGAGAGAGAGAGAGAGAGAGAGAGAGACATAAATAACATACACAACGGGCTGCTATAGCTACGTCGCACTGAGACAACAGACTGAGAATGTTTACAAGTTCTGTTCGACGTGGAAACGTGCGCGCGCTTGTCAGTCTACTCACTAAACACTCGCTCTCTCTTTCACACACACACACACACACACACACACACCACACACACACACACACACACACACACACACACACACACACACACACACACACACACACACACACACACACGCACACGCACAAAGCTTGTTGGGACGCTGAAATGTGCGCGTGCGGGTGTCAGTCTTCTCACACACACACACGCGGCGCGCGACACACAGTTTGTTGTGACGGTGAAACGTGCGTGCGCGTGTCAGTGCATTTCATCAAGTGTGTTTTCCTGTGTTTCCTCCAACAGATTCCTCTCCTCTGTCGTTGGATCCAAACACAGCGCACAGAGACCTCCTCCTGTCAGAGAACAACAGGAGGGTGACTCATACATATGTAGACCAACGATATGCAGATAACCAGAAGAGGTTCACCTATTGTATAATGTGTTGAGTAAAGAATGTTTATCTGACCTGTTCTACTTTGAAGTGGAATGGAGTGGAAAGCATGTTGGTATAGCACTGTGTCAGGATGACGTCAGCAGAACGGATGGGATTCTATCATACTTTGGACGCAGTCCTCAGTCATGGGGGTTAGATTACCAAGATAGTAATAAACGCTACCTGTTCCGTCACAACCGCATTGAGACTGAAGTGTCAGGACCGGTTCCCTCCACAGGGGGGATCCACAGGGTGGGGGTCTATGTAGATCAGCCAGCAGGTGTTCTGTGTTTCTATGATGTGTGCGGAAACACAATGAGTCTCCTTCACACCGAGAGGACGACCTTCACACGACCTCTGCTTGCAGGGTTAGCTGTTGTTAATTTAGGATCTACAGCAGAGGTGTGTGCGATCTGGTGAACATGTTGAACCTCTATACTAACAGCTGAGCGGGGTTCTCCAGGGCTCTGTCTGTACTTGGAGCCGTCTAGGAAAATGTTTAATTTCCTTTGTTTTTAAAGCAGGTTTAGTTTAGATTCTGTGAAAATGTGTTTTCTTTTTAATTAGTTTAAGTTTTTATTGTCGGCCTAATGTATTGGTGTCACTCAGGGATGAGATTCAAAAAGCTAAATAAAATATCAGAACAGCCTCGTTTGACTTTTCTTTCCTGTGTTTAATGTTGAAACATAAATATTTACATAAAGTAGGCCTATATATAGTTGAAGGTATGGTATTGTGTAAACATAAAGTATATACAGTTGGAGGTACAGCATTGTGTAAACATAAAGTAGGCCCTATATACAGTTGGAGGAGGTACAGTATTGTGTAAACATAAAGTATATACAGTTGGAGGAGGTACAGCATTGTGTAAACATAAAGTATATACAGTATATAAAGTATATACAGTTGGAGGAGGTACAGCATTGTGTAAACATAAAGTATATATACAGTATATAAAGTATATACAGTTGGAGGAGGTACAGCATTGTGTAAACATAAAGTATATACAGTTGAAGGTACAGCATTGTGTAAACATAAAGTATATACAGTTGAAGGTACAGCATTGTGTAAACATAAAGTATATACAGTTGGAGGAGGTACAGCATTGTGTAAACATAAAGTATATACAGTTGAAGGTACAGCATTGTGTAAACATAAAGTATATACAGTTGGAGGAGGTACAGCATTGTGTAAACATAAAGTATATACAGTTGAAGGTACAGCATTGTGTAAACAAAGTATATACAGTTGGAGTATGTCAGTAGATCTTTCAAAAATAGCAGACCTGCAAGCTCATAGCGCGCCACTCGGTGGCGCGCTACGAGCTTGTAGATCTGCTATTTTTCAATAGCTAAAGCTATACACTGCAGCAACACTAGCCCTGGTCCAGCGCTTACAGTGAGACCAGGGCTACAGCAACACTAGCCCTGGTCCAGTGCTTACAGCGAGACCAGGGCTACAACAACACTAGCCCTGGTCCAGTGCTTACAGCGAGACCAGGGCTACAGCAACGCTAGCCCTGGTCCAGTGCTTACAGCGAGACCAGGGCTACAGCAACACTAGCCCTGGTCCAGTGCTTACAGTGAGACCAGGGCTACAGCAACGCTAGCCCTGGTCCAGTGCTTACAGTGAGACCAGGGCTACAGCAACACTAGCCCTGGTCCAGTGCTTACAGTGAGACCAGGGCTACAGCAACGCTAGCCCTGGTCCAGTGCTTACAGTGAGACCAGGACTACAGCAACACTACACTGACACAGTCAGCGGAGAGGCCGTCGGCCCGTCTGTAAAGAGCCCTGAGCCGGGAGGGAGGGGAGGGAGGGAGGGGCAGCAACACCGCCGGGTAATCTCCACGCTGACTTGAGACTTGACTAACAGAGCCATCTCAGCCAAAATATCCCAAAACAATGTCCGGTTAACAGTTCAAACTGTTCCTTTTCCTCAGACTACTTTTACTTTAATTAAAAGGTAAGATGCAGTGGCTGTAATTGGGTCAAGCCGGATCTTGCTTTCGTGAGCAATGGTGTACGAGATTGGTAATAATACATTGGTCAAATCATGGCATTGTTAGACCATCTGGGGGAAATAAATGAATAAATCTTCGTCGTCATCGTCCCACGCTTATGGCTGAAACTATTTAGTTATTTACTGTTGATCATTGATCATGCTGAAATGTTGAAACAAGATGCTGAAACAGACAAATTTCAACTCAATATGCACCACAAATCACACAACGTTCTTCTAAATACACAACCAAGCATGTCTGTGATTTATGCTTTTTATTTATGGAGACCTACAAGACCTACAAGCACCAGCAGCCAAACAGCATCTAATTAACCTCATCAAAGACCTACAAGCACCAGCAGCCAAACAGCATCTAATTAACCTCATCAAAGACCTACAAGCACCAGCAGCCAAACAGCAGCTAATTAACCTCATCAAAGACCTACAAGCACCAGCAGCCAACCAGCATCTAATTAACCTCATCAAAGTGCACAGCTGCGCAATAAGTAGCACCAACACGTCATGACGTCAACACACAGCATTGTAACTAAATTAAACAGCATTTATATTTATATTCTAGATGAGCCTTACCTTCTAAGATGAAGTGGCGCTTCCTCCCCGCCTTTTGCTCCTGCATTAATTGTTCTTCAGATGGTTTTGTTTATTGTCTGTCTGCTCTTTGTAGAATCCACAAGTTCATCTCTCGTTGTGTCCGTTTGTAAAATAATCCTTTAAATGTTTCAGATAAGAGTTGACACACTTTGGACTTATAGTTGGAGCATTGAGTTCACCTGCTGTGGTGTGGTGGCTACTAGCCTATAGGCTACTCTCATTTCTGTAGTTTTAACTCTTTTGTTTCCATGTTTAATGAATAAATGTTCATGTGGTTTGCTGTGAGTTGTGTCCATTGTTCAGCAGCTGTAGCTTGTTGATATAAAACACATTGAATGTTTAAGTTGTCAGTATAGGCCTATTTGTGTAAAACGTGCAGTTGAAACAAGGTGTTGTAGTCTAGACTAGAGAGTTGAGTCACTGCCACCAAACTTTACACAACGCCTCCTTGTAACCCTTTACTGCCACCTGGTGGAAGAAACACTTCATTTGAACCAGGGGGGCAGTCAGCCAGATATTTCGTGAAGCCTCATTTGAAATCGGTAGTTCATATAATGTGCCTGTTGTGGCGCTGGACTGGACCCAAAAAGCCCCATAGCTCCATAGAGGCCCATGTATTTTGGCCCAACTTCACCTAGACTGTATTACCTTAATAAACATGGTCATGAATACTTTCTTCTTCCAGTCACTAGTTTAAAGTCTCATTTCTAATGTCATAATATTCTTTTTGGAAAATTATGGTCCCATTAATTAAAATAATGACCATAAAGAAAAAAAAACATCGCGTATGTTCTGAGGGGCGTGGCTACCATTACAGTCTATGATCGGGATTCCCCTCCCACTCGAGTCAAAATAAAAACCAACGGAGAAGAAGGGGGGAAGTCTCGCCTCGTTGTCTGGGCAGCCAATGGCCAGCTGGTCCAAAACGGAGCCAGCCAATGGCCAGCTGGTACCAAACGGATCTAGAAAGATGGCGACTTACAGTGCAGGAATAACAGGCTTCATTTTACGTCCATGTTAGACCCGGCGAACGCTTTGTCCATATTTTTTACAGTCTATGATTTGAACCCATGCAGCATCTACAATTCTAGAACCTTATGCAAAAACAGAGCCAATCTACAAGCTCACAACGACGTTATGTGAGCTTAGATCTACAAGCTCACAACAACGTTATGTGAGCTTAGATCTACAAGCTCACAACGACGTTATGTGAGCTTGTCTGTGGCTCAAATGGGTCTGAGAGGCTAAATGTCATCAAATGGTGGTCCTTTGCTCAAATGGGTCTGAGAGGCTAAATGTCATCAAATGGTGGTCTGTGGCTCAAATGGGTCTGAGAGGCTAAATGTCATCAAATGGTGGTCCTTTGCTCAAATGGGTCTGAGAGGCTAAATGTCATCAAATGGTGGTCCTTGGCTCAAATGGGTCTGAGAGGCTAAATGTCATCAAATGGTGGTCCGTGGCTCAAATGGGTCTGAGAGGATAAATGTCATCAAATGGTGGTCTGCGGCTCAAATGCTGAGTAAATAATGGACCTTGTTAAGGAAAATATTGAAAACCACTGATGTACTTTGTTTACTGTATAGATTCCCAAACTTTTTATTATTATTTTTTATTCCACGATTTTGTCAGTAATTTTTCACCCCCTGTGTCAATTATCTAATGTGATACCCTACGTACGCCAACCTGGGGAGAGCAACGGACTTGAACTCATGCTTCCTTCATGCCTGAGTGTCCAAGTTGCTCCTTTACACCTGACAGGGGGGAGTTTCCCTGGTTGGACGTAGCGCGTGGAAGGAACACGCTATTCCAACCCGTTCCTTTCCCCTCCATCAGGCGCACAAGTGTAATTCTTTATGTATTTTTTGTATTGAGTTGTACTTGAAATTCTGCAGTTGGCAGCTCCACCCTTGACAACGTCTCCCCTGTGGGTTCCTGTCCCTCCCTTGATTCTGACAGTAAGGCTCTTTCTCAATAATGCCACAAAGCCAACTTCTCTATTCCTCTCTCTCTCTCACAGACATGTCTTCATCAGTAAGGCCACTATACCAACTTCTCTATTCTCTCTCTCTCTCTCTCACACAAGACACTATAAAGGTCATTGACCCTTTCAGTTCAACCAGGCCTTTCTGAAGGGTTCCATCTGGTGCAGAGCTGTGCTTCAGAGGGTCACCACTTATACAAACTACCCTGACCTCGACCCTGACCTCGACCTTGACCCCTACAGCCTACAGTCCAATATATTGTCTTTGTATGAATGGCAATGTGTGAAAACAGACTCTTCAAATAATTTAATACAATTAAAACAGTCTTTCTTTCACATCATGAGAATGAAACACAAAAAATGTGTATGAAATTCAAATGACTATACATAGTTGGGACTTCTGATATAAGATAAGGAACAACATCAGATATTTACATAGTGTACTAGTCCATATCTTATCCTTTAAATGTAGCAACAGATAAGGAACAACATCACATATTTACATAGTGTACTAGTCCATATCTTATCCTTTAAATGTAGCAACAGATAAGGAACAACATCATATATTTACATAGTGTACTGGTCCATATCTTATCCTTTAAATGTAGCAACAGATAAGGAACATCATATATTTACATAGTGTACTAGTCCATATCTTATCCTTTAAATGTAGCAACAGATAAGGAACAACATCACATATTTACATAGTGTACTAGTCCATATCTTATCCTTTAAATGTAGCAACAGATAAGGAACATCATATATTTACATAGTGTACTAGTCCATATCTTATCCTTTAAATGTAGCAACAGATAAGGAACAACATCAGATATTTACATAGTGTACTAGTCCATATCTTATCCTTTAAATGTAGCAACAGATAAGGAACAACATCACATATTTACATAGTGTACTGGTCCATATCTTATCCTTTAAATGTAGCAACAGATAAGGAACAACATCATATATTTACATAGTGTACTGGTCCATATCTTATCCTTTAAATGTAGCAACAGATAAGGAACAACATCATATATTTACATAGTGTACTGGTCCATATCTTATCCTTTAAATGTAGCAACAGATAAGGAACAACATCACATATTTACATAGTGTACTAGTCCATATCTTATCCTTTAAATGTAGCAACAGATAAGGAACAACATCACATATTTACATAGTGTACTAGTCCATATCGTATCCTTTAAATGTAGCAACAGATAAGGAACAACATCACATATTTACATAGTGTACTAGTCCATATCTTATCCTTTAAATGTAGCAACAGATAAGGAACATCATATATTTACATAGTGTACTAGTCCATATCTTATCCTTTAAATGTAGCAACAGATAAGGAACAACATCACATATTTACATAGTGTACTAGTCCATATCTTATCCTTTAAATGTAGCAACAGATAAGGAACAACATCAGATATTTACAATGTGTAGCGAAAATAATTTAGTCCCTTGTTTGTGCCGAATCTGGGTTGCACATGGTTTGTTGCACTCCCTCTGGTGTTGTGGGTGTGGACTTCGTTTACATTAACCAGGTACATGGGTATCTTGGTGGCGTATCGAATCTTGTGGACCAGACCCATTGCAAGATGCTGTACTCTGCCGTCGACCCTAAGCCATCCCAGCCTGTCAAAGTGGGCAGTGCATGCATGTCTTTGTTTTGAATTTCCTCAGAAATGATGCCGGTGGATTGACACATGAGTCAAAACACATGAGTCAAAAAAACTAAACATTCAGATAAAATCCTTGTTGTGAAGGTATTGTAATGTATTAATGTGTCTACCCTGGTGGCCCTGGTGAGCCTGACGTTGATGAAGGAGAAGACTGTGCTGCGTTTTATGCTTATGATGGAGGATGGTACGACTATCCATGTGGGTTGACACGCGATTGGATTTGTGAAATAGTTTTCTAGTTATGCATCTTTTATTCTGAGTACACCAAATAGACATTTGGTATTGTGCTATTTTGGGAAATGTTCCCCCCAGAATATTCATGCTGGGGTTCAAGAGGATAATTCATATTTCCATTATTCAGATAAAGGGGAGACTATGTAATGTATGTAATCAATGTAATGTAATCAATGAATAACAGCCATCTGTTTCATTTTAACACCACAGACAGATTGATCAATAAAGTGTTTGTGATGAAACTGGGTTTGGTCCAAATCAGTTTGTTAAAGGACCACTTCACCACTTTTCAACCTGTCTTCATATAATAGGTCCTCACTAATAAGTTAATAACTCTCAAAGATTGTCAAAGATAGTGATTTAAAGTGGCCAGAAATGTGCCAGCAAATCTTGATTTTAGTTTTAGTCATAGTCTCTTGAATAGTTTTAATCACATTTTAGTCACCAAGAATGTTTTAGTGTTATAGTCTAGTTTTAGTCGACAACATATAATATAACTACATCTACAGTTGATTTAGTCGAACAAAATGTATTGCCGCAACTTGTGAGCTTGTAGATCGTCTATTTTCAGCATGCAACCAATTGTAAAATGACTTATAGTGGATCTCTTGTCCACTAGTCCATTCCTAACATTTTAGTCTAATTTATATTTGTATATTTAGTCTAAAAATGTAATTTAAGACTAAAATGTCATTAGGCCTATAGCTTAGTTCTCATTTAGTTTCCATGTAGTTTTCGTCAGTGGAAAAAGGTAGTCGACGAACATTCTCGTCTTAGTTTTAGTCGACGAAATCAACACTGGTTTGCGTGTGGATGAGCCCTTCACACACGTATCAGTGACCATAGGAGTAGTCGACTTAGGACATAGGGAGACATTGCTGTTGCACCACCAGGGGGGCAGTCAGCCAGGGGGGCAGTCAGCCAGGGGGGCAGTCAGCCAGGGGGGCAGTCAGCCAGGGGGGCAGTCAGCCAGATATTTAACCAGGGGGGCAGTCAGCCAGATATTTAACCAGGGGGGCAGTCAGCCAGATATTTAACCAGGGGGGCAGTCAGACAGATATTTAACCAGGGGGGCAGTCAGACAGATATTTAACCAGGGGGGCAGTCAGACAGATATTTAACCAGGGGGGCAGTCAGACAGATATTTAACCAGGGGGGCAGTCAGACAGATATTTAACCAGGGGGGCAGTCAGACAGATATTTAACCAGGGGGGCAGTCAGACAGATATTTAACCAGGGGGGCAGTCAGCCAGATATTTAACCAGGGGGGCAGTCAGCCAGATATTTAACCAGGGGGGCAGTCAGACAGATATTTAACCAGGGGGGCAGTCAGACAGATATTTAACCAGGGGGGCAGTCAGCCAGATATTTAACCAGGGGGGCAGTCAGACAGATATTTAACCAGGGGGGCAGTCAGCCAGATATTTAACCAGGGGGGCAGTCAGCCAGATATTTCGTGAAGCCTCATTTGAAATCGGTAGTTCATATAATGGCCTGTTGTGGCGCTGGACTGGACCCAAAAAGCCCCATAGCTCCATAGAGGCCCATGTATTTTGGCCCAACTTCACCTAGACTGTATTACCTTAATAAACATGGTCATGAATACTTTCTTCTTCCAGTCACTAGTTTAAAGTCTCATTTCTAATGTCATAATATTCTTTTTGGAAAATTATGGTCCCATTAATTAAAATAATGACCATAAAGTCGCGTATGTTCTGAGGGGCGTGGCTACCGTTACCGTCTATGATCGGGATTCCCCTCCCACTCAAGAGTCTACTCCTCCCACTCGAGTCAAAATAAAAACCAACGGAGAAGAGGGGGGGGAAGTCCCGCCTCGTTGTCTGGGCAGCCAATGGCCAGCTGGACCCAAACGGAGCCAGCCAATGGCCAGCTGGTACCAAACGGATCTAGAAAGATGGCGACTTACATCAGGAATTAGCATATTATTACAGGCTTCATTTTACGTTCATGTTAGACCCGGTGAACGCTTTGTCCATATTTTTTACAGTCTATGTGCACCACTCAATAATAGGTCAAATAGCTATACAAAATGTTGAATCATTTAAAAAAACAAACCAACTAAAGAAAACAACATTATGTATTTATACTATCGTGCCTGCTCAACATCTGTTGAAAAGATATTACTTATTTATTCTTCCAGATTTAAGGTAGTGGCCTTTTGGTCAGCAGATGTCGCTGTTGACTGTACTACTTGGTAGTCTAGTTAGTATACTTGACTTTCTTTACACTATACTATAGTAAGTATACTTACTTTACCATCTATAGAGCACCGAAGTCCTGACGTAACTCGCTCATCCATTCGATTCCCCCCCTGGTTCACGGAAGTAATGTCTCTATGGAGAATAACATGGGGTGATCTTAATATTGTCTACTATAAGCGTTGTGGTCCAAAAATAAACAAGCTGTCTCGGCGTTATTGTCTGGGAGGTGTCTCTGTATCGTTTGCAACAGTCAGTCACTCATATTATGATAGTCTGCTTCTAGCGAAAATCTAACTAATTCAGCAGCAGTAACATTAGCGTTTTCTCTCAGTCAGTTGATTCTTCATATCCATATGAGTGAAGCGGCCGGGATGACATGTTTATTTTTCAAACACAGTTTTTATATGAGGCGATCTAAAATCGCCTCAATGGGGATTTCAATGCAACTAAACAAATACATGTACCTGGGGACTGACGCCCTCTACTGAAAGTGACGTCAGACTTCGGTGTTCTATAAGCGTTGTGGTCCAAAAATAAACAAGCTGTCTCTGCGTTATTGTCAGGGAGGTGTCTCTGTGTCGTTATATTGTCAGGGAGGTGTCTCTGTATCGTTATATTGTCAGGGAGGTGTCTCTGTGTCGTTATATTGTCAGGGAGGTGTCTCTGTATCGTTATATTGTCAGGGAGGTGTCTCTGTGTCGTTATATTGTCAGGGAGGTGTCTCTGTATCGTTATATTGTCAGGGAGGTGTCTCTGTATCGTTATATTGTCAGGGAGGTGTCTCTGTATCGTTATATTGTCAGGGAGGTGTCTCTGTATCGTTTGCAACAGTCAGTCACTCATACAGTATATGATACAGTCTGCTTCTAGCGAAAATGTAACTAATTCAGTAGCAGTAACATTAGCGTTTTCTCTCAGTCAGTTGATTCTTCATATCCGTATGAGTGAAGCGGCCGGGATGACATGTTTATTTTTCAAACACAGTTCTTATATGAGGCGATCTAAATCCCCCCCTATGGGGATTACAATGCAAATAAAAAGTACATGAACCTGTGGATTTGGCGCCCTCTACCGATATTGACGTCAGACTTCGGTGCTCTATAGTATCAAGCATGCAGAAGCCCTCTTACCTTAAAGAACCATGTAAACTCACACACAGAATCCCTATTACCTTAAAGAACCATGTAAACTCACACACAGAATCCCTATTACCTTAAAGAACCATGTAAACTCACACACAGAATCCCTATTACCTTAAAGAACCATGTAAACTCACACGGTATAACACGAAAAAAAAAATATTTTATTTCTGAACCGTTTTGTTACAACCAGTCCAACACGTAAAGTTCCTACCGGTCTTGAAAACAAAACGAAAAAAAAAAAAAAAAAAAAAGTCATTGAAATAAAAATAAATTTAATAACAATAATCATCATCGAATAATATTATCAATAATATATCAGTATCATCATGACCTTAATGGTGATAATAACCCAAAAGCCAGTAGTATTTCGTGTTTTTATGGCATTATGAAAAAAAAAAAACAGAGCGTTGTTTTCTTTCCGATGGGTGTAAACCAAGAGTATTTCTACAGCGAAGATCTGGGGAGGGGGAAAGGAGGAGGGGCACGTCCCCGAAAAAGAAACACAATAAATATGAAAAGTCTTCTTGGTATTTAAAAAATAATAATCATCTGTTACTTGCAGGTACAATATCTAAACTCTTTATGTGCAAGATCCGAGCCTTTAAGTCTTCACCACAAACAATTATACTCACATAAAAATAAAAATAAAGAACTTGAGTCTTTCCCCCGCAAACAAAATTTTTTTGTTTTCTACATTAATTTTTTTTTAAATAAACCTAGAGCATTTTTGTCCATTTTTCATATACACATATATTTATATATACTTTAAAATTTAGTTTTTTTTTTTTGTCATTTTCTATTTCTTCCTATATGCCACCCTTTCGTTGTCTTGTCGAGCATATTACGCGGGTCAAGAAATTGTGTAATGACAAAAAAAACGAAAACAAAAACATCTTTCACTGAATAAAACGCGTTGCGTTGCGCGCCGTGCGTTGCGTTGCGCGCCGTGCGTTGTGTTGCGTTGCGTTGTGCGCACTCACCACATTTACACACCGAGAGAGACGATGTGACAGAAACCCGTCAGGAGCAATATTATGAGAGCTAGCTGGCTCGTGTCGTTTTTTTCTTTAAAAAAAAAAAAAACAACAAAAATAAAAAAAACATCCAATTTTGCCAGTTGGTGGAAAACACCGCGATACACACCCGAACAAACGGCCTCAAGCTCCTGCTCCGTTTGGTCACCGTGCCGTGTCCTTCAGAGGACATGACTCTACTCAGCGGTTCACAAACTTTTCCCACGTCAAGGACCACCAAAATGACACTCATTAGCCCCGCGGACCCCGCCATTTTGAAAATATATGCCAAGGGCCCCCACCCCCCCACACGAGAGAAGCAGTGATTCTCAACCATTTTCATGTCAAGGGCCCCCTGCGGTTTGACCTGAATTAGGCTAACGGCACCCTATTTAATGACCCTATTTAATGACCCTATTCAATGAAAAAAAAAAGGTCAGATATTTTGGCCGAATAAAATATCAAACAATGAACTGTACAAACAAACAGGGAGCCGGGGAATTACAAAGGACATTACACACACAGACGCCTGAGATGGCTAATAGCACTATATGTACTGAGGATGGAGCAGGTCTGCATCACAAAGGTGGCCTTATAGATGGACACCACCAGGCAAAAGAAAACCTGGGACTACTAGGCCCAAAAACCACCTGGCGCAGAACTGTGGACCAGCAGGAGCTGGAACAGATGAACCTGTCCTGGGGAGGAGAGGAGCAACATGCTGCCAGGGATCAGATGAACCTGTCCTGGGAGGAGAGGAGCAACATGCTGCCAGGGATCGGATGAACCTGTCCTGGGGAGGAGAGGAGCAACATGCTGCCAGGGATCGGATGAACCTGTCCTGGGGAGGAGAGGAGCAACATGCTGCCAGGGATCGGATGAACCTGTCCTGGGGAGGAGAGGAGCAACATGCTGCCAGGGATCGATGAACCTGTCCTGGGGAGGAGAGGAGCAACATGCTTCCAGGGATCGGATGAACCTGTCCTGGGGAGGAGAGGAGCAACATGCTGCCAGGGATCGGATGAACCTGTCCTGGGGAGGAGAGGAGCAACATGCTGCCAGGGATCGGATGAACCTGTCCTGGGGAGGAGAGGAGCAACATGCTGCCAGGGATCGGATGAACCTGTCCTGGGGAGGAGAGGAGCAACATGCTGCCAGGGATCAGATGAACCTGTCCTGGGGAGGAGAGGAGCAACGTGCGATAAGGCTCGATTTGGTTCCTAACTATCATTTAGCATGGGGACCCCCTGGAACTCCCTCAAGGACCCCTAGGGGTCCCCGGACCCCAGTCTGGGGAACCACTGCTCTAGAGTAGGCGTGCGTGCGTGTGCGTTAAGAGTGTGTGTACTTGTACTACTATACTAGTTAGGGGGATGATTGTCCACTAAAGTGTGGTATAATGTGGGGAACTCGATATATCGAGGACAATTTTCCAGGTCCTCGTTAAGAGAAGTTAAGTTAGTTGCGCACAATGAATATACAAGCTCACATCGCGCTGCGCTGCCAAACGCTGTGAGCTTGACGATCTGCTTATTTTTCGGCCTTGGGGTTAGGGATAAAAAAAAATGGCACACAGGATAAAACAAGCGAATGGCATCCATTAAATGGTCCGTTCCACAACACCAGTTTGGTTTACAACACTGATGTCCTTACAAGTACACAGTAATACAAATGTGTGCAAGTGAGTGTACTTGTATTACTAAGGTATACTGTACCCGTGAGGTAAAATAAGACATTGTTTTTTCGCCCTGGTCCCCACAAGATTAAAAAAAAAAGGTTGTTTTAAAAAATACTTTAAATGTTAGGCTTAGGATAAAGGTTCAGGTTGGGGTTCGGGTAGAAAAGCAATAAAACTAAACTTTTACAATGTTTAAAAACATATATCGATAAAAAAATGTTGATATCGTCACAAGTATGTCCTGGAACAACATATTTTCAGATGGGGGTCGGCGGCCGATGACATATATATGTCATATATATGACATGTCATATATATGACATATATATGACATGTCATATATATGTCATATATACGTCATATATATGACATATATATGACATATATATGACATATATATGACATATATATTTGGGGGTCCTTGACATGAACTAGTTCGACACCACTGACATAATAGAAACATGGGGTTTTCAGAAAACTGTCAGGATTTAAGAAGACATTTTGTAAGAATCGTTCCCAGGTCTAAATCGATTAACCCATTCTGACCTGAGATCAGATTCATACGAGGTTTCCGCCGGACACACTGGTCTGATTAACCCATTCTGACCTGAGATCAGATTTAAAAAAAAATGTCAGTCGTTCTTCGATTTTTCAAAAATAGCAGACCTACAAGCTCGTATCGCGCCACTCGGTGGCGCGATATGAGCTTGTAGATCTGCTATTTTTAAATAGCTAAAGCACAACATGATGCCGACACCAAAATGGGTGCCCGGTCAGAATGGGTTAAAGAGGGGGGGGGGGGGGGGGGGTGATGGCTTCCACTCAGCAACAGGTTATTTGGCACAAAGAACGACCATTAAGAAACACATTGGGAAAAAAAAAAAAAAAAAAAAAAGGTGCAACAAAATAATTACAATGAAAAACAATAAAAACCAGTTTGGTTTACAAAAATAAAAGACACCTTAAAAAGGTGACAACGATTTCTCTATAAGACAATAATCTTTCCTTCCCTCTCGCCCCCTAATTGGATAAAGGCTACAATAGAATATCACAAACACAGCCCTATAGTCAAACCCCACCCCTTTTTCCTATGTTTTTTTTTTTTTTTTCTGGTTTTTTTCATGTCACAGCTCTGGGAATGCATCCACAAACACAGATGAGGAACATTTTGCAACTGCATGAAAAATTAAAACCCCTGAAATTAGTTCAACATTCCTCTCCCCCCCCCCCCTCACCCCCCTCACCCCCCCCCCCTCTCTCTGACTTGTTGATTTGACACAATACGCAGCAGCACTTTCGCCTTGTTTTTGTAGACCTTAAGTTATACTAGTAAAAACCTTTACAAAGTCCCATCTGCAAAAAACCTTAATATCCTATTAACACCTGTATTTTTTTTAAATGTATTATGTGGGCTCTGTGTCGCGTCTGGGGGGGGGGGGGGGGGGGAGGCGGTATAAAAACAATAATCATATATTAACCGGAGTTTTATAATCATAACCTTCAACTCGTCTGACACGGTGCAAAACACTGACTATAAACACGAAGCATAAACCAAATGATTATGATTTATCTGTGAGCCGAAAAAGGCTTCTAAAAACGTTCTAATTAACCGGAATGGCTGCAAATGGGCATGACTATGATGTGAGGGACAGGACTATGATGTGAGGGACATGACTATGATGTATGGGACATGACTATGATGTGATGGGACATGACTATGATGTGATGGGACATGACTATGATGTGATGGGGCATGACTATGATGTGATGACATGACTATGATGTGAGGGACATGACTATGATGTGATGGGACATGACTATGATGTGATGGGACATGACTATGATGTGAGGGACATGACTATGATGTGAGGGACATGACTATGATGTGAGGGACATGACTATGATGTGAGGGACATGACTATGATGTGAGGGACATGACTATGATGTGATGGGACATGACTATGATGTGATGGGACATGACTATGATGTGATGGGACATGACTATGATGTGATGGGACATGACTATGATGTGATGGACATGACTATGATGTGATGGACATGACTATGATGTGATGGACATGACTATGATGTGATGGACATGACTATGATGTGATGATGGACTGACATGCAGACTTTGGGGCCCGAGTGTCTGAAAAACGACGCACAGAGTCACGCTATATGCTTCATTAGTAAGTCATCAATGTACGGCAACGCAGGGGAAACGGCCCCGATCCCAACGCGTCACGTTGGCATGCGTCGAGCGGCTACTCCCCCCCCCCCCAGTAACGTGCAACAAAGTGTAAAAATGGGTCAGGCCCTGCGCCCTCAAGAGGTTTTTGTGTGCCCCCCCCCCCCCCCCCCCCCGCCCCGCGGAACTAAGTACAACTGAGGTATGAGCGAGCCGCGAAGTCGACTGAAAGCTGTCAGACCAAATTCCCCCCAGCGCCTTAAGATACACCCCCCCGCGCCCGCCTCCCGCCCGCCCCCCAAAAACACCACAGAAATCCCCCCTTCCTCTCCGCGCCCTTACCTCGACACCAAGCCTGACTAGAAGGACAGATTTACAAACAGGCAGAACAGAGAAATCCCCATTAATGCAAACAGGCTGTAGAGTAGGAGTAGTAATATACTGGATGCACATAGGAACAGTTGCATTATATATACACACTCAAAAACAAACAAAACAAGGCTATCCTCTCCTCAGTCAAGTCAACTGGATCCTTCTCGTCGAGTGCAACAGCCGTGCGTCCGAGAGTTAACATCGTCTGTGTCCGTGAGTGAAACCGCCAGAACGTCGTCGAGGAATCACATCGTTGCCAATAATAGTTTTAGCCGTCCCCCCGTCCCCCCCGAGATACAGTATCTGCCGCCATCATCCTGGTTACACTTTCCCATAGCAACGGCTTGGCCGTTTCCTTTGTCAACCGACAGAATCTCTGTCTGTATGGCAACTGGCTGTGAAAAGGGGGTCGATCAGGCAAAGAAAGAAAAGAAAAAAAACATTCCCCTTTTCTGCAGTGGAATGGTATCCTCCTCCTGGGAGCATCAGGTGACTCAAGTAAATATATATCGATGTTGGCACTTCATACACGTTTTTAAATCATGGAATGCAGAAACAGGTCAGAGGAATGGATGAGAGGATGGGGACCAATGTCCAAGCAGCCTTGCTATTTCTCCTCCGTCTCTCTCTCTCTCTCCCTCTGTCTCTTGAAAGACTACACAAATACATTCCCCGACTGACTGACCGACTCCTGCAAGACTTAAGAAACGAAATACACAAACACACACACACGGACATCTATCCGTCCATCCCCCCTCCTCCTCCTCACCCCCCCTCCGTTCACTCCTGGCGGTGCCAGGGAGCGGGACTATTCAGTCAGTGTTCTGGGGGGGGGGGGGGGTAAGGGGCACAGCACATACCGTCCAATCTCCAAGACCACGACGTCTGAGGCTTCTGTGTGTGTGTTGTTTCGAGTCGAGTGTAAGACTTAAAATGGCTCCAATAATACTTGGGTTGCGCGACACATCCGGGTCGATCTATCTCACAACAACACACCGGACCTTCTGGAACACAACACAAACACACCGGACCTTCTGGAACACAACACAAACACACCGGACCTTCTGGAACACAACACAAACACACCGGACCTTCTGGAACACAACACAAACACAACGGACCATCGCCAGTACAAGTCAGTGGGAGAGCGCGGCAGGGAGGTGATGAGTCAATGTTTACTAAATCAGCCCGTACGGGGTTTCAGCAGCCTGGCCTGGGGGTACATGGGGGTGTCCTGGGCCTGGGGGTACATGGGGGAGTCCTGGGGGTACATGGGGGTGTCCTGGGCCTGGGGGTACATGGGGGTGTCCTGGGCCTGGGGGTACATGGGGGAGTCCTGGGGGTACATGGGGGTGTCCTGGGCCTGGGGGTACATGGGGGTGTCCTGGGCCTGGGGGTACATGGGGGTGTCCTGGGGGTACATGGGGGTGTCCTGGGGGTACATGGGGGAGTCCTGGGGGTACATGGGGGTGTCCTGGGGGTACATGGGGGTGTCCTGGCCCTGGGGGTACATGGGGTTGTCCTGGGGGTACATGGGGGTACATGGGGGAGTCCTGGCCCTGGGGGTACATGGGGGAGTCCTGGCCCTGGGGGTACATGGGGGAGTCCTGGGGGTACATGGGGGTGTCCTGGGGGTACATGGGGGTGTCCTGGGCCTGGGGGTACATGGGGGTGTCCTGGCCCTGGGGGTACATGGGGGAGTCCTCGGGGTACATGGGGGAGTCCTGGGGGTACATGGGGGAGTCCTGGGGGTACATGGGGGAGTCCTCGGGGTACATGGGGGAGTCCTGGGGGTACATGGGGGTGTCCTGGGGGTACATGGGGGAGTCCTGGGGGTACATGGGGGTGTCCTGGGGGTACATGGGGGCGCGGGTCAAGGTTGTCAGGAGGAGAGCCCTCCCCCCCCCCCCCCCCCCCCCCCCCCCCAGATAAACCTGATTAAGGGGAGCGGTACGGGACGGACGGACGGACGTACTGTAGAGAGATTCGACGGGAGAAATCGACATTTTCCTTTATCACATACATGCAGATTATTCTAAACATGCTGGCTTCTCTCTCTCTCTCTCTCTCCAGAGTCCAGACATTCCGTCCTTCTCTCTCTCTCTCTCTCTCTCTCCGCCATCTTTGATTTGGACGCCCCATCCTTCCATTTCCTTTACGGGCGGGCGGGCGGGGGGGGGGGGGTGGGGCTAGAAGTCCTATGGCAACGTTTTTCTCTTCTTCTTTGGCACGTTTTCCTTCCTTCCTCACCGTCTCACGTGCTTTAACGACTGACTGGTCAACGATATGAGAGTGGTCAATACAGTAAGAGAGAAGCTGGTGGTGGGGGGGGGGGGGGTCCGCTCGACGCTCCGCACGTCAGCGCTTGCGTCAGGCTTTATTCTGTGAGTGGGGGGGGGGGGGGGGGGTCGAGGAGGAGGTGGCGTTCACGGGCACATAGACTATGGAAGGGGGGTGGGTATGCAGTGTGTGTGTGATGAGTGTGTGTGTGTGCGTGTGCGTTTGTGTTGTGTGTGTGTGTGTGTGTTTCCCCCCCCCCCCCCCCCCCATCATTCACAGGCCGTTGCTGTTGCGGTGTGTGAGGGGCGGTTTGGACAGCTCCACGCCCCCCCCGGTGGCGCGACCCTTGCCGATGACCTTCGGGGCTCGACGCAGCAGCTTCTGGGCCTCGGTGAACGCCTCGGTCAGCTCCTTCTTCCACTGGACCAACTCCGGGTCGCTCTGCACCGCGCACACACACACGCACGCACGCACACACACACACACACACACACGCACACGCACACACACAACAAACAACAAGGGTCATGTCTCATGCAGTGTTGTTTTCGTCGACTAAAACCAAGACGAAAAATGTTCGTCGACTACCTTTTTCCACTGAAGAAAACTAAATGTAAACTAAATTAAAACTATGCTATGGTGACTAAAACTAAGACTAAATATACTGACAATTTCGTCGACAGATAAAAACTAGACTAAAATGTTAGGAAGGGACTAGTGGACAAGAGATCCAGTATAAGTCATTTTACACTTGGTTGCATGCTGAAAATAGCCGATCTAGCAAGTGTAAAATAAGTCATTATGACGGCAACAAGGCCCGCAAAAATACATTTTAGTCGACTAAATCACCTGTAGATTTAGTAGACTAAAATCTTATGACATTTAGTCGACTAAAACTACCGTAGACTAAACACTAGAACATTCCAGGTGACTAAAAAGTGACTAAAACTAAGTGAAAACTATTCAAGAGACTATGACTAAAACTAAAATAGAAATCTGCTGCCAAAAACAACACTGTGTCTCATGTCACAAAGACCCAAGAATTAGATAAGCATTTGATACAGACTTATAGCAGGACAACTTTAGTTTTTTTCAACCAAGGTTCATGTTTTAGGTTGTTATTAGAGAAACTAAAAGATGAGTGTTCATTTTTTTCCATTTGCTGCTTTCTTTCGTTTTAGGGATTTTAGCAGTTTTTGACAGGGGGGCGGGGGCATTCGAGCATTGGGCTAAATATGTATTTTTTTTACAAAATATTATGGCGATTTATTTTTTTATTTTATTTACTATAGTCCTAATAAACCCCAAGAAATTACATCTGGCCACAAAAGATCACAGGATCTACTGAATGTGACAAACTGACATATTGAGCCACACACAGTATAAGCCTTCCCCCAGTAGGCTACCTTCACATTCAGTAGATCCTGTGATCTTTTGTGGCCAGATGTAACTTCCTGGGGTTTATTAGGACTATAGTAAATAATACAAAAATAAATCACCATACAATTTGGTAAGAAAATACAAATTTAGCCCCATGCTCGAATGCCCCCGCCCCCCTGTCAAAAATAGCTAAAAGCCCTAAAATGAAAGAAAGCAGCAAATGAAAAAGAATAAACACTCATCTTTTACTTTCTCTAATGACAACCTAAAACATGAACCTTGGTTGAAAAAAACTAAAGTTGTCCTTTAGGCTTTAAGTAGACAGCACTAGAATGGCATTTTATGTATTCATAGCACCTTATAGTATGTATGTATAGTATAGTTTATATGTATAGTTTCATTATATAGATATTCCACTGTTACGTTCTTGGCTTACGCATGTTTCATGAACTTTTACGTATGTGATAGTATTCCCATGCTTTTTGTTCTTGCTTAATGTAAATCGCTCTGGATTAAGAGCGTCTGATAGATGGATTAAGAGTGTCTGATAAATGCCTAAATTGTAAATGGGGAATGTCTGTCTTGATGTCTGCATCGTATAACGATGGCGAGGTAAGCAGGCAAAAATATGTCTCCCGGTTTGTGTCCGAAATGGAAGCACAAACTGCTTCCCTCCTGACTGCGTTAAGCTGGTATGTACCTCACACTGCAGCACAAACTGCTTCCCTCCTGACTGCGTTAAGCTGGTACGTACCTCACACTGCAGCACAAACTGCTTCCCTCCTGACTGCGTTAAGCTGGTACGTACCTCACACTGCAGCACAAACTGCTTCCCTCCTGACTGCGTTAAGCTGGTACGTACCTCACACTGCAGCACAAACTGCTTCCCTCCTTTGATGCGAAGCAGGATGCACTTCTTGTCCTTAATCTGCGTCTCCTCCACCGACACGATCTGCTCCATGGTCAGCAGGTTTTGCTGTGGATCACAACCCGATCAAATCAAATCCACCGGCAGAAAAAGAAGAAAAAGAGGTGCCCATACCAGAAGGCGGGGTTGGCGAAAGGGCCTTTCTGTGTGTGGAGTTTGCATGTTCTCCCCCTGTCCCCTATAGGGTAGGTACCCTCACAAAAACATGCAGAAATCCTGGTCACTAAACTGCCTCCCCCTGGCCAGCCGGGGCGCCTGATGGAGGGGAAAGGAACTGGTTGGAATAACGTGTTCCTTCCACGCGCTACGTCCAACCAGGGAAACTCCCTCCCTGTCAGGTGTAAAAGGAGCGACTTGGACACTCAGGCATGAAGGAAGCATGCGTTCAAGTCCGTTGCTCTCCCCAGGTTGGTGGAGGGTGTGTAGAGCCCAGGATCACATTAGATTATTGACACAGGGGTGAAAAATCAAATCCACCGGCAGGAAGAAGGACATTTTGTAGTTTCTATTAAAAATATGACAGGCTTAATAATCAGTCGTTGGGAGTGGGACCACATGGGTGGTGTTTGATTGAAGGTGTGTGGGCAAACAGACAGCGTTTACAACAGTACGGTCAAAGCTCGCACACCTGAAATCTGACCGCAATTACTACACAGCTTAGAGGTTGAACTACTGGACAGTGTGCTGCTCAAAGAGGACCCTTGGGATTCCTTAAAACCCATTTAGGCCTGACCTCAAAATTTAAAAGAATTCTTCTAAATCCTCCAGTTTTCTGAAATAAATACTTTCACGATTTTTTCGAAAATAGCAGTCCTACAAGCTCGTAGCTAGTATGAGCTTGTAGATCTGCTATTTTTCCAATAGCTAAATTATAACAATGTTTAAAACACCAAAAGTGGTTCCCGCCCCAAAATGGGTTAAGGGGGTTTGAAATGGATCCTTACAGGTCTGTTAACTCTTAGGGGCCAAACTGAGAACCAAATGGACCCTTACTACGGAACGGGGTCCATTTGGTTCCATTTGAACGCTCTCAGAGTGACAGGGTCCTTGTTTGAGCACCACTGTGTAACTAGACTGAAAGCAGGGGGTCCTGAAACAGAGGGGGGGTCCTGAAACAGAGGGGGGGTCCTGAAACAGCTCGTCCTACTAGCAGGAGCTTGGCCCAGGGTGTGAAGGAAACAGGCTCTCTACTGACACCTAGAGGAGGACACTGTCCACTACACCCACCGTTTCCCCAAAACAGTGGGTCGGGAGTCGGGACCCATTTAACCAAAAAAACAAAACATCACTTAAGTTGGCTGCACACTGGGAGAGTTTTCCGGAAAACAAGACGGGAAAAATGCCGCTAGAAATCAGAGAACGCGGCCAGTGTGCACTGCAGGGACCTTTACTCTACCAGTGTGCACTGCAGGGACCTTTACTCTACCAGTGTGCACCGCAGGGACCTTTACTCTACCAGTGTGCACTGCAGGGACCTTTACTCTGCAGTGTGCACTGCAGGGACCTTTACTCTACCAGTGTGCACTGCAGGGACCTTTACTCTACCAGTGTGCACTGCAGGGACCTTTACTCTACCAGTGTGCACTGCAGGGACCTTTACTCTGCAGTGTGCACTGCAGGGACCTTTACTCTGCAGTGTGCACTGCAGGGACCTTTACTCTACCAGTGTGCACTGCAGGGACCTTTACTCTACCAGTGTGCACTGCAGGGACCTTTACTCTACCAGTGTGCACTGCAGGGACCTTTACTCTACCAGTGTGCACTGCAGGGACCTTTACTCTACCAGTGTGCACTGCAGGGACCTTTACTCTACCAGTGTGCACCGCAGGGACCTTTACTCTACCAGTGTGCACCGCAGGGACCTTTACTCTACCAGTGTGCACTGCAGGGACCTTTACTCTACCAGTGTGCACCGCAGGGACCTTTACTCTACCAGTGTGCACCGCAGGGACCTTTACTCTACCAGTGTGCACTGCAGGGACCTTTACTCTACCAGTGTGCACCGCAGGGACCTTTACTCTACCAGTGTGCACTGCAGGGACCTTTACTCTACCAGTGTGCACTGCAGGGACCTTTACTCTGCCAGTGTGCACCGCAGGGACCTTTACTCTACCAGTGTGCACTGCAGGGACCTTTACTCTACCAGTGTGCACCGCAGGGACCTTTACTCTGCCAGTGTGCACTGCAGGGACCTTTACTCTGCCAGTGTGCACCGCAGGGACCTTTACTCTACCAGTGTGCACTGCAGGGACCTTTACTCTACCAGTGTGCACTGCAGGGACCTTTACTCTGCAGTGTGCACTGCAGGGACCTTTACTCTACCAGTGTGCACTGCAGGGACCTTTACTCTACCAGTGTGCACTGCAGGGACCTTTACTCTACCAGTGTGCACTGCAGGGACCTTTACTCTACCAGTGTGCACCGCAGGGACCTTTACTCTACAGTGTGCACCGCAGGGACCTTTACTCTACCAGTGTGCACTGCAGGGACCTTTACTCTACCAGTGTGCACCGCAGGGACCTTTACTCTACCAGTGTGCACTGCAGGGACCTTTACTCTACCAGTGTGCACTGCAGGGACCTTTACTCTACCAGTGTGCACTGCAGGGACCTTTACTCTACCAGTGTGCACTGCAGGGACCTTTACTCTACCAGTGTGCACTGCAGGGACCTTTACTCTGCAGTGTGCACTGCAGGGACCTTTACTCTACCAGTGTGCACTGCAGGGACCTTTACTCTACCAGTGTGCACTGCAGGGACCTTTACTCTACCAGTGTGCACTGCAGGGACCTTTACTCTACCAGTGTGCACTGCAGGGACCTTTACTCTACCAGTGTGCACTGCAGGGACCTTTACTCTACCAGTGTGCACTGCAGGGACCTTTACTCTACCAGTGTGCACTGCAGGGACCTTTACTCTACCAGTGTGCACTGCAGGGACCTTTACTCTACCAGTGTGCAACGCAGGGACCTTTACTCTACCAGTGTGCACTGCAGGGACCTTTACTCTGCAGTGTGCACCGCAGGGACCTTTACTCTACCAGTGTGCACTGCAGGGACCTTTACTCTGCAGTGTGCACTGCAGGGACCTTTACTCTACCAGTGTGCACTGCAGGGACCTTTACTCTACCAGTGTGCACCGCAGGGACCTTTACTCTACCAGTGTGCACTGCAGGGACCTTTACTCTACCAGTGTGCACCGCAGGGACCTTTACTCTACCAGTGTGCACCGCAGGGACCTTTACTCTACCAGTGTGCACTGCAGGGACCTTTACTCTACCAGTGTGCACTGCAGGGACCTTTACTCAACAACTTTGTTGTTGTTTTTAAAACACTTACCGTGTGCGTTTTAAAAGGATTTAGCCACGTGTCCTACGGACGGTGTGGAGTTTGGACAGACAGACAGACAAATTGTTCAGTCACTGACAGACAGACAGACACATTGTTCAGTCACTGACAGACACACAGACACATTGTTCAGTCACTGACAGACACACAGACAACACACAGATGGAGGTCCCCATCACGTTTTCCTTTTTGTGATTCCGATCATTTGATTTAGAGTATCTGCCGATTTACCGATTTCCCCTGATTTCAAATGTATTATTATTATCATAGAACACTTGTTGCCATATATCACAATAGTACGATATCCTAAACCACAGACGATCCACATCCAGTCTAATATCGTGATATGGATATAATATTGATACTATAGGGATGTCCCGATCATGTTTTTCTTGCTTCCGATCATTTGAAAATGACGTGATCGGCCCGCGATTTCCGATCACATGATCGAATCGGGACAACCCTAGTTCACACTGAAGGCAAATCCCGTTTGTTTCTCAAATCAGTTTCTCAAAGTTCGGGCATCTGGTTAGGATGCCTCTCGGGCGTCTCCCTAGGGAGGTCCTCGAGGCACGTCCCACTGGGAGGAGACCCCCGGGACAGACCAAGGATCAAGTCCCACTGGGAGGAGACCCCCCCGGGGCAGACCAAGGATCACGTCCCACTGGGAGGAGACCCCGGGGCAGACCAAGGATCACGTCCCACTGGGAGGAGACCCCGGGGCAGACCAAGGATCACGTCCCACTGGGAGGAGACCCCCCCGGGGCAGACCAAGGATTACGTCCCACTGGGAGGAGACCCCGGGGCAGACCAAGGATCACGTCCCACTGGGAGGAGACCCCGGGGCAGACCAAGGATCACGTCCCACTGGGAGGAGACCCCCGGGACAGACCAAGGATCACGTCCCACTGGGAGGAGACCCCCGGGGCAGACCAAGGATCACGTCCCACTGGGAGGAGACCCCCCCGGGGCAGACCAAGGATCACGTCCCACTGGGAGGAGACTCCCCCGGGGCAGACCAAGGACCACGTCCCACTGGGAGGAGACCCCGGGGCAGACCAAGGCGCAGTTGGAGGAAACACATCGACTCACTGGCCTTGGAACGTCTCGGGATCCCCCCCCCCCAGGAGGAAGTCACTAATGGAGAGGGAAGTCTGGAGCTCTCTGGTGGAGCTGTTGCCCCCGCGACCCGACTACGGATAAGCGGTTGAAGATGGATGGATGGATGGATGGAAAGTCTGACTTCTTTTTCAATTCTCTGATATCTAGGACTGATATCCTGACTGACTGTGAATCCGACGAGCAAGAACAATATAATAATAACAAAAATAACATGCCCAATAAGCCGAGAGCTGATCAGGCATCAGCAAAATTCTGTTCAGTGTCTGCAATAATTGGCAGTCTCCATATATGGAGAAGGCGATGCTTTCTGTACCCGTGATCTGTATCTGAAGCACTCGTTTCCAAGTTTGCACATCCACTATTGTTTGTGTTCCAATAATGTCTTAATGTTAAATGTGAATGCAAATAAAGATGTTAACCCATTCTGAACGGGAACCCATTTTGGTGTTAGCATCATGTCGTGCTTTAGCTATTGAAAAATAGCAGATCTACAAGCTCGAGTGAGTTTAGACTAGTCATTGGTTAGACATGGGTTAAGGTTAGGTTTAGAATAGTCATCGGTTAGACATGGGTTAAGGTTAGGTTTAGAATAGTCATTGGTTAGACATGGGTTAAGGTTAGGTTTAGGGTGCATACTTAGTTTAGACTAGTCATCGGTTAGACATGGGTTAAGGTTAGGTTTAGAATAGTCATTGGTTAGACATGGGTTAAGGTTAGGTTTAGACTAGTCATCGGTTAGACATGGGTTAAGGTTAGGTTTAGACTAGTCATTGGTTAGACATGGGTTAAGGTTAGGTTTAGACTAGTCATCGGTTAGACATGGGTTAAGGTTAGGTTTAGAATAGTCATTGGTTAGACATGGGTTAAGGTTAGGTTTAGACTAGTCATCGGTTAGACATGGGTTAAGGTTAGGTTTAGAATAGTCATTGGTTAGACATGGGTTAAGGTTAGGTTTAGAATAGTCATTGGTTAGACATGGGTTAAGGTTAGGTTTAGAATAGTCATCGGTTAGACATGGGTTAAGGTTAGGTTTAGAATAGTCATCGGTTAGACATGGGTTAAGGTTAGGTTTAGACTAGTCATTGGTTAGACATGGGTTAAGGTTAGGTTTAGGGTGCATACTTAGTTTAGACTAGTCATCGGTTAGACATGGGTTAAGGTTAGGTTTAGGGTGCATACTTAGTTTAGACTAGTCATCGGTTAGACATTGGTTAAGGTTAGGTTTAGACTAGTCATTGGTTAGACGTGGGTTAAGGTTAGGTTTAGGTGTGCTGCCCCGCGGGAGGTTAGGTTTAGACTATAGTCATTGGTTAGACATGGGTTAAGGTTAGGTTTAGGTGTGCTGCCCCGTGGGAGGTTATAGGTTTAGGGTGAGGGTTTGAGATAGGTTGTAGTTGTAGCAGGACTAGTGACTGGTCTAACCCAATGACTAGTCTAAACCAGGACTAATGACTGGTCTAACCCAATGACTAGTCTAAACCAGGACTAATGACTGGTCTAACCAATGACTAGTCTAAACCAGGACTAATGACTGGTCTAACCCAATGACTAGTCTAAACCAAAAACTGTCTAAACTAAGTACTTCACCCGGGCACCCTGGGTCAGTATTTTGAAAGTGTTGTGCGGGCGCACATAGGGGTAAGTGCGTGCGTGTGTGCGTGCATGTGTGTGTGTGCGTGTCTCACCCGTGACTCCCCCTCTCCCCTCCACTCCACTCGGTTGGGGAACAGGTAGAAGTAGCGTCGCTGCCACTGGGTGAGGAAGGGGTTTCCCAGCTTCAGCATGTAGCCGTGCATGATGCAGTCTTTACCCAGCGCGTAGTCTGCAACACAACACAACACACAGTCTGACGTTATGGGGCAGTCTTTACCCAGCGCGTAGTCTGCAACACAACACAACACACAGTCTGACGTTATGGGGCAGTCTTTACCCAGCGCATAGTCTGCAACACAACACAACACACAGTCTGACGTTATGGGGCAGTCTTTACCCAGCGCGTAGTCTGCAACACAACACAACACACAGTCTGACGTTATGGGGCAGTCTTTACCCAGCGCGTAGTCTGCAACACAACACAACACACAGTCTGACGTTATGGGGCAGTCTTTACCCAGCGCGTAGTCTGCAACACAACACAACACACAGTCTGACGTTATGGGGCAGTCTTTACCCAGCGCGTAGTCTGCAACGCAACACAACACACAGTCTGACGTTATGGGGCAGTCTTTACCCAGCGCGTAGTCTGCAACGCAACACAACACACAGTCTGACGTTATGGGGCAGTCTTTACCCAGCGCGTAGTCTGCAACACAACACAACACACAGTCTGACGTTATGGGGCAGTCTTTACCCAGCACGTAGTCTGCAACGCAACACAACACACAGTCTGACGTTATGGGGCAGTCTTTACCCAGCACGTAGTCTGCAACGCAACACAACACACAGTCTGACGTTATGGGGCAGTCTTTACCCAGCGCGTAGTCTGCAACGCAACACACAGTCTGACGTTATGGGGCAGTCTTTACCCAGCGCATAGTCTGCAACACAACACAACACACAGTCTGACGTTATGGCAGCCAGTGTTGTTTTCGTCGACTAAAACTAAGACGAAAAATGTTCGTCGACTACCTTTTTCCACTGACGAAAACTAAATGGAAACTAAATGAAAACTAGGCTATGACGACTAAAACTAAGACTAAATATACTGACAATTTCGTCAACAAATAAAAACTAGACTAAAATGTTAGGAAGGGACTAGTGGACAAGAGATCCAGTATAAGTCATTTATTTTACACTTGGTTGCATGCTGAAAATATCTGATCTACAAGCTCACAAGCTTTTTCACCCTTGTGTCAATTATCTAATGTTATCCTGGGCTCTATACACACCCTCCGCCAACCTGGGGAGAGCAACGGACTTGAACTCATGCTTCCTTCATGCTTGAGTGTTCAAGTTGTTCCTTTACACCTGACAGGGGGGAGTTTCCCTGGTTGGACGTAGCGCGTGGAAGGAAAACGTTATTCCGACCAGTTCCTTTCCCCTCCATCAGGCGCCCCGGCTGGCCAGGGGGAGGCAGCTTAGAGACCAGGATTACTGCATGTTTTTTGTGAGGGTACCTACCCTAGGGGACACGGGGAGAACATGTGAGGGTACCTACCCTAGGGGACACGGGGAGAACATGTGAGGGTACCTACCCTAGGGGACACGGGGAGAACATGCAAACTCCACACAGAAAGGCCCTTTCGCCAACCCCGCCTCTGCAGTGTTCATTTTAACAGCACATTTTAGTTTCGGTTTTAGTCTAGTTTCAGTTGACTGTGCTGTGAGCTTGGAGATCGGCTATTTTCACCAATTGTAAGATTACATATAGTGGCTCTCTTGTCCACTAGTCCCTTCCCATAACATTTCAGTCGAGTTTTTATTTGTTGACAAAAGTGTCAGTATAGTTAGTGTTGGTTTTAGTCAACATAGCTTAGTTTTCATTTAGTTTTCGACAGTGGAAAAAAAAGTAGTCGACGAAAAAATTTCGTCTTAGTTTCTTATTCTACCACAGGTCGTTTCGAGGAAGCAATCTGATTGGTTGAAACAGCCTTCTAGCCGGTGGTCAAACCAGCACCGTTCACCACCTAATCAAAACAAAGAATTCAGCCGCTCTGTTCTCCCACAGCGCTAGCAAACTCGGTGGCTAGGCTAGCTAGTTTCTTGGGACATTTGTGGTCGTATAGTGACTACATCTGTCATTAAAAAAATATATTCTTTCAGCGATTCTCTTAGTTTTAAGGGTAACTGTGGTAGAATTGCAGTATTACACGAGAGGGTGTGGGTTAACGTGATTATTGCCACTTCAGTGATGCTTGCGGAACTCGACTTGTTCCTGTCCGCATCCCTGTCGTGGCAATAATCACGTTGACCCACACCCTCTCGTGTAATATTGCTTAAGCCAACACTGCTCAGTGGTGCGGACAGATCGCTCACCTTCCTCGTGGCCCAGCTGCTTGTTTTTGGCCCTCTTGCGAGCCTCGTTCTTATCGGTGTCGGAGTTGACCGCCTCGTAGACGGTCTCGGCGACCTCCTGCTGCCAGCGCTCCGAGATGACCAAGGGGAAGTTCTTATACAGCTCCTGGTCGCTGTCCAGCAACTATATGGAGTCAGGACACACAGAGGGGAAGTTCTTATACAGCTCCTGGTCGCTGTCCAGCAACCATGGAGTCACGACCAGGGGGGCAGTCAGCCAGATATTTCGTGAAGCCTCTTTTGAAATCGGGACTTCCTGAAAGTTCATATAATGGCCTGTTGTGGCGCTGTCATTGGACCCAAAAAACCCATAGCTCCATAGAGGCCCATGTATTTGGGCCCAACTTCACCTAGACTGTATTACCTTAATAAACATGGTCATGAATACTTTCTGCTTCCAGTCACTAGTTTAAAGTCTCATTTATCATGTCATAATATTCTTTTCGGAAAATGATAGTCCCATTTATAAAATAAATTACCATAAAGTCGTGTATGTTCTGAGGGGCGTGGCTACCGTTACAGTCTATGATCGGGATTCCCCTCCCACTCGAGTCAAAATAAAAACCAACGGAGAAGAAGGGGGGAAGTCCCGCCTCGTTGTCTGGGCCAGCCAATGGCCAGCTGGACCAGAACGGATCAAGAAAGATGGCGACTTAATTAGAGTGCAAGGAATTTCAGGCTTCATTTTACGTTCATGTTAGACCCGGGGAACGCTTTGTCCATATTTTTTACATCTATGGTCACGACACACAGAGTGTGTAGGGAAAGAAAGAAAGGTGTTACGCTGCTTTGTGTCTGACATTTGTGGCCAAATTTGACTGAGGGGATTGAGGAGCTGTCATTGGACTTTTCTGAATTTTCGTTTTTTTCCCCCCATGTCATATGAATTAGGGAATCTTAGCTTCAAATTGACATATTGGTTGTTCAGTTTGACCCACCGGTTGTGGAGATATGGCTTATAGAGTAACATCTTGCAGAAAAACAGCGAGTTGAGAAAACAGGCTTGAAAGGTTCACTTCTGTGGTCTCTAACATTCACCTATAGCTACATGTTTAAGCATTTATTTCATATTTACATGTCTTCTGTGGTCTCTAACATTACACCTATAGCTACATGTTTA
>NC_139713.1:4385132-4397632 GCF_964188405.1 Protomyctophum parallelum
AATCAGTCATTACGACGGCATAAAGGCCCGCCAAAATACATTTCAGTCGACTAAATCAACTGTAGATTTAGTCGACTAAAATCTTATGATATTTAGACTTAGACTAAAATGTGACTAAAACTAAAATTTGCTGCCAAAAACAACACTGCCTGGCACTGTGTCGTCGTAATGTGTCCAGACTTCATCTCCACAGCTCATTGGCTGACAGCTAAACGAATAAACAACAGACTATTCACTGAACTGAACTGAACAATGGAACTGATGCAGAAAATAGACACGCACACACACACACACACACACACACACCCTACCTTCTGGAGGTACACCTGCTGCCAGTCTAAGTCTTTGAAAAATAGATGTTCTTTTACCTCTGGAGCCCTGTTGGGGGGGGGGGGGGGGGGGAAGAGAGAGAGAGAGAGAGAGAGAGAGAGAGAGACACAGAGAGAGAGAGAGACAGAGAGAGAGACACAGAGAGAGAAAGAGAGAGACAGAGAGACATTCAAACATGTTATCCCACATCCATGCTCCAGGGGGCAGTGTTGGCCACAGTTGAGTCACATCAGGGCTAGAGTCACACACATGGAGGCTCATTGGGACAGTGGTTCCCAAAGTGTGGTCCGGGGACCCCCTGGGGGTCCTTGAGGGAGTTCCAGGGGGTCGTCCCCCCCCCCCCCCCCCCAAGCTGAATGATAGTTAGGAACCAAATGGACCCTTATGGGTCTGTAACTCTGAACGTGTGGTTCCATTTGGTTCCATTTGTTCGCTCTCAGAGTTAACCCATTTTTATGCTTTAGCTATTAAAAAATAGCAGATAGGTCTGCTGATTTTTGAAAAATTGAAGAACGACTGACATAGAAACATAGCTTTTTCAGAAAACTGTCAGGATGTAGAAGAACATTTTTAGAATCTGATCTCAGGTCAGAATGGGTTAAATTGACATTGATTTTACAATATAAATGTAGGTCCCAGAGACAGAAATGCCATTAAATGGGGGGTCCGTATAGACTAATGCATGTCAAACTGGGGGGTCCTTGAAATGAAAAAGGTTGAACGTGACCTGCTAGAGCTGTACAAATGGGGGGTCCGCAGGCTAATGACTGTTAATTTGGGGGTCCTTGACATGACAACGTTTGAGAAAACCACTGCATTAGGAGACGCGAGCGTTGGCTAACTTTAAAATACTTCCAAGTAAGAGTCTGTGCTTAACCCATTCTGAACGGGTGTTAGCATCATGTTATGCTTTAGCTATTGAAAAATAGCAGATCTACAAGCTCATAGCGTGCCACCGAGTGGCGCGCTACGAGCTTGTAGGTCTGCTATTTTTTTTTTAATCGAAGAACGACTGACATTTTTAGAATCTGATCTCAGGTCAGAATGGGTTCATCAGACCAGTGTGTATCCAGTGGAAACCTCGTATGAATCTGATCTCAGGTCAGAATGGGTTAAAGGGGAATACCACTCATTTTCAACATTTTACTATGTCATTAATATACCTTAGAGGTGTTGTGTGGACATAATAAAAAAGTCCCCCCATTCTGTGTTAACGAGGAAACTGGAGGTCTGAATAAAATCATTAGCATGGTGAATCACCATGTACAATCAATCAATGATTATTTCCACAAAACACCTCTAAGGTATATTAATGACATAGTAAAATGTTGAAAATGAGTGGAATGCCCCTAAAATCACCCAAATAGATCCTGCTGGAAACCAAAACGAGCGAGCTGGACATGGAAACGTAAAAGTATTATTTTCACATAAAGCGTCGCTTTCATTTTTCCCATACACGTTTCAGAAAAGTATTTATTTAAGACCGTTGAACCTCGGCTATTCCTGACAAATCATGGCGATAAATAAACACAATGTTTCGGGACGAAGAAAAATAATTAGAAATAAGAAAATAGTTTTTTCTTCCTTCCTAATTATAACACTGTGCTGTGATTGGTCACCCTTCCAGTGTGAAGAGCAGAGGACGGCTTGCTGTTCTCAACCTTCACACACTCTCTGTTGCAGTAGAACATTGTGCAAGATGGTCTGGGCCGAGAGACTAAGGGCCGACTAAGAGAGAGAGAGGGCCGAGAGACTAAGGGCCGACTAAGAGAGAGAGAGGGCCGAGAGACTAAGGGCCGACTAAGAGAGAGAGAGGGCCGAGAGACTAAGGGCCGATTCATACTCCTATTTTACCGTTGTTTCGGCGCTGTAGTGCCCAAATGATTTCGGCTCGTCAGAAATGTTCAGTAGCACCGAAGAGACGACTTTAGGACTGTACCCCCCCCCCCCCCGAACCTCAAATGACGTCACATTGTAGGCTCTACAGAGCTAAATTACGTCACATTGTAGGCTCTACAGAGCCAAATGACGTCACATTGTAGGCTCTACAGAGCCAAATGACGTCACATTGTAGGCTCTACAGAGCCAAATGACGTCACATTGTAGGCTCTACAGAGCCAAATGACGTCACATTGTAGGCTCTACAGAGCCAAATGACGTCACATTGTAGTCTCTACAGAGCCAAATGACGTCACATTGTAGTCTCTACAGAGCCAAATGACGTCACATTGTAGGCTCTACAGAGCCAAATGACGTCACATTGTAGGCTCTACAGAGCCAAATGACGTCACATTGTAGGCTCTACAGAGCCAAATGACGTCACATTGTAGGCTCTACAGAGCCAAATGACGTCACATTGTAGGCTCTACAGAGCCAAATGACGTCACATTGTAGGCTCTACAGAGCCAAATGACGTCACATTGTAGGCTCTACAGAGCCAAATGACGTCACATTGTAGGCTCTACAGAGCCAAATGACGTCACATTGTAGGCTCTACAGAGCCAAATGACGTCACATTGTAGGCTCTACAGAGCCAAATGACGTCACATTGTAGGCTCTACAGAGCCAAATGACGTCACATTGTAGGCTCTACAGAGCCAAATGACGTCACATTGTAGGCTCTACAGAGTGTGTGCGTGCCTGTGTGTTAGTACAGTGTGTGCATGCCTGCGTGCGTGCGTGCATGTGTGCGTGCCTGTGTGTTAGTGCAGTGTGTGCGTGCCTGTGTGTTAGTGCAGTGTGTGCCTGCGTGCGTGCGTGCATGTGTGCGTGTGTGCTCGTACCCTTGCCCCAGACAGCCCAGCCTCTTGGCCACGTCTCTCTGCAGCAGTCCCTCCAGGAGGCCTTTCAGCTCCTCTGTGAAGGAATCCGGAAGCTCCACATTCTGCAGAGACCCGGAAGTTCAGTTAGACACAGACACAGACACAGAGACAGACACAGACACAGACACAGACACAGACACAGACACAGAGACAGAGACAGACACAGACACAGACACAGAGACAGAGACATAGACAGACACAGACACAGACACAGACGCAGACACAGACACAGACAAAGAGACAGACACAGACACAGAGACAGACACAGAGACAGAGACAGAGACAGACACAGACGCAGACACAGACACAGACAAAGAGACAGACACAGAGACAGAGACAGACACAGACACAGAGACAGAGACAGACACAGACACAAGACACAGACACAAACGCAGAAGACGCAACGCAATGCAAAATCAATTTCACCTCTCCACCACTCACCAGCCTGACGTCACCAACTCTACAGGGGGGTGCCCCAGAATTTTCAACGCCAAAATATTTAACCCATTCTGACACGAGATCAGATTCATACGAGGTTTCCACTGGACACACACACTGGTCTGATTAACTCCATTCTGACCTGAGATCAGATTCTAAAAAATGTCAGTCGTTCTTTGATTTTTCAAAAAATAGCAGACCTACAAGCTCGTAGCACGCCACTCGGTGCCACGCTACGAGCTTGTAGATCTGCTATTTTTATTATTTTTTTATCGTGAAAATGTGCCTCAAATATTTTAATATATTATTCTTTCAGAACGTTTTTTTACTCAAATCTTTGCTTCTGGGAGGGGGAGTCCCTGGAACAACATATTTTCAGATGGGGGGTCGGCGGCCAAATACATATATTTTTTTAGGGGGTCCTCGACATGAAAATGTTTGAGAACGACTGACATAAAAACCAGAGGATTTTTCCAAGAACACTGTCAGGACTTTGAAGACGTAGATCGGTAGAATTTGTCATCAGGACTAAAATGGGTTAGAGAGGTGGTCCGTTCTATTCTGAGGCCCGCTGTGGGTCAGTCAGAGACCGAGTCACGCTGCGCTGCGACACACACACACACACACACACACACACACACACACACACACACACACACACACACACACACACACACACACACACACACACACACACACACACACACACAGTCACACACACAGTCACACACACACACAGCGAGCGGGGATTACGGGGATGAAGCAGATCTAAGTGGCTGGATTGAAATCCTAATCTGGATTTATCATGACGTAGGTTAAGGCTGTGTGCTTTCTCTGGTTCAGAGGGTCGACCGGGGCTAGTTATATGCGTGCGTGTGTGCGTGCGCGTGCGTGCACAGGATGGAGAGAGAGAGAGAGAGAGAGACTAAGTCAATGTGTGAATGACATTGTGACGTTGTGCGTTAACCCATTCTGACCTGAGATCAGATTCAAAAAATGTCTTCTATGTCAGTCGTTCTTCGATTTTTCAAAAATAGCAGACCTACAAGCTCGTAGCGCGCCACTCGGTGGCGCGCTACGAGCTTGTAGATCTGCTATTTTTCAATAGCTAAAGCACGACATGATGCTAACACCAAAATGGGTTCCGGCCCAAAATGGGTTAAGCACTTACAGCAGCACTATGTAACTTGTTTTAATGAATAAAATGTTATTGTTGTCTAATCTGTACGGTAGACTATGTTAATGCCGTCTGTGCTGCTAGCCATTAGCATGAATGAAGGTAACCTAGTGCCACCATCCGCGTCCACTTTAACCCATTTTGGTGTTAGCATCATGCTATGCTTTAGCCATTGAAAAATAGCAGAGCTACAAGCTCGTAGCGCGCCACTCTGCTATTTTTGAAAAATCGAAGAACGACTGACAGGGAAACATAACTTTTTCAGAAAACTGTCCTGATATAGAAGACATTTTTTTTAATCTGATCTCAGGTCAGAATGAAAACTGTCCTGATATAGAAGACATTTTTAGAATCTGATCTCAGGTCAGAATGAAAACTGTCCTGATATAGAAGACATTTTTTTAGAATCTGATCTCAGGTCAGAATGAAAACTGTCCTGATATAGAAGACATTTTTTTTAGAATCTGATCTCAGGTCAGAATGAAAACTGTCCTGATATAGAAGACATTTTTTTTAAATCTGATCTCAGGTCAGAATGAAAACTGTCCTGATATAGAAGACATTTTTTTAGAATCTGATCTCAGGTCAGAATGAAAACTGTCCTGATATAGAAGACATTTTTTTTAATCTGATCTCAGGTCAGAATGAAAACTGTCCTGATATAGAAGACATTTTTTTTTAATCTGATCTCAGGTCAGAATGAAAACTGTCTTGATATAGAAGACTTTTTTTTAAGAATCTGATCTCAGGTCAGAATGAAAACTGTCCTGATATAGAAGACATTTTTTTTTAGAATCTGATCTCAGGTCAGAATGAAAACTGTCCTGATATAGAAGACATTTTTTTTAGAATCTGATCTCAGGTCAGAATGAAAACTGTCCTGATATAGAAGACATTTTTTTAGAATCTGATCTCAGGTCAGAATGAAAACTGTCCTGATATAGAAGACATTTTTTTAGAATCTGATCTCAGGTCAGAATGAAAACTGTCCTGATATAGAATACATTTTTTTAGAATCTGATCTCAGGTCAGAATGAAAACTGTCCTGATATAGAAGACATTTTTTTTAGAATCTGATCTCAGGTCAGAATGAAAACTGTCTTGATATAGAAGAATTTTTTTTTTTAATCTGATCTCAGGTCAGAATGAAAACTGTCCTGATATAGAAGACTTTTTTTTTTTAAATCTGATCTCAGGTCAGAATGAAAACTGTCCTGATATAGAAGACATTTTTTTTGGAATCTGATCTCAGGTCAGAATGAAAACTGTCCTGATATAGAAGACATTTTTTTTAGAATCTGATCTCAGGTCAGAATGAAAACTGCCCTGATATAGAAGACATTTTTTTAGAATCTGATCTCAGGTCAGAATGGGTTAAGAGAAGGAGCTTGCGAGCCCACACGTTCTGAGCTTATAGAGAGGCTATTTAAAATAAAAAAATAAAAAACTACGTGCCAAAAATAGCGATGCAGGGCAACAGATTGTTGTTCCAGATTGTGACAGAACAAACGAACACATGGAGAAGTACAGCCTTCAGCTATTGTGGTCCTAGAATATGGAACAGCCTGCCTCAGTGGTGTGCACAGATAGACACTAGGGGGTGCTAGAGCACCACCCTGCCCTTTTTGGCAATGTGCTCTTAAAAAAACCATGCGGTGACATTGATCAAATCTTGATAAAAAACGCTTCTACTATATTATTTAGCCCCCCCCCCCCCCCACAATCTAAAGCTATGTTTCTATGTCAGTGGTTCTTCGATAAATAAATAAAATAGCAGATCTACAAGCTCGTAGCGCGCCACTCGGTGGCGCGCTATGAGCTTGTAGATCTGCTATTTTTCAATAGCTTTATAAGCACCAAAATGCGCTGCACAAGGTGCCCTTTTTTTTCACTTGAGCACCTGCCCCTCTAAATGGCTGTGCACGCCACTGGCCTGCCTGCCAGGGCAAGTTCTAAATAAATCTAAATAAAACAGTTTGACTCCATAAAACGCGTAACCCCGCATTTTAAATCAGATACCCTATACGCTGCAGAGATTGTCGTATTACCTTTTAGAGCATATTATACGCTGAATTATTTGGGGCTTTTGATCCGTGAAAATCCGGCGAAAAAAGGTTCCTCGGTTTGTTATGAACCGATCGCACCACACCCGCCATCTTGGTGCGCCCGGAAGACCGCAGCACAAGACTCCGCCCCTCCTCCATGAGGCGTTGTACCCAGTTTCAATTTGCGTTGGCCTCAATTTCCCAGAAGCCCTAGCAGCCCAAACAGCATGTGTTGATTTCCGGTTTCGTCATCAAAACAAAAACCATCTCGTCTCCAGCTCCGCGGCAGAGACAAGAGTTTATTTTTAATTATTACAATACGGCGGATTAATGTCGCAGTAAAGCACGCATCGTACCCTGGATTAAACAATTAGCGGCCGTCAAACTGTTTCAAAACAGCTTCCCCCCCCCCCCCAACCATCATTGTCTTGTTAAACTTTAATTGTATTCATTTTTATTTGATTGCGCTTTTATTTTTCCTTTGTTTTTGAGGGGCGGCTAGCCCCTCCTATATACAGCTTTTAGTGCCCACAAAAGGACCGCGACACAAACATTAAATGCCGTGGACAATGATGGGAAAATGTACATCATCTTGTCCGCCACACGTCACATATTTTGCCATTGACAATGAAAGGAGAAATTACGTCACATGTCCGCCAAATATGACGTAAACTTGTGGCAACACAAACATTAACCCATTTTGTGGCGGGAACCCCTTTTGGTGCTATTGAAAGATAGCAGATCTACAAGCTCATAGCGCGCCACCGAGTGGCGCGCTACGAGCTTGTAGATCTGCTATTTTTGAAAAATCGAAGAACGACTGACATAGAAACATAGCCTTTTTCAGAAAACTGTCAGGATGTAGAAGACATTTGTAGAATCTGATCTCAGGTCAGAATGTTTTAAATGCCGGTATTGACAATGAAGGGAAACTTTTACGTCATATGTAGACTAGCTAATCTGCTAACCAACCACATGAATTCAGTCGTTCATGAGATGATGTATGGTGATAAGAGCGCCCCTCACTTCACACAGGTGTGATTCTTTTCTCATTTCTTTTCCCTGTGGAGATGGAGAGCCGAGGTGAAGCGCCACACCGGCCATCACCTCCCACTACTTCTAATATGTTGTTGTCCGCTCACAATAATCGCATCGTGGAGAATTACCTTTACCGTGGTAATTGTCCTCCGTCATACTAGGATATACTATAACTGGAACTCTACACAAATCCATTTGCCCAAAGTAGCAGATATTGGCAAATGTTCCCGCGAGAATAGTGATGCTGGCTGGGTTCAAGTGGCTAACAAAAGTGGCATTTTTAAGTTTTAAGCATATTTTGATTATCGCTGTGATCAAGAGCCCCAGTCAGGACCTTAGATTACCAGTGTTAGGATATATCAATATTAATATATATATATAGCTATGTATCCTACTGTAACCTGCAGCTTGGCTTGGTTGATTATCTAGTGAACGAGTGAATAGCTACTGTACGGCACTGTGCCATCCATGAGATTACGAGATTTGATTAATAAGCATTAATCCAGCATTACAAATAATACTTTTACTTTTTACTTTTTTTCAGGTTTTTCTTTTTTTACTCGCGTGGTAGAAACCACGATCCGACGCACGCACGCTTAATATTAATTTTTTTCCTCAAAATGAGACAAACGATTATTATACTCCATCGCGCTAAGAAAAGCAATCCATCCGTTGTCGTGGCAACACGCGTCAACTTGAGAAAAGTGTGCCCATGTATGCCACCGGGCCAACGGGCACATTTTCCGGTGCATCTGGCGTTATTAGGCATCGTTGGTCGGGGTTGATCTCGTGAAAGACCGACAGATGGTCGCCGGGGCAGACGCTGCACGGGCGCAGCACCCTGCGCAGGGTGCAGTGCTCCGCGGGGTGCCCCCGGCCACATTTAGGGCACCCTTTATGACGCTCCATCCAGCGCTCCTTCTCCTCCTTGGTCATGACGCGGAGGGCGGGGCACAGGTTGGTGTAGTGGTCGCCGCTATCGCAGACCGGACAGTACTTGGACTTGGTGTTGGACGGTCGCTGAACGCCGCCGCCCGCCGTGGTTTGGGTCTTGGTCTTGTTCGGGGCGACGGTCGACGTCGGGTCCCTCATGCCCCCCCCGTCGTCACGGCGACGAGACCGCCGGGCGGGCGACGTCGGGTCCCTGCCCCCCCCGCCACGGCGACGAGACCGACGGGCGGGCGACGTCGGCGGCTCCCTCCACCCGCCGCGTCGCTGAGACTGATCGTGGCATTGGGGGTGAGATCTGCTCGCGTCGCCCGAGAAGCTCTGGTAGGGTTCTGCGTCCCTGCCAGGGTGGTGAGAGTAGGGGCGCTGCTCAGAGTAATCCCTTTGTGGGCGCTGCTCAGAGTAATCCCTTTGGGTGGCGCGCTGCTCGGAGTAATCCCTTTGTGGGCGCTGCTCGGAGTAATCCCTTTGTGGGCGCTGCTCGGAGTAATCCTTTTGGGTGGCGCGCTGCTCGGAGTAATCCCTTTGTGGGCGCTGCTCGGAGTAATCCCTTTGGGTGGCGCGCTGCTCGGAGTAATCCCTTTGGTTGGCGTGCTGCTCAGAGTAATCCCTTTGGGTGGCGCGCTGCTCGGAGTAATCCCTTTGGGTGGTGCGCTGCTCGGAGTAATCCCTTTGGGTGGCGCGCTGCTCAGAGTAATCCCTTTGGGTGGCGCCCTGCTCGGAGTAATCCCTTTGGGTGGCGCGCTGCTCGGAGTAATCCCTTTGGGCGGCGCGCTGCTCAGAGTAATCCCTTTGGGTGGCGCCGGGGCGTTGGCGGTGTTGAACAGCGACGGAGTCTTCCAGGTCCCCGTGTTCGCCGCCCATCTTTCGTAGATGGAGGACCAGGTCTTGGAGAGTGGCCGGCTGCGGGTGATCCACCCGGAGCGACGACAGCCTCTGCTCCATCTCGCTCACGTCCGTCCCGACGTAGGACTCCGGGTCCGTCCTGACCCCGGGGAGGACGTAGGACTCCGGGCCCGTCCTGACCCCGGGGAGGACGTAGGACTCCGGGTGCGTCCTGAACGCGGGGAGGTGCTCGTTAAGATCGCTCCCGTCCACGACGGACCATAACCTGAAGGGCTTCTTCTCGCCGATTACGCTCGCCAGGCGTTCGATCAGCTGAGAGCGGTCGACCGGTTGGGCGGGTCCCGACGGGGTAAAAACCGACCTGCATTCTTCGGCAGTGGTGTGGGCGTCTCCCTGCATGTCGCCGCACGCGTGTTCTGGCGTGTACGCCGCGGTATTCGCCGCCGCCGCCGCCGGAGGCGCGTCTCCGCTATGTTCCGCGACGGGGGCCTGTTGTCGTTGAATCTCCAGGGCGCTGATCCTCCACGCCATGGCCCTCATTGTCTCGCGGGTTCGCTCGGCCAGCTCCAGGGTCAGTCGCCTGGCTTCCTCCCGGTCGCGCTTGGCCTCTTCGCGGTCGCGCCTGGCCTCCTCGCGGAGGAGGGCCTGAATCAGAGCTACGAAACGGTTAGCTTCCATGACTCAGAAGACTCCAGGTTAGGGTCGCGGTACTCCTTATCGGGGCTCGTTAGGGTCGCGGTACTCCTTATCGGAGGCTCGTTAGGGTCGCGGTACTCCTTATCGGAGGCTCGTTAGGGTCGCGGTACTCCTTATCGGAGGCTCGTTAGGGTCGCGGTACTCCTTATCGGAGGCTCGTTAGGGTCGCGGTACTCCTTATCGGAGGCTCGTTGGCTGTGTTCGTCAAAGCCGGAGATGTCGCGAATACCGGATCTTGATAGAGCTAAATGTATATATATATTTATATAGCTACTGTAACCAACTTGGCTTTGTTGATTATCAAGAGCGGACGAGATCAGCTAAAGACCTCGAGCGGTGAGATACGACAACGTCCTTCGAACCTGCTTCGTTAACTCTGACTGCTCTCGTCTCTGGAAAGTCCACCTTTAAAAGGTTCAACGCCGCGTCACGCTGTGACGTCACGCTGTGACGTCATGACGATGGATATACTATACGCGCTTCATTATTTCTGACTTCAACGTGCCTCTCGTTCAAAATATGAATGCTTTGGAGCTTCTAGCGATATAATAGACTCTAGAGGTAAGCTTACAGAATATTTCTCCGGTTTTCTTCCGGATTCTTTCCAGGGGGGGGGGGGGGGGGGGGTGTTTCAGAGTAAAAGCACCCCAGAGCTCCTATTTTGAAGGCATCCCGGCACAGATTGTGTTTAACCCATTCTGAATGGGAACCCATTTTGGTGTTGGCATCATGTTGTGCTTTAGCTATTGAAAAATAGCAGATCTACAAGCTCATAGCGCTACGAGCTTGTAGGTCTGCTATTTTTTGAAAAATCGAAGAGCGACTTGACATTTTTTTTAATCTGATCTCGGGTCAGAATGGGTTAATCAGACCCAGTGTGTGTCCAGCGGAAACCTCGTGTGAATCTGATCTCAGGTCGGATTGTGTTTAACGTGCTAAAGACACATGGCATATGGACAGTGTGTGCATGCAGGGCTTGTTGTCGGTGTAGAAGTCTTACCATAGTGAGCGTCATGCGGTCGATCTCATGTTTGTCTTTGGTCTTATGTTGCCTGAAAGGACTGTGCCTACAGAGACACAAACACAGGACACGTCATCAACAGCCACACCAAACACATACAAACACACCAAACACATACAAACACACCAAACACACCAAACACATACAAACACACCAAACACATACAAACACACCAAACACACCAAACACATACAAACACACCAAACACATACAAACACACCAAACACATACAAACACACCAAACACATACAAACACACCAAACACATACAAACACACCAAACACATACAAACACATACAGCCACACCAAACACATACAGCCACACCAAACACATACAAACACACCAAACACATACAAACACACCAAACACATACAAACACACCAAACACATACAAACACACCAAACACATACAAACACACCAAACACATACAGCCACACCAAACACATACAGCCACACCAAACACATACAAACACACCAAACACATACAAACACACCAAACACATACAAACACACCAAACACATACAAACACACCAAACACATACAAACACACCAAACAAATACAAACACACCAAACACATACAGCCACACCAAACACATACAAACACACCAAACACATACAAACACACCAAACACATACAAACACACCAAACACATACAAACACACCAAACAAATACAAACAGATACAAACACACCAAACACATACAAACACACCAAACACATACAAACACACCAAACACATACAAACACATAATTCTAAAACGGGTAGTCCCAATACTTCATTCTGATTGGCCGGTTACCGTCACGTGACCGGTGTAAATTTCACCGATAACCCACACACCTTCAATCACTTTGTACCATCCTGCAGCCTTGTAGCTGAACTGGGGAAGGGGAGCGCTTGATTGCTTTACAAACACATGCCGTGCGGGCGTCTAAGCACCGCCCGGCTCATATGACTGTGAATGTGAGGCTCCAGGCAGCCCCGTAAATACATCAAGCGCTATTCTCCCGTCACATAGGCTACTCGCCGAGCACAACAAGGAAGTGTTGTGGCTCTGGCTCGCTCGCTCTGGTGGCGCAAAGCGTAGCTACTTTAGTGAATTTAATAGTTTTATTAGGTTAATATTGCTATGTGTTT
>NC_139713.1:4402632-4405132 GCF_964188405.1 Protomyctophum parallelum
AAAAATAGCAGATCTACAAGCTCATAGAGCGCCACCGAGTGGCGCGCTACGAGCTTGTAGGTCTGCTATTTTTGAAAAATCGAAGAGCGACTGACATTTTTAGAATCTGATCTCAGGTCAGAATGGGTTCATCAGACCAGTGTGTGTCCGGCGGAAACCTCGTATAGAATCTGATCTCAGGTCAGAATGGGTTAATTAATAACTGGAAAAAACAGGAACAATATATTTTCAGAGGCATATAGTACATATTATTTGGGGTCCTTGACATGAAATATTGAGCACCACCGATACAGAAACATGAGGTTTTTCCGAAAACATTTTTTCTAAATTTCGACGTCAGGCCTAAATGGGTTTAAGAAGATCCTAAGGGATGGAAGCGTTGAGTCAAATAAACCAGTGGAGCTGAGTGACATAGCGGTGTTGCAGACTCTATTTTTGTCCTCTCGTACTGCCTTTTGTCCAGAACCACCTGGGCTAGAGTGGAGGTGCATGCTCTGTTTCCTTTGTTAATTAACCCATTCTGACCTGAGATCAGATTCTAAAAAAATGTCTTCTACATCCTGACAGTTTACCATTCTGACCTGAGATCAGATTCTAAAAAAATGTCTTCTACATCCTGACAGTTTCCCATTCTGACCTGAGATCAGATTAAAAAAAATGTCTTCTAGATCCTGACAGTTTACCATTCTGACCTGAGATCAGATTCTAAAAAATGTCTTCTACATCCTGACAGTTTTCCATTCTGACCTGAGATCAGATTCTAAAAAAATGTCTTCTACATCCTGACAGTTTTCCATTCTGACCTGAGATCAGATTCTAAAAAATGTCTTCTACATCCTGACAGTTTACCATTCTGACCTGAGATCAGATTCTAAAAAAATGTCTTCTACATCCTGACAGTTTTCCATTCTGACCTGAGATCAGATTCTAAAAAATGTCTTCTACATCCTGACAGTTTTCCATTCTGACCTGAGATCAGATTCTAAAAAAATGTCTTCTACAACCTGACAGTTTACCATTCTGACCTGAGATCAGATTCTAAAAAATGTCTTCTACATCCTGACAGTTTACCATTCTGACCTGAGATCAGATTCTAAAAAAATGTCTTCTACATCCTGACAGTTTTCCATTCTGACCTGAGATCAGATTCTAAAAAAATGTCTTCTACATCCTGACAGTTTACCATTCTGACCTGAGATCAGATTAAAAAAAATGTCTTCTACATCTTGACAGTTTACCATTCTGACCTGAGATCAGATTCTAAAAAATGTCTTCTACATCCTGACAGTTTTCCATTCTGACCTGAGATCAGATTCTAAAAAAATGTCTTCTACATCCTGACAGTTTACCATTCTGACCTGAGATCAGATTCTAAAAAATGTCTTCTACATCCTGACAGTTTACCATTCTGACCTGAGATCAGATTCTAAAAAATGTCTTCTACATCCTGACAGTTTACCATTCTGACCTGAGATCAGATTCTAAAAAATGTCTTCTAGATCCTGACAGTTTTCCATTCTGACCTGAGATCAGATTTAAAAAAAATGTCTTCTACATCCTGACAGTTTACCATTCTGACCTGAGATCAGATTAAAAAAAAATGTCTTCTACATCCTGACAGTTTCCCATTCTGACCTGAGATCAGATTCTAAAGATGTCTTCTACATCCTGACAGTTTCCCATTCTGACCTGAGATCAGATTCTAAAGATGTCTTCTACATCCTGACAGTTTTCTGAAAAAGCTATGTTTCTACTGTATGTCAGTCGTTCTTCGGTTTTTCAAAAATAGCAGATCTACAAGCTCATAGCGCGCCACTCGGTGGCGCGCTATGAGCTTGTAGATCTGCTGTTTTTCAATAGCTAAAGCATAGCATGATGCTAACACCAAAAGGGGTTAAATAAGTACCTTGAGGTCTCGGTAGACGACGAAGCGGTTGTGCATGTGCTCCAGCCCCAGGATGATCTCAGCCGCGTAGAAACGCATGTCCTTCTCGCTGAAGACCCCATGCTGGGAGAGGTGGTAGTGCAGGTCCCCTCCTGAACACACACACACACACACACACACACACACACACACACACACACACACAGAGAGAGAGAGAGAGAGAGAGAGAGAGAGAGAGAGAGACACACACACACACACACACACACACACACACAGAGAGAGACACACACACACACACACACACACACACACACACACACACACACACACACACACACACACACAGAGAGAGAGAGAGAGAGAGAGAGAGAGACACACACACAACACACACACACACGAGACAATTTACAATTACAATTACAATTTAGGCATTTAGCAGACGCTCTTAATCCAGAGCGACTTACATTAAGCAAGAACAAAAAGCATGGGAATACATCACATAAAACACTTATCATGAAACATGCGTAAGCTAAGAAAGTAACAGTGGAGTATCTATATAATGAAGCCACACACACACACACCACACACACACACACACACACACACACACACACA